>NC_083778.1:15140204-15277704 GCF_963514075.1 Conger conger
CCCCTCCCTCTCTCTCTCTCTCTCTATGTCTTTCTCTCTCACACACTCGCTCTCTCACACTCGCTCTTCTCTAGGGCACAGAGTCAGACTGCAGCGCCACACTGAGGGCAGCGCGCACAGGCACGCACAGACACACACACACACACTTACACACACTTACACACACACACACGCGCAAAACACACACACACACACACGCACGCGCAGACACACACACACACAGGCACATGTGCACACACACACACACAAGCAAATATGCACGCACAAAAACACATATATATACACACACACACACACACACACACACACACAAACCTGAGCACGCACACACACACACACACACACACACACACACACAAGCAAAACACACACACAAACACGCACGCGCAGACACACACACACACACGCAACACATACAGGCACACGTGCACACACACACACAAGCAAATATGCACGCACAAAAACACACATATATATATACATATACATATATATACATATATATATATATATATACATATATATAAATACATATATATATATACATATACATATATATACATATACATATATATATATATATACATATATACACACACACACACACACACACACACAGACACACAAACCTGAGCACGCACGCACACACACACACACACACACACACACATTTTTCTTCACATTCCCCCACTCAATCCTGCCCCTCTGCAACCAGGCCCGGAGCTCAGAGCAATTCTGTGGGTGTGACTGCAGCTGTCAATCAACAATGTCCTCAAGTGACAGCGAGCTATGTAGAAAAAAAAAAAACACACTAGAGCTTTCTTAGCGTGCCAATATATCAGCAGGTACTGGAAGCTACCGTCAGCTTTGCCATGTTATTTTCAACAATTAGTGAACAAAGGCGGAGAGGTAACATGGGGCTCATTCCCAGTGCTGAGTGTGTACGTCCTGGGTTCCTCGGTCCTCGTCTAACCCGGGAATCGATCGAGGTCGAGGAGGATGCCTCACTGAGGACACGCAAGCGCGTCCTTTTGTCGAAAGCGTGTTTTCGGCATGAGTCACACGAAAACAACCCGCTTCCCCGCATCCGGCAGGTCTGTGACTGATTGCGGCTTAGAACCGGTGCTTTGTTCCGTCGGGCTAATGTTTTTCCTTGTTTCCGCCATCCTTGTCTCCTTTCCTCGTCTCCTTTCCTTGTCCCCACTGCCGGGCCTGGCGAAGCAAGCGAGGGAAGGATGCAGGGGGTGGGAAATCTGAAATTGGAACGAGCCTCTGGCTGTGCTTAACTGGGCCAATTGGGAAGGATGCCTGGGTCTCGAAAGTGTCGCTTTAAAATCTCTTTCACAAGGAGAGCTGCATCCCAAGGGGTGGTGACCAGGTTATCTTTTGGTGCCCATTCACCTGTCCTTCTCTCCTTTCACCATTTTAGAGACATTAAAATCCATAAAATCCTTTCCAATATTTCCTATTTCTCGCCTTTTGCCTTTTCTTGGAGCTGTTTTTTATTCAATTGTTGCGATCCCTTGTCCGGACTACAAACTTGTATGAATGGCCCATGGTTATTGGAGAGGTTTAACTTGTTGCCCACTCAACTCTGCATCAGACCCGGGTCAAATATGTAATTGTTTCGGATTCAAATACTTTTCTGCGCTCCACCGACCGCGCCTGGTGCAACTGAGCCAACCAAGAGCAGAAGGCAGGGTTTGCCATTTAGAAAGGTATTTAGATCCAAAGCATAGAAAAGTATTCAGATCCAAAAAGTTTGCGTACTTGACTCAGGTCCGTGTTGTTGTCGACCCATAGCTCATGCCCTACGCACATGCCCTGCTGTAGAGCTGATGTTTCAACCAATCAGGCTTCCGCCTGTATTCAGCCACCGTTTGTCTGACTTCGACACTCAAATAAAATTTGTCCTTCGTCCGTCTGGGACCTTCGTCAGCCGTCATATTCTGAAGGGGAGACGAGACAGCGCCTCATCCAGACTGCGGTCCCCCCCGAAAGCAAATCCAACCCAACCGCAAGCCCAGAATTTTAACCAGCAGCTCCTTTCTCTTAATTTGCTATTTATCATTATTTTCCCTCTAAAGCCGTATTATGCCAGAAAACGAAACTTTTTTTCATGCAGGGAATAATTCATAACTCATGTTCATAGTGTGCTTTATTGCAAACAACAATATAAAATAGGTCATTTTTTAATCAAATGAAAAAGTTAATTGATTAGGTAGAATGTGCATTTAATCTTTTCCCGAAATTCATGAACACAATGCAGGTTTGGCTTGTTATTTGCATTGCCTTTGACCTTTGAATTCTTTATCATCTTCCAGGTGGTCAGTTTCAGTAGTCAGGTGTCAACAGTTCCACCATTTAGAATCCTACTGATTCACCTCAATGCCTTTAATTTGAGGAGTTAAACACTTTTTATAAAACAAATGTATTTTATGAGTGGGACTTTAATTATTCATGACATGCATTGCTATATAGTGCAGTGAAAGAGGGCAAATATAATCCCTCTTTAAAAAAAGCACATAATTAAAAATTGACAGTGTTGTTATAATTCCGGGATTACAATTGTGGCTGTAATGAAAACCAACAACACTACAACACTTACTTACTTTTCAGAAAAATGTAATGTTACAGAGAAATGTTTGTATTTTGTTAAATAAAGTAACATGAAGTAATGGACCACTTTTCATGTCTCTGAGGCTGTCTGGGCTAACCTGGAGAGCCAGAAACAACAAGCAAGACAGCCAAAGTCTGGGAAAGTTCTCCAATATGCTTGGAACAACACCTACCAAGTAACTGTCTATTAAAACTGCAGAACAGTGTACCTAAGAGAACTGACGCCATTTCAGGCAAACAAACATTGATACGATTTAAATTCTGTTCAGTGCATGTCATTGTAAACATTTCCTCGTTTCAAAACCGTTTCATTGTTTTTGAAAGTATCTTGTTACGGAACAGACTTGGGCACAGCCCTGTATCAGAGCGACATCACAGCCCTGTATCAGAGCGACAGCACAGTCCTGTATCAGAGAGAGCGACAGCACAGCACAGCCCTGTATCAGAGAGAGCGACAGCACAGCCCTGTATCAGAGCGAGCGACAGCACAGCCCTGTATCAGAGCGAGCGACAGGGACAGCACAGCCCTGTATCAGAGCGACAGCACAGTCCTGTATCAGAGAGAGCGACAGCACAGCACAGCCCTGTATCAGAGCGAGCGACAGTACAGCACAGCCCTGTATCAGAGCGAGCGACAGCACAGCCCTGTATCAGAGCGACAGCACAGTCCTGTATCAGAGAGAGCGACAGCACAGCACAGCCCTGTATCAGAGCGAGCGACAGTACAGCACAGCCCTGTATCAGAGCGAGCGACAGCACAGCCCTGTATCAGAGAGAGCGACAGCACAGTCCTGTATCAGAGAGAGCGACAGCACAGCACAGCCCTGTATCAGAGAGAGCGACAGCACAGCACAGCCCTGTATCAGAGAGAGCGACAGCACAGCCCTGTATCAGAGAGAGCGACAGCACAGCCCTGTATCAGAGCGAGCGACAGCACAGCCCTGTATCAGAGAGAGCGACAGCACAGCCCTGTATCAGAGAGAGCGACAGCACAGCCCTGTATCAGAGAGAGCGACAGCACAGTCCTGTATCAGAGCGAGCGACAGCACAGCACAGCCCTGTATCAGAGCGAGCGACAGTACAGCACAGCCCTGGTCACGTACGGGTGTTTCAGCTCCTGTCCTTGCCGCTCCCCCAGACAGAGTGCAAACAGGGTACAGAACCGGGGCTGTGGAGCCCTGCTTTACCGCGGTATCGATCCACCCCCCCCCCTCACCCCTGTCTCGCGCGCGCACACACACCTCCGCTGTCCTCATGCGCCTCTCCGTGCTTATGTAACCGCAGACGCCCCGGCACGCCGTCGCCTGAATACTGATGTGGAAACAGGCTCCAACGCGCTGTAACGCGCCCCCCACCTACCACCCCCCCCCCCCAATCCCACGCAGGCGCTGTTACACCGCCCAGACCCCCCCCCCACCGCGTCTGCGAAAGCCTCTTCAGACCGATCCGCCGGAACTGCAGTTCCCACACTGAGCGCGCTCACCGACGCCATGCCGTCCCTCAGCTCACTGCAGTGGCGGTTGGACCCAGACAAACACTCTGATGTCATTCGGAATGTTCACACATTCCGGCTGCAACGTTAGTCACACACAGGCACACGCCGAATGGACACATCCGGAAAAATCCGGTGTCCCTGGCAGGACTAAACAGTCCAAGGCATGAGGAACTCTCTTCGAATTTAACAGAATATCGATTCACGTAGACACCTTATTAAGAATATACATCCTACCCAGCAAAGAAATGTCAGTACATTATATTTTTGGCACCAATTTGAATATCTTTGGATTCAAAAATGCACATATAACTGCTTAAATTATTTTTAACGCGTGTTATTCAGCCAAACTCCCTTCTCTTAGTCCGACAGAGTCCTCGTCGAGACGAGACTGCCACCGAACGGAGTCAAAAACATAACCTGCTGTTGCTAAGCTACAGAGCGATGGTCTCTGCACTGTGATGAGTCTTGGGTTTCTCTGTGTGCAATCTGCAGGTGTCTCTTCGGTGCGACTCCCAGGCCAGCCGTCGCCCCACTCTCACACAGGAGAATCCGCTATTTATGTCATTAAAACCATTTTCAAACGTTACGAATAGAATGCCAACGCCCTGACAGTCATTGAGGTTTGATTTGTAAACGTGAATTTTTAAATTTCATTTACAACGGGGTTACGGCGTCTAGCGCGAGTCCGCGCGGGACTCACCGACTCCTCGAAAGTCGCCTTCTTGTCCAGCATCTCCCTGAGGGTCTGCAGGACCTTAATACAGAGCTTCTCCTCCTTGTCCATCAGCCTCTTGGTGTGCTTGATCAGCCTGGATGGGAGAGAAGGAGTCAGAGCTGGGCCTTCACCGCCTGCCTCTTTCTTCAACTGAACCGACTTCCTTCACAAACAACACTTCAATTCTTACTCAACTTAGATACCGTACCAACAACGTTTCAACTCTGCCTTACTGAACTGACATGCTTTATCAACGTTTCAACTCTGCCTTACTGAACTGACATACTTTACCAACAATGTTTCAACTCTGCCTTACTGAACTGACATGCTTTACCAACAACGTTTCAACTCTGCCTTACTGAACTGACATACTGTATCAACATTTAAATTCTGTCTTCCTGAACTGACATACTGTTTCAATAACATTTCAGTTCCGTCTTACTGAACTGACATACCGTACCAACAACATTGAAATTATGTTACTGAACAGACAGACTGTATGAAAATTCTGTCTTACTGAACTGAAATACTGTATCAACAATTCTACGTCTTACTGCACTGATATACTGTATCATTAATCGGCTTGTGTATTGAAACATCAAAGTTAGCCAGCACACGTTAGCCGGCTGTGAACTTCAGTAAGCGAAATTGTACCGAGGCAATATAGGAACTCCTTTATCTCTCAATATTGAACGGCGGAGAAGAGCGCAATAGTGCAGTAGTAAATTGGGGAAGGGCACTAGGTGTGGAGTAATCAGTGCAGATTGTGCTGTAGACTGGGGAAGGGCAGGGGGTGTGGATACATTAGTGCAGGTTGTGCTGTAGACTGGGGAAGGGCACTAGGTGCAGTGCAGATTGTGCTGTAGACTGGGGAAGGGCACTAGGTGCAGTGCAGGTTGTGCTGTAGACTGGGGGAGGGCACTAGGTGCAGTGCAGGTTGTGCTGTAGACTGGGGGAGGGCACTCGGTGCAGTGCAGGTTGTGCTGTAGACTGGGGGAGGGCACTAGGTGCAGTGCAGGTTGTGCTGTAGATTGGGGAAGGGCACTAGGTGCAGTGCAGGTTGTGCTGTAGACTGGGGGAGGGCACTAGGTGCAGTGCAGGTTGTGCTGTAGACTGGGGGAGGGCACTAGGTGCAGTGCAGGTTGTGCTGTAGACTGGGGGAGGGCACTAGGTGCAGTGCAGGTTGTGCTGTAGACTGGGGAAGGCCAGGGGGTGTGGAGACATTAGTGCAGGTTGTGCTGTAGACTGGGGGAGGGCACTAGGTGCAGTGCAGGTTGTGCTGTAGACTGGGGGAGGGCACTAGGTGCAGTGCAGGTTGTGCTGTAGACTGGGGGAGGGCACTAGGTGCAGTGCAGGTTGTGCTGTAGACTGGGGGACTCACTTGGACATGAAGGCCCCGCTCTCGCAGCGGAAGCGGGCGGCCTCGGGGAACAGGAGCTCTGGGCTGTGCAGAACGTCCACCAGCACCGAGAACTCAGCCTGCACCATGGGGTGGAACTGCTCCTCCAGACACGCCACCACACCCTGAGGGCAGTGTACACACATCAACACACTGCTCCATACACACCACACCCTTAAAGCAGTGTACACACATCGACACACACACTCAACACACCACACCCTGAGGGCAGTGTACACACAGACACACACACTCAACACACCACACCCTGAGGGCAGTGTACACACACACACATACACACACACACACACACACTGGTCAATACAAACTACACCCTGAGGGCAGTGTACACTTAGAAAAATGCACAGTTACAGCAGACACACACTCAGCACTGTACATGTGAAAATCCTTGTAAACTTGGGTAATGTTTAAAAATAAAATATATATATATATATATATATATATATAATTTTTTTTTTATTATAAGATTTTTACAACACACACACACACACACACGCACGCAGCTCTATGCTTTCCCCTTCCTCCCAGACGGCGCGTGCGCAGCGAGACGTTTTCCGCGGCGCACCTGCAGCTTCTCGATGATGCTCTTGTAGTCGGGGCCCCCGAGTGGCTCCTTGCGGGGCCCCGATCGGGCCGTCATCCTCCAGCCCTTGGCGGCCCGCTGCACCATGTTGGTGTGCGTCTTCAGGGACAGCGTGTTCACCTGGCTGTCCAGGTCCACCGGGACCGCCATGGCGCGGTTCTTCGCTGCAGAGGGACAAGGGAGGAGCACCGATTCACACGGACGCCGTTTTACTTTCCTCCCCAATTGGGTCTCAGTTAAAATCGGGGTCACGAGGTCAGCATTCCCCCTTTCAACATTCCAACTGCGTGCATGGGGGTGGGGGGGGGAAAGATATTTCCCAGGTAGAAAGATTAAGAGTGTTACAGGGGTGTCTCGGTGGCGCAGCCTGCAGAGCACTGACCGCATGCTCATTGTGAGCCGCGACGTCAACGGTTCGAATCCGACCGTCTGACAATTTGTCGCATGTCTTTCCCTCTCTCGCCCCCATTCTTCCTGTCTCTATATACTGTCCAATAAAGCTGAAAAAGGCCTAAAAAATATCTAAAAAATAAAAAAATAAAAAAATAAAATAAAGTGTTACAGTCGGTCTTTGGCAGTCAAGCTGGACATATAACAGGTAACGGGCATAATGCTAAGCATCATGTGACTTGCATTTCTGGCACAAGCCGAAGCGTCTGGGTCTTGTTTGTTTACAGCATTGGAAATTTCATTTAATATTTTCTGCATCAGTGTGCAGAAAATCATTATCTATTAGCTACATGATACTACAACATTATGCATGTAGCTAGCTAAACTCATTAATAGTACTAACATTTTCATCCCAAAAAATTGATACCAAATGCCCTTCTGGTGTATTGATTCTGCTGCTGCTCACTAAATTTAAAGAAAATAAAACTAGTTTTTTCCCATAAGATGAAGTTATTGCTTTATTAAATGTCCATGAGATCACCTCTACCTCTAGAAGTTGCGTGACCAGAATGGATAAATAAATGTGAAGAGAGTTCCATAATTAGCACATATTTGTACATATTCCAACAGGAAATTGCCTGCAAACTGTGCATATTCCAACCGTTCTAGGTCCTGCACAATAACAAGAGCTGGAAGATTTTGAAGAAATCATGATTATGATAGCACCTGCATATGAAGGTCAGTCATCAATCATTTTTGAAGAATATTCCAGGGAAAAGAAAATTCGGAACGCTACTTCAAATTAGTCTATAACTTTCCGGTGACTAAAACAATATTCAAAAGACTACAAGGCAATTTTGTCAGAAAATGAGGACTAAAACTAAATCAAAATTTACAGTGCTTCAGACCTCAAATGTCTCCAGAGCTACTAGTATCCAGTTTCATTATTGAACATGGCAAAGTGCGCGAATTCAGCGTGACATACCCACGTCCGCTAGCGTCTTGATGCAGCCCTCGATGTTGGTTTTCTGCAGGGTCGTGATCCAGGTGCAGTTATAGATCCTGAAGGCAGACTGCAGAAGCTTGATGAAGATGGGCTGGTGGGTCTGTAAGGGGGGAGAAGTTTGGTCATAACCATGGAGAGCCTCTTACAGAGGAGTCACAGTCCGGTACTGAGGAGTTGAAAAACCGGGCAGTAGAGTAACCCGTTTTCCACGGCAGTACCTGCAGGCTGGAGTTGTTGACGGAGAACTGGGAGCTGAAGAACCCTTTGACGATGGCCATCACCGTCTCTGTCACGTATCTCTCCAGCGCGGTGTCGGCGTGCTTCCTGTCCGTAGTGCTGTTACAAACCTGAAAACACCCACACGCTAATGCTACAGGCAGAGTCAATGGGGAGATGCTAGTGCTAAGGCTACAGGCACAGTCAATGGGGAGACGCTAACGCTACAGGCACAGTCAATGCTAATGCTAATGCTAATTCTACAGGAGCTGAACTCACCCGGGCCATGTCGATGAGGAAGTTATCAAACAGCTTCCAGATGTGGTTACTGGTGTAGATCTCCTTCATCTCCACCTCTGTGTCCACGTAGCAGTGGTTCACAAAGTTGACGTACGCGGTTTTCACCTAGAAAACAGACAATTCCCGAGCGTTAACTCATTTGCTGGTTGGCAGGGGTGGACTGAAATCACTGGTAAAGCCTCAGTAGCAGGTTTTTTCCAGTGGCAGCTGCTGAACTGAAAATTGAGGAGGCAAAATAAATCAGCTTCAAGTGATTATTGGCCACAACCTTTCAGGTTAGAAGATGCAATTCAGGCACATTTCCACCTGTCCCTCACACACACTGATATTCGATTAAAATAAAATCACACTTTTTTTATTGAAGTTCTTGCCTTATTAACCTCTATGAGATCTACCCGTTGACTAAAACGACTTTTCCTTGACTAAAACCAACGTAAAATGAACAATATTCAAATGACTAAAATGTGACCAAAAATACAAGCAATTTAGTCAGAAGCTGATGACTGAATCTGAATCAAAATTTACAGCGCCTCAGTGCTTCTGCCTGTCCTCCACACACACACACACACACACACATATTCTATACTCACCTCGGGTATGCAGTCCTCGTGGGTGACCACCTTGACGATGTCGTCGAGGGGCAGCAGCGAGTTGCACTTGAGCTCGGTGTAGACGTTCTTGCCCTCGGTGCAGGCGGCCAGCAGCTCCACCAGCGTGTTGTGATAGGCCAGCGGGCCGCAGCCGTCCGCCCGCTCACGCTCCGAGCCCATCATCTGCAGGAGCAGCGGGAAGGAGGCCCGGTCGTTGTAGAACACCAGCACCTCCTCGCCCCCGGACACCAGCTGAGGGGCAGGAGGAGAAGAGGGGAGGCGGGGACAAACGCCGGGGTCACGTCCGGGAGCCGAAAAAGGGTGGTCACGTCCCGTCGGAAACCCCATACACTGGGGTCACGTTCAGCTGAGAGCCACGCAGTGTGGTCGATTCAAGCGGCCAAAACCGAGCTTCTTGTTGATGCTCATTTCCTTGGACATGTTGCTGAGAGACCATGCGAGACCGTGCTCAGTAGTACCACTGCGGTTGGCTCCAGAGTAGGTCGCTCTGACCCGTTTTCAATGGGGAGACAACGCTACAAATTGCGGTAAAAATAGGAAGTCAATAATTTCTTCCGCCACACGGCTTGTAGCGTAGTGGTTAAGGTACATGACTGGGAGCCACAACGTTGGTGGTTCGAATCCCGGTCCAGCCACAATAAAAATGATCCGCACAGTCGTTGGGCCCTTGAGCAAGGCCCTTAACCCCACATTGCTCCCCGGGCGCTGCACTGTGGCTGCCCACTGCTCCTAATGACTAGGATGGGTCAAATGCAGAGGCCAAATTACCCCACGGGGGTTCAATAAAAAAAAAAGGTATTAGGTAGGTACAAGAAAATGGAGTTGCAATCTGCGTTTTTCCTTCATTTAATGCCTTCCCATGTTAACCTGTTATTAGAGCAATCCAGCAATGCATTGTGGACGAATCAGGAAACACATTACGCCACTCCCTCACACACTCCCTCACACACACACTTAGTGGAGGAGCCACACTCAGTCTCTGGCTCCAAATGGCACAACATGGCGGCGCTGACAAACCTGACTACCCGGGCTTCAAAGCGCTTTTCACGAGCCCCCCTGATAAGTCAGTGGGAGACGTGACAGGCACTTTTTCACAACAGTCTACCGGTCAATTGCGCTCCACAGATGGGGCCCCCCTCACCTCGGTCATGACCTTGTCCTGGCACTTCTTGACGTACTTGCCGTCGGCCTTGACGATGGTCTGCAGGAAGCGCAGGTAGGGCACGTGGCGGCCGTGCGTCTCGATGCAGTGCACGAAGTGGTGCACCACGCGGTCGCTGATCTCGTTGCACAGGTGGAAGTTGTTCATGAAGATGTAGCGCATGGTCTCGGCCTCCAGGAGCTGGGTGGAGTCGTAGAGGTTGGCTTCATTCGGCATAGTGTACGTTAATAGCATCACATAATGTACAACGATGCTCGCCTTTTTCCTACCACTAAAGTGTACCGAATGCTTAGGTGACCAAAAACTAGAGGGCATCAAGCACCGTATTAAACCTGGTCTTTAAAACCCCTTGTCTTGAGTTTCTGCCTGTACGTCATGACCTGGCATGCTATTCCACACAATAACTACTTTCTATGCAAAGAAATACCTACAACGTTCAATTGACCTTTTACTCATTTTCCATTTATGCCCCCTCATTCTACAAATAGAACTCAACTAGAACAATCACATGTCCTTCACTTTGGCAATCCTTATCATCAATTTAAAAGCCTCAATCAAGCCTCCCCTAAGTCAATGTTTACTAAGATTGAAGAGATCAAGCATCCCATCCTCATAACTTTTGTCTTCCACAGCTGGAACCAATCTAGTTGCCCTTCTCCTTTCCCAGAGCCTTGATATATTTCTGGTAGGACAGCTCCCAGAACTGCACACAATACTCTCAGTGTGGTCTGAGATTAAGATGTATAACATGTATAACTTAAGTATAACTTCCTTGGATATACAAATTTATCCCATCATCCTTTTTTGGCTTTTTCTTACTGCTACAGCACAATGCCGAGAACCAGAAAGGCTTTGATAAACTTAAGCTCTCATGTATTTTTCACATCGAGCACATTCCCATTTTCAGTTTACAGCAAATTTCACAAACATGCAGAGGAGAGACACCCCTTGGGGCTTGTACATAGTACATTATTCAGGCGGTGGGCAATACACAAACAGCAAAATGAAACCATATTAATTAGGGAAAGTAGTTTCTTAATTAGTTAGAAGGAATGAGGAAAAGGGGGAAAAAATAACATCTTGAGTGGGAGTCTCATTACAACAGGGATATGATTTTATTTGATCATAAAATACCCATTTTCATACCCAAACAAAAGTTAATCAGAATAAATTGGAGGGGGGACATCCCGAACATGACATAAATATTAAGCGATTAATCTGCGTGTCAATATCACTGTATAAGAGGACCTACGCACCCCAGGCGTGAGGAAGAGGTTGAGGTGCTTGTGGAGGAGGACTTGGTTCTGGGGGTTTCCCCTACAGAAGCTCTGCAGGAAGCCATGAGCCAGGTTCATGATCTCATTCATCTTCTGGTCAGTCTGCGGAGACGCACAGAGTGGGTTAGCACCAGCATGGCTAGCAGAACAAGCACTAATACAACTATCACCCAGCGCACGGCTATCAAACAGCAGGGTGAGCAATCATACACCTATCATCCAGCACGGCTAGCACTATTAATGCGAGCACCCAACATGGATAGCACTAGCATTACAATCAAACAGCAGGGCTAGCAATCATACAGCTATCACCCAGCATGGCTAGCAGGGACTTGGCGCTGCGGGGAAGGCGGTAGGCCAACCTTCTCGTAGGGGATCTGCAGCAGGTCCAGCACCACAGTGTGGGCCCCCATGTTCTTCAGCAGCCTCTGCTGCTGCACACGGCTCTTCTTACTGGGATAGCACAGCTTGCTGAGCCTCAACAGGATCTGAAAGGGAGGGGACCCCAAAAATCAGCACCCCCTATCTGCAGGAACTCCAAAATCAGTGCCCCCCCAACTGCAGGACCTCCAAAATCAGCACCCCCTATCTGCAGGAAGGCCAAAATCAGCATCCCCTATCTGCAGGAACTCCAAAATCAGCACCCCCTATCTGCAGGAACTCCAAAATCAGCACCCCCTATCTGCAGGAACTCCAAAATCAGCACCACCTATCTGCAGGAACTCCAAAATCAGCACCCCCTATCTGCAGGAACTCCAAAATCAGCACCCTCTATCTGCAGGAACTCCAGAATCAGCCCCACAATCTTCAGGAACATTCAATCTTCAGCAGCTCTATCTGCAGGAAGCCCAAAATCAGCCGCCCGTCGCTGCAGGGAACCCCAAAACTAGGCCCCCTTGGCCTAAGGAAAACCCCAACATCAGCACACCCCATTTACAGTGAACCCCAAAAATCAGTAGGTTTTGGTTTGGGTGGAGCAAAAACCAGGACCATCTCTGGCAGTCGAGCACAGGGTGGCTGCTCACGTCTTTGACGATGTTGTAGTTGTTTGCTTTGTTGCTGTCAATCTGCGGCTTGATATTCCCATCCTGCACCGGGCTCAGGATCCCAGCCTCCTGTCAATCAGAAAGGACAATTGACAAAAATACATACAACCCGTTTAATGCTGTGTGGAATACATACTAACCCATGAATGTGTGCAGAATACACAGAATAGAAAGTGTTGCTAATGTGTACATTACACTCTCCCTTATAACCACCAATGGAAGCAATTGAACACACCACACTAAACAGAAATAGCCGTGAAGCCATTTGTCCAAAACATTATGATGTCCTGAAACGGGAGCAGGTATGTTTAAAAAGTGCTGTAAATTCCCCTCATTTACACTCCTAATTTACTTTGAGTCAAACAGACTCCCTGGCCTTCCAAAAAACCCCTGCAAGATCCATTTTGCTTGTGTATATGTCAAATCACAGAAGCTAGCATGGCTCTAACAGTTTTTAACTGAACTGGGCCCTGTGAACCCCAGCGCGCTACGTCCCCCCCCCCCCTCCCCGCCTGTAGGGGGCGCACCTCCGCGGTCTGCTCCTTGCTCTGGCCGTCCCCCAGCTCCACGCTGCCGTAGCCCCCGTTCTTCTCCACCCACAGCTCCGACTTCTCCACCGTCAGCCGCAGCTGGTCCAGGTCCGTCTTGATCTGCTTGTAGTTCTCCACATCCTGCTCTGACACCAGCAGCTGGACCTGCGGGGAAGGCCGGGGATCAGGGGCGCCTTTCTGCGGCCATATTTCATCCACGCCCCTGACTCGGTCGACCGGATTAGACTGCTGATGTTTTGGGATGAAGTCAGGACTTCACTCGGTTTCGCAAAAAGGTATTTCACAATTTTAGACGGGCTTGTTGCTGGGACAACAGTGTCCCAAGGCAGAAACCTCAGCTTTAAAAGGTACAATAGATAATTTCAGACTTCAAACGGTCAAGAGAGGAATTGCAGCAACAAACGCCCTCAAACCACAACACTGTTTATCCCTCCCCCTTTCTCTGTGAACACGCAGACGTGGAATAAAATCTAAAACAAGAAGCGTTATAAATCCTGAAAAATGGGGTCAGTGAGTATATATCCTTCACGGATGTCATCTTTTCCTTCTTTATCTTGACCCTACATGTTTGCATAAGCGCACAACGTCGAGAACCTTTTGCCGCTCTTTCACAGCTTAAAAACTGCTTGCGGCCTCCCTCCCCCACCCTAACGAGGCGGCTAAGGTGACAACGTCTAATGACATCAGGTCCCTCAAGTCACAGTCCTGCACAGACCCGTCGACCACGGGTGACCATTGTGCAGCTGTTGCTATGGGAACAGTGAAATAATAGCAGGGCTGTACACCGGAACCTACACTCACTAATAGGCAGTTATATTCCGATTTTGAATAGAATGGCTATGAGTTAAATGGGGCCCTGGAGTCCTTTATGACGTGCGTGTGCGTGCGTGTGCGTGTAGGTGTGTGTGCCACAATTACAATGGCAGTCACACAGGGGAGTCATATTCATGTGAATGCCAAGTAGTGGTACGTGTCCGCTATAAACATTTAATGACATTACATTAATGGCATTTGGCAGACGTACAGTTGATTAGACTAAGCAGGAGACAATCCTCCCCTGGAGCAATTCAGGGTTAAGGGCCTTGCTCAAGGGCCCAACGGCCGTGCGGATCTTATTGTGGCTATACCGGGGAACAAACCACCGACCTTGCGGGTTCCAGTCATGTACCTTAACTACTACGTCACAGGGCACCCGGTACAATGTTCTTCATTTTTATTTTATTTTAATCACCACTGGTCCACCTCCACAAAGGGTTCCCACTGGGGAACTGACTGCACCATCAATTTCCTTTGGGAAGAATAATGTTACCGGTACAACTATGTTGACACACTGTTTGTTTTTGTTTCTTCTCAGCAGCGCCACATATTGCTGATGCCAACACCGATGCTGTAAGCCACTGTGTATAAGAGCATCCTCAAAGTGATTGTGAAATAAAAGCGTTTGCTTTTACCTGTAAGCTTTTACCGGCGGCCATTTTGTGTAGTGCAGGCGGCTATGTGCTACAGTATACACACACACACACAGACCAGAGAGCCATCTCCCTCACTGTCACTGTTGCCATGCGGACACCTAGCCTGTCTCTGGGAGGAGATGGTGTGAGGGTGACCTCAGGCAGCCTCGCAGATATTAACACTCCCAAAGCCCCAGAGGGGACAGCCCCAACTGTGCTCAGAGCAGACCGCCAGTCGCAGCCCGCTCAGAAAACCCACCAGCCATTTAATGAAAAACCCAGGTCTGAAAGTTTCATTCGGTAATTATTTCAGACCCCAAGACTTCGCCGAAAAAGGCGAGCAATTAACGTCACAGGGTAGGTTTCACAAAGAAGCTTATCTGAGGCTGCTTTTCTTCTTAAATTCACCACTTACAAGAGAACGCATTACAGGGGGGGGGGGAAGGACTTCTGCCATGCAATGAGGTCAAAACAAAAAGCTGATAAATCCGGCGAATCGTGTTCGGACTGGATAATTTTGACTGTCGCCACGTGAATACCAATTGATATTTTCAACGAGAAACTGCAAACAAATTTAAGAACTGACGGAGTGGAACGGTCTACTGAATACAACAACCAATCAATAATCAATACTGTTGCAGCAACGTTTTAAGCTGGGACTTGCTGAACTAAAGAAGGCCTGGACAGAGTTTTGTGCATGAAATGTTACCTGCAAATGACACTTGCAAACCTGTCAGATGTAGTCATAATCGATAATAATGTAGAGGTGAAAAAATTGGAAAATGGAATCATCCAAGCTCAAACACTGATTAAATACTCCACAAGTATTCATAAAAAGTTATTTTTGGCCAGTGTAAATGTGAAGGCCGGGTGGCTAAAGTCCATGACTGGGAGCCTGAAGGTCGGTGGTTCAAGCCCCGGTGTAGCCACAATAATATCACCGCAGCTTCGGGGCCTTAACCCCCCAATCCTCCAGGGGAGATTGTCGCCCTCCTTAGTCTAATCAACTGTAAGTGGCTTTGGATAAAAGTGTCAACTAAATAACAGTAATGTAACAGCGACCGTACCTGTTTGAAGGCCTGCAGCACCTCGGCTCTCTGGCTGAAGTGTTTGAAGAGCAGCTGGAGGGATCCGGACACCAGCGGCGGGTAGTCCTGCATGATGAGGTGGATCAGCACCCGCAGAAAGGTCCGGCCCCCCTCGTCGTCCAGCTCCACCGGGCTTTGCTCCGCACTGCGACCCACCGCCGCAGACCACAGGGTTAGCGGAGTTAACGTGCTAACGTGCTAACAAACACCTGAATCACCTCAAAACACCTGCACTGTAGAGTGCTCATGGGCTCACAAACACCTCCATGAACTCAACATACCTGTGCCACAGACCGCTAACGAGCTAACAAACACCCAACTCACCTCAAAACACCAGCACTGCAGAGTGCTAATAAACACCTGAATCGCCTAAGACTCCTGGCTCCAGAGTGCTAATGAGCCCATAAAAGCCTGCATAAACTCAACATGTCTGAGCTGCAAAGTGCTAACAAGCTAACTAACACCTGTATCAACTCAACATGCCTGTGCCACACAGCGCTAATGAGCTAACAAACACAGCTTGTTTTTGGGAATCACTGGCTCAATTACAGGTCTTACAGGGGAAACTAAACTTGTGAGGGAACTGAACCCAAAATGCAAAACTTACCTTCCAGCAAACATGGTCTCAGCTTGTGCTGCAATCAAATCTATATCTGGAACTTCACAGGCAAAGAGGACAAATCAGCAAAGCATCATAAGAGACGGATCCACACAATAAAACGTTCGAACTGTGACAATTACTGTGAAAACATAAAACACAAATACAATAAACAGAAAATAAATAATTATAGTAATACTGTACTATAATGATCTATTATATACACACAATTATAGCAAAAATATTATTATATTCTGCCGTCATTTTATAAATATTCATATTATTTTTCTATAACCTGCATGCGGAACATTATGAAGCACAGACATTAGTATAAAACACAGGTTGTGAAGCAGTTCCCGCAAAATGTGGCCTCATCCTTGTTTCCAATGAAAAGGCAAACCAGGTAAGCATTCCATTTCAATTTCAATTTCAATTATAACTGAAAAAAAAAAGGCCAGGAATTTAAATAAACAACATGAAACGCTGCCTCACCCGACAGCGTCATAACATCATTTACGGACAGCGAGCCGTCAGGGAGGGTACTGTCTCCAAACTCCTTCTTGTAGATGGACAGCAGGTATGTGATCCTGTAGTCAAGCCTCACGCTGAGAATGAACTGTTGGGAACAGCATTAGCCGTTAGCATCACAAGCATAGGCTAAACTGAACAACCCTTAAATCTGCGCATTGATGTTATTAATGCTACATGACCATATTCTTTTCACTACACGGTCTTGACACATGCGCACCCAACACTGCGCAACAGATGGGTGGTTATTTATATGGCTCTAGTATCGGACTCTTGAGGAAGATTGAAAACTTTTCAATGGACTCCCAGTCCATTAAACCGTCTGTATTGGTCTCAGTTCTGTGTACTCAGTTCTGTGTATTACGGGTTCGTCCCTGTGAAGTTGTGCAGGTGAGGAGCCTCCTATATGTTCTACTGTGAAAAGGTCACTCCCAACACGGGACTGACCTGGAGGATCTCGATGATCTTGAGCTTGGTGTTCATGACGGTGACGTCCTCGCAGTCCGGGAGGCTGGGGGCCTTGGTGTGGCGGGGGATGGGCTGGCCCTCGGGCAGGCTGTGGGGCAGGACCGAGCCCCTGCTCAGCACCATTTGGCTCATCATTTCCCCCACGCCGTGGATGGTGCGCATCACGTTGTTCCCTAAAACATCCAGAGCACATCACCTATATCTCCATAGATCACTGCGAACACGACCAGATCTGAAGCACATGGTTCATCTCCATAGCCACTGTACATAACATAGCATATCTGAAGCAGATCACTTGTCTCCAGAGCCACTGTTCGATAATATCCAAAGCACTGATCCTGTACACTGTATCAGATCTGAATCCCATCGATTATCTCCAAAGCCACTGTTAGATCATATCTGAAGCACATCATCCACCTTCATAGTCACTGCACATTACATCATATCTAAACCCCATAAAATGACTTCATAGCCAGTGTTAGATCATATCTAAACCCCATAAAATGGCTTCATAGCCACTGTTAGATCATATCTAAAGCCCATCAAATGGCTCCATAGCCACTGTTAGATCATATCTAAACCCCATAAAATGGCTTCATAGCCACTGTTAGATCATTATCTGAAGCCCATCTCCCGTCTCCATAGTCACGGGACGCTGGTGGAGATGTGAAGCTGCTCACCCGACTCGGGGCCCTTGCTGATCTTGTCCATGAAGTTGGGCATGTGCTGCACGATGTCCAGGATGGCCAGCAGGGTGCGCGTCAGCCTCAGGAGCTCGCTGAAGCTGTAGAACCCAAAGTAGACCAGGTTGCGAGCCAGACGAACCACCTGAGGGGACATTGAAACATTAGACCGCCATTTCATGAAAGTGGTTGAGTTTCTGAGGGCTCCAGATTTCCGTATTTCATGCTAGTCCCTGTTAAGTAATCCAGGGTAAGGATCCTTCTAAGCGCATCTTGCCTCGTCTTGACTGTAAATCATGGATTTTTTACCCCAATTATGAGCCCATTATCTCTTATTCGATACATTTTTGCACATTCGATACATTTTTGTTCCCAACCTCTCGGGGTCACTGGAGAGCGACGTAACACGGACCCCTAACTTACTTAAAAGGTACAATATTGTTGTGTTAAAACATTGTTACAAGACCATTGTAAATCCCTTCCAATCATTGAAAAAGGCTCACTGACAGCTGACTCACCCTCTGCCTGTGTTTATAGTCCTTAAATTCGGGCATGGATTTCCTGGATTTAATCCGAAACCAGGGACCCCTTACCTCAAGGGTGAGCTCGTTCTTGTCTTTGTCTCCGAAGGGGAAAGGCTGGTTGACGACGTCTTTGAGGTATTCCTCCACAAAGTCCATTGTGTGGGTAAACTTCTTCTTCATGGCTTCGCGTGTGATGTCCGTGCACTCGTAGTTGTACCTGCGGGGCCAGAGAGGGTTCACTACGGATAGGGTCAGGGTCAGGGTAAGGGATAGGGTTAGAGCAAGCATTAGGGTCAGAGTTGGAGTTTGGGTCACTCTCACTCACTCACGGACGGAGATTTTGGAGGGGATCTCGTTCCACAGACGGGTGCAGGGTTAGGGTTAGGGTTACAGGTTAGGGTCAGGGTAAGGGTAAGGGTAAGGGATCGGGTTAGGGTCATAGATAAGGGTTTGCGGTCACGCTCACTCGCAGACGGAGATTTTGGAGGGGATCTCGGTCCGCAGACGGGTGCAGGGTTAGGGCTACGGTGAGGGTCAGGGTAAGGGTAAAGGTCAGAGATAAGAGTTTGGGGGCCATGCTCACTCACTCGGTGACTGAGATCTTGGAGGGGATCTCGGTCCATAGCCGGGCGTAGCGCACGGGCACCACGGCCTCCTGGGGGTCGCGGTCCACGTGCATGTGCAGCATGAGGCGGCAGAAGGCGGCGCGCAGGTTGTAGGGCAGGCAGTCGTCAAACATGCAGCGCAGGATCAGGTCCACGGGCAGCTGGCCTGACACCTGGTTTATCGCCAGGTACTGCCGGTCCAGGCACATCCGCGCGAACAGGTTCAGCTGGTACCTGCAGAGGAGGGAGCCAGAGAGTAAATGGTAAAATGGCAAACGGTTGGCGCTGTACAATTGATGCTTCTCATTCACCCGTTCATACACACACTCACACGTCAATGGCGATGGGCCGCCATGCGAGGCACCGACCAGCTCGTCAGGAGCATTTCGGGGGTTAGGGGTCTTGCTCAGGGACTCTGTACCTGTAGTAGGTGATGATGTCCATGTCCATCTTGTGGTTGCCTTTGGCGTCCTGCGCCAGGTGTCGGATGGACTTCCCGTGGGGCTCCTTGTGGCTGTCGATCCAGTAAAGCCACACCTCCTCGTCGTCCCCGTCGTCCACTAGCAGCGAAGTTTCTAGAGCGTTCTCAGTGAGGGGGATCAGCCTGGCAGAGCACGGCATCAATCACAGTTAGAATTGACAGATATTTGTCCCATCTGACTATTTGTTCATATCATGTGGTTTTACATTCTTTTACAGGTTTTCAATAAAATGTCTAACTCGCCTCTTCCAAAGTTACAAGTGTCTGCTTCTACTTGCTTCAAAACAGGGATCTACAACCCCTGGTCCGAGAGAGCCACAGGCTCTCTGTGTTTGTTGTTACTCTGCACTGAATTAACCAATTAAACAGTTGAATCCACCGGTTATCCATCTTCACCTGGTTGATTGGGTGTGAATTCAGTGCAGATTTTCAGGTGAAAACAGGACCGTGGTTGCAGACACCAGCCCATTTGGGCCAGATAAAGAGGTATGTCTCTGGCGATGTGGATGAGACGCGGGAGACTCACTTGGTCCGAATGAGGATGTCCGCATTGCTGGGGTTCAGCATGAATTTGCAGATGAGCTCCTGAGTGATGGGGATGGCCGTCTGATTGGACACACAGAGGTCCGAGAGGTAGTCCAGGAACCTGACCAAGAGTTTGAGAGGTTTAACTGCATATATTATTTGAGACACACCTTATTTGAGACGGCCAACTCCTAAATCCCTGCAGTCCTTGCTTTCTTACCTGTAGGAGGATACTGTGGGTGATTACTTGCTGTTCCTCTGCATTGTAAAGCTAATCAAACCGTGTTACACTACAACACTTTCAACAAAAGCAATGCCGGCTTTGTTCCTTTTTCCACTCCCCTTCACTTGCAACTATTCTACATGCAACGATGCCCACTTTTCTTTAATTAATTTCCGCAATTACAGACATCCCACCCTTGCTTGGAGTAAACCAGAGAGCCGTTCGACGATCTCTGCGGCTTCACATAAGAAAGCTTCAGAAAGGGTCACTCTGGCTCAGCGTCCGACGGGTCTTTTCCCGCCCCTTCCCGTGGACTACGACCTTTGCCCCCTGACCTGGGTTCGCGGTTGCGGCGCAGCAGGTTGATGAAGGTCTCAATCTCCTTGGTAGTGATGTGCTTCTCCAAAAGCTTGCGGTTATTGTGCAGGAGCGCCGTGATCGTGTCCTCAGCCAGGATCTCATACCCGATCTGGGACTGCATGATGGAGAACTTCTTGGCGATGTACTCCTGTTTGGGGTTAAGTGGGGGGTGGGAGGTAGACGGGCGTCAATCCCTTCGCTTGCCTGATCGCTCACACTCTCTCTAGATTCAATACGCTTTATTGGCACGGAAAATGCGTACAATTGTACTGCCAAAGTGTGTTGGATGAGAGAAAAGGAACACATGGGTGGGAAAAAAAAAACGAAAACAATAATAAATATGGATAATATATATGAACAGTAACCGATGTCAGGTAGGTATCGGATATAAAATAGGTATTTGCGCATCACTTTGCCTACTCCAGCGGTCTCCAACCCTGGTCCTGGAGAGCGACTGGCTCTGCTGGTTTCTGCTTTCACCTTAAAATCAGACCCAGGTAACCAAATGAGGCGAGTTAACTGTGTGATCGACTGCTGTAATTGCTTAATTAAGTGCAGAGTGACAATAAGCACCAGCAGACCCTATCGCTCTCCCTGACTCTCCCGCCCCGCAGAACCTGCCTGGTTCTTCCGGTAGTCCTGCTGGGAGTGCCGCAGCACTCTGTAGCAGAGGCGGAGCAGGTATTTGAAGGGGGCGTAGCGCTGGTCCCCCAAATCCTCCAGCTTCAGCATGGGACCCTCGCCCAGGTCTGTGAACGGGGCCTTCAGGATCCCGAAAATCTGAGGGGCACAGAACAGGGGCCGTCTTTTTCCGCATGCATCAACCAATCATATGGCCCATAGAGCAGATGGAGATTAGTTTTATAGTTAAGTCTGGTACAGGTTAAATAAATCTCTGGGGCCACGATTACAGCGAGGGGGTCCATAAGTATTTGGACAGCAACACAATTCTAAACAGCTACGAGGTTCACTCCTTGCGGCCGACAGTCTGCATTTTAATTCGATGGCATTTACATCCATATTTTTACTCTCAGAAATACCCCCCCCCCACCCCGTCTTCCTGCAAGACGCCCCTTCCGTAAACGATCCTCATTTTTTCCCTGTGACACGCCGGTTCTTCCCGCTATAATCCGGCTGAAGCGGGCTTGTTCCACCGTCATCTTCAGATCAAGATGTACCAAGGAAGATGACACGCAACACCAAAATAAAAGTGAGGCAATTTAACATACCGCCTCCTGTGATTCCTCTAAGCCGGAAAATGTCAGCCAGGCATTTAGACTGCTATTAAGATGCTCCCCACAGACGGGCAGACATTTTAAACGCAGACACAAAATAAAGCAAAAAAAAACACTCCAGTGCATTAAAAAAACTGCTTCTGAGGGGAGATAAAGGGGGATGATATTAAATATTAATCCAAACATCACAGGTTAGATCACCCGCAGGTTTGGACAGGGACATAAGACTCAGATGGCAGAGATGAGATTTATCTCGACAAGGGACAATGAAGCAATGTATCGGCCATGTTTTCATTTTAAATATTAACCGAAAGCTTCATATTTACAGTGCTGCTGCATCACCAAGGACTCATTTTCTTGTGTAGAGGCAGAGGCTTCAGACAGATATCCACAAGGTTCAAAGTAGGCGAAGGTAAAATAAAAAATACAAATTCGCTATTACACCCCAGAGAGTAAGAGCATAAGCTCCAAATTGCAAACCCCCAGGGTGCAAATGTGGGAAGTACTCTAGTCAATTCCATGAACTCATATTCTGATATTGATTAATATAATTTAAAAACATATGCTCTATAATAATAATGATAATGAGAATACTTATTACTAAACAGTGCGGCAGTGGTGGAGCTGACCTGGGCCAGAATGTTCTGCTCCCTCATGAGCTTCTGCCTCTCCCGGTTGGGCTTGCAGATGACCACAGACAGGACCTCCTGCCCGTTGTTTGGGACGTCCGACACGAAAAAGATCAGGTCCTCCAGGAGCTTAATGACGAACCTGAGGAAGGGGTGGGGAGAGGGCAGAAGAGCGTTGGACAATGAACAGTGTACTGGTGCTTACTCTGCTGTGTAAATGTGAGAAACTGACTGCACTGATCGTGTGAATGTGTTAAAAATTAATTTAGGGGTGCAGTTACAGGTCTGGATGGAGGGCCTGTTTCACAAAGGAGGATTACCGAGTTAGATGTATGACTGTACTAAAACCCAGAATCCACATAAACCTGGAACCTGGACTTAAGCAGGAAGAACTGTTCTGAGTTTTACTCCGTGCAGTTATCCAGCAATGTTCTGAGTTTTACTCCGTGCAGTTATTCAGCAATCCAGCTAAACCAGCGTGACTCAACTCCACATCCTGCTGGCCACAGTTTCTGCAGGTATTTACTCCTACCGTGCGCTACACCGCCTGATTTCACTAAGTATCCTACCTGCTTGGCTCAGACAAGCAAATTAGTAAAATCAGGCTGTGTAGTGCACAGTTGAAGCAAATGCCTGCAGACACCGCGGCCCGCAGGACGTGGAGCTGAGCATCGCCGAGCTAAAATCCGCAATCCTGCTTTTTGAAAAACCCACCAGGACCACCTCCGGCCCTCCAAGCCCATGGTTCAGCCGCGGCCGTGGTTACCTGCGCTCGTTCTGGGCGATGTTGCCGCTCTGAAGCTTCTTCACGGTGGACTCCAGCACCTTGTTGGCGTCGTTGGCGAAGTCCAGGTCTCGCACCTCCGACAGGGGCACGCACACGATGGAAAAGGCCTCTTTGTCCTCCTTGGTGGGACAGGTCCCAATCTGTGGAACCAAGGGGCCTTGTCAGGTTCTGACCACTTGACCACAGAACCGCGCATTCATACATATCGTCATTTTAATTTCAGTCCTTGGGGATCCCTTCCATTTCACAGCTCACTGGCCCCGACCACAGATAACCTTAAGAAAAAAGCTAAACAAAGAAACCCAACAAAAGCATGTTCTGAATGTATTTTTAGATAAAATCCTTTATTTAACCAGAGGAGAATGTAATTCTCTTCCTCAAAGACGCCCTGGGAGAAATGTCAGAGAGAACACTTGCGAGTTGGGAGAGTGAGAGAGAGAGAGAGAGAACAGGGGTTGTTCTTGGGTGAAGAGCCGGGGGGGGGGGGGTTGAACCTTGAGCATGACGGGCCTCTCTTCCCCGGCGTCGATGGGGATGTTGGTGCTGGTCACCCAGGTGTTTGTGCAGAGGTGCCGCAGTCGCACGTAAGAGTTCCTGCAGAAGAGGACGGGGAAGGCGTGATGTCACCACCCAGAGATGTGATGGCACCAGCCACTTGCATTGCACGGTGAATCAGTTCTTCAACAACATGGCCTTTTTATAAAAATAAAAAAAAACGGTTCAATGATAAACATTATTTTGAAACATCAACATTGGTGACAACCCCGGCAGAGCGGTGGCCCAATTTCAGCGCCCCCTTGTGTCCTGGCTGTACTCGGCTTTGGCAGGTAAACAACTGCATCAAACTGACGCCTGCACCAAGGTCTGTTACTTCAGCCGTGTGCCACCCCGAAACATTGTTAACACAATCCATTTATACAGCCGGACATTTCCTAGTTCTGGCTCAAGGGGACAACGGCAGTATCACATCGATTTTGCTCAGTTTGACTCAACGACCTTATTTCTTTTCCTGGGTTAATTCTGTGTGAACAACGTTAGCGGATCATTTAAACGGCGGCAGGGAGAGCCGTGATTGGCCGGGAGGCGTCACCTGGGCACCAGGCAGTCGGCCCGCTGCAGGGTGGTGGCGTCCAGCTCGAACAGGGACGCGATGTCGTTGCCGTGGGGGACGGAGATCAAGGTGTAGGCGATCTTCTCCGGGGTCTGGCGCTTCTTCTTGGGGGGCAGCGGCGCGCCGTCCGTCTGGGCGGGGACCGCCGTCTCCTGGGCGACAGAGAGGGGGAAACGAATAACGCACAACGCACAACAAGGACAGATCCATTTCAGGAGCTCCGGCCAACTAAGTAATGAGCGGTCCCGGGTCAAATAAGTAATTGCTTTCAATTAAAATACTTTTCCAAGTTTTACTAAGCTCGTCTGGTATAATGGAAACTATTAAATACTCTCTAAACTGTAAACCCACTCAAGGTCACCGAGATGATGACATTTCTTCCCCATTCTGATGTTTGACCTGAACAACAACTGAACCTCTTGACCAAGTGTGCATGCTTTCATGCATTTAGGTGCTGATCTTATTGTGGCCAGCTTGCGACCTTGCAGGTGCCAGTCATGTACCTAAACCACAGTGCTACAGGCTGCCCTGTCACCTCCTCTGCCTCAGAGTTTGTGGGTTTCCCTCGCTGTTAGCATTTAGCGCTGTTCGCCTAGCAGCCCCGCCCCAACTCAGCCCCACCTGGGTCTCTCACGGCTGAACCCAAACCCAAGCCCAACGAACTAGCCGATTGCAAAATGGCCGTCCGCGGTTCCGTGTGCGTCGTTGACATTTGCGAGTCTCTGTTTGGAAACGCAGTTCGGTCGAAATTAACGGCTTGTTTATCAGTCGGCTGTCCCTTGGGGTGGGGTTTCATTTTTGGGGCACCCCCTTGCTCACTTATAGCTCGCAAATCACCGATGGCGAGTGTGTTCGCCCCGGGCGAGGCTCTCCGCAAGGGCGAATGCAGTCTAGAGGTGACACTCGAGCACGCCGCCAAAACTCAGTAAAGGGGGCGGGGGGGGGGGGGGGTTGCTTGTTTAAATAAAAACAACAGTGGAAACACTCTACCCCTCCTGCAGAGGTAAAGATTATCGGTGCTTGACCAAACAGACGGGAGATTTCAGACGCTGCTTTCGCAGACCCGAGTGTGATGAAGGGAACCGGGGAGGGCGGTGGGAGAAGAAAAGAGGAATTTATTCTCTCTCTTTCACCCACTGCTCACCTCGCTCCACTGCAGAAGCAAGACAGATTTCCTAAAAAGGAAATACCAGCGATGCCTCGTCGAACACCGTCCTCTCGATCAATAAAAAAAAAAATATATATATATATACATATGCGCGAAATATAACGCGTATAAGACTAAATAAGCAAGTAGTGACGTTTTGATTACAGCGCTTGTTATGCAGACGATTTTCAGTTTTTCTGCTGATGGCGTGAACACCAGCGGCTCCGGCAGAGTCCGCTTCAGAACCGCTGAGCCTGGAGGAGAGAGGGAGGTCACGCCGGGGTCGCACAGAGTTCACGCCGGGCCGCCGCAACTCCACGGGCTGAGTTTCTCGCTTGTGCGAGGGCTGTGGAGAACTGCCACGCTCGCTCTCCGCCTCTCTCAATCAATCTCAATCTCTCTCTCTCTCTCCCCCATGACTCATACCAAGGCGAGGGCAGACGGCGTGGCCCTGCTTTCTCTCTCCCTCTCTCTCACTCCCTCCATCCATCCCCCTTCTCTCTACCTCTCTTTACCTTTCTTTACCTCTCTCTCTTCTCCCTCTCTCTCTCCCTCTCCCCCTCAACCTCTCTTGCTCCCTCCATCCACCCCCCCTCTCTCCCCCTCTACCTCTCCCTCTCCCTCTCTCTCCCTCTCTCCCTCTCCCCCTCAACCTCTCTCGCTCCCTCCATCCACCCCCCCTCTCCCTCCCTCTCTCTCTCTCTCTCTCCCTCCCTCCCTCCCTCTCTCTCTCCCCCTCTCTCCCTCCCTCTCGGGCAGACAGCACGTCCCTCTCTCTCCCCGGGCTCCCCGATGCACAGACGTTATGTAAGGCTCCTGTCTGCGCTGCTGCTGCAGCGACCGCGCCGGAATACTAATGCGCCGGTGAGGTGAGGAAGAGAGAGACAGAGAGAGAGAGAAAGAGTGAAAACCAGAGACATGGAGGAAGAGAGAAAGTAACAGAGGGAGAAAGAAAAACAGAGAAGGACGGAGAGACGGAGATCGAGAAAGGGAGGGAAATAGGAAAAAAGGATAGAAGGGTGAGAGATAGACAGGTAGAGGGAGAGCGAGAGGGAAGGGGGATAGGGGGAGAGAGAGAGAGAGAGAGAGAGAGAAGGGGAGAGAGCATGCAGATCTGATTATGCAACCCTGCTGGTGCTGGAGGTGTGGGAGGGAGACCCCAGGATGCCACTGCTGCAGTTACCCAACTTTCACTGCCTGACAGACAGCTCCACTGCTGCAGTAAGAGCCACAGACTAGATCACATCACCAATCAAGTTAAAACGACCTCCGAAATAAGCACACCTACAGACGATGAAGCGACCAATTCCTCCCAAATAAGTGCAACTATAAACTTCATGAAGTTAAAAATCCTCCCAAAAAAAGGTACCTATAAATTACTAAGCTGCTTTGCAGGTGAAACAGAGCAGACTTGGATCAAACACACAATGGTTCAAGTACTTTTCTACATTTTCAGTGATTTATTTTTTGAGTGTTTCTAAGATGGTTACACACAGTGGTTCTACTGAGCGCACTCCACTGACACAATTACACTACCACTAAGCATCCATCTCTTACAGGACACCATAGCAGGAGTGCGAGCGTGTGTCCGGACATTGAGAGGGTTGTATCCATTGGCGCGAATTCTGGGAGTTCTGTGAGTACTGAATGCGACTTTTCCCAGATTTATTCAGGGGATGCTGATTTTTCAGACGTGTGGGGCCGCCGATATCTCTCTCCGCTGTGGAAGGCAGGACAGGGCAGATAAACCACAGGCAGACTTACCACGTCTTTACAGTCCCCGCCACCGGCAGCCTGGAACTCTGGATTCACCTGCAGGCAAGAGCAGACCTGCATCATTGAGTCCCGCACTGGCACACTGTATACTCACTCAGCACACTACTGAGGACACTGCATACTGCATACTTACTCAACACACAACTGAGGACACTGCATACTGCATACTTACTCAACACACTACTGAGGACACTGCATACTCACTCAACACACTACTGAGGACACTGCATACTGCATACTTACTCAACACACAACTGAGGACACTGCATACTGCATACTTACTCAACACACTACTGAGGACACTGCATACTCACTCAACACACTACTGAGGACACTGCATACTGCATACTTACTCAACACACTACAGAGGACACTGCATACTCACTTACACTACTGAGGACACTGCATACTCACTCAACACACTACTGAGGACACTACATACTCATTCAACACACTACTGAGGACACTACATACTCAGTCAACACACTACTGAGGACACTGCATACTCACTCAACACACTACTGAGGACACTACATACTCACTCAGCATACTGCTGAGCACGCTACATACTCATTCAACCCTCTACTGGGCAAACGAGCAAATCCAGGGTGCCCAACTCCTGTCCCAGAGGGCCGGTGCACGTGCGGTTCTGCTTCAATTCATCACTCAACCAGTCATTCTGCCTCAAATTCACTCAACAGCTGTTCGCACCGGTGCCTGATCACACCCTTATGGAAACACAGGGAAACATTTTTCACCAAGGAGACGCGTGCCATGCTGCAGACATAGCCCGTGTTTCCCATCAGCAAAAATGTCAGAGGAAACAAACGCCGAGGCGAAATAAATGAATCAGAGGAAGTGTCGACTCGAACACCAGATGGGCCCCTCCGCGCGAACCCTGGGAGCAGGTCCCCGGCACTGCTTGGAAACGGCCCTCGGCAACGGCGCACCACCGCTGAAACTCTGCGGCTCTGACGCGCGGCTGCGGAAGGCTGGCCCGGTGGCGAGATTCCAAGGAGAACACTGCCCTCTGCAGGCCGACTGCAGCGGCTGCAGCTTCGCTCCGGCACGCGGTTGAAGCAGCCCGACCTCAACGGCGTGCAACCGATTGTTGGCCCGGGATACTCACAATGAGCAAAAAATGTCTGGTCTGCGTGGCCAAGGAGACTGGTTTATACAGTAATGTGCACAAGTCTTAGGCCTATCTGAGAATAATTCTTAGTTGTTTTTTTTGTGTTCGGCATTAGTGCATCAGGAGAAAAGAGCATCCAGTTTCCAAGAAATTAAATGTCACAGAGAATTGTTTTGTACTTTAACATATTCAGTAATAGACATTACATTACATTCTACATTTTTGTCATTTGGCAGACGCTTTTAATCCAAATGCGACTTACAAGTGCATAGGTTCTTCCACAGGTTTTTTTTTTCCATTAAGTGTTAGGATTAGACAAGAGGGATATCGGAAGGGGAGGGGGGTGGGGGAGGAAATCAGCAGGGAGGAGACCACTTTTCTATTGGTTCTCACCTCCGCCGCGAGGTAGTTTCCCGTGGCCAGGTGCTTGAAGCGGAAGAGGCTGTTCCATTGGCCGGCCCCTCCTCTACAGGGGTCGTAGTGCACGACCTGCAAAACATCACGCAACCTTACCAACTGCAAACCACTACTCACACCCATCACACAAATCCACTGGCTCCAAATCATGACTCACCATGACACAAAACGCTGCTCTCTGGCTACCAGAGCTTAAAGAATGAGCTAGAAGGTCCATTAGATGCTCTTAAGACATTTTAGAAATTGTTCAAATGTTTGCACACGACACATACAGAAATGAATATTTAATTTGCTCTTGCCCTATTGTACGTCATTGTCGGCCCTGACCAGTACGTTTCTGACGGAAATGGCGGTGTGTACGGATGACCGGGGCGGCGGTGGTCTTACTTCCACTTCCCAGAGTGCCTTGGAGCTGGTGGCGGAGGTGGCGGACTGGCGGAGGGTGGTCCTCAGGAAGATGTGCTGCTGCTGCTTGTACTCATCGCAGGTCAGGAACTTCTCCTGCTCGGCGTGGAAGAGCCGGACCACGTCACCCTGAGAGAGAGGCCACACCATTAACATTTAATATGAGATTACCCTGAGAGAGAGGCCACACCATTAACATTTAATATGAGATTACCCTGAGAGAGAGGCCACACCATTAACATTTAATATGAGATTACCCTGAGAGAGAGGCCACACCATTAACATTTAATATGAGATTACCCTGAGAGAGAGGCTACACCATTAACATTTAATATCAGATTACCCTGAGAGAGAGGCCACACCATTAACATTTAATATGAGATTACCCTGAGAGAGAGGCCACACCATTAACATTTAATATGAGATTACCCTGAGAGAGAGGCCACACCATTAACATTTAATATGAGATTACCCTGAGAGAGAGGCCACACCATGAACATTTAATATGAGATTACCCTGAGAGAAAGACTACACCACGAACATTTAATATGAGATTACCCTGAGAGAAAGACTACACCACAAACATTTAATATCAGATTACCCTGAGAGAAAGACTACACCACGAACATTTAATATCAGATTACCCTGAGAGAAAGGCCACACCATGAACATTTAACACCACCGCATCACCCTGAGTGAAAGACCATACCATGAACATTTTTACAACACCACATCACCCTGAGAGAAAGACCACACCATGAACATTAATATCTCGCAATATCAATATCTAGCCTGGTATTGAAAACCTCCAGATTCTGCCTCCTGTCTGTACAGTGTTCAATTCTTATGGTCACATTGAGAGGGGGCCAGCAGCAAATGACAATGCACTTACCCCTTTTAAGATGTCCTCCTTGTAGTCACTGAACTTCATGAAGAGAGCTACTTTCCAGCTGGTGTTGCAGTTCACAGCATTGACCTAGGAGCCCAAGGAGTCAAGAACAACAGTGACCACAATTTAGCCTTCAGCCTCAGCCCCAGCAACTCTAAACAGCATAACAGCTGGAGAAATACTTGTTTCCACAATCTCTTCCCCATGACACGATCCATAAATCCAGATCATCAAAAATTGAAAAATCTCAAAGCCATCAGAAGTGATGAGTCGGTTGTGTCCAATCATGAAGACCCACAGCAGCTGTCCACAGATATTCTAAAACGCAGTAGTTGATACCAAATAAAACCTTCCCTGAAAATTTTAAAATGACATCTCCTTGGCTGACGACTAATTAATCTGAAACAGTCTATAAGTCTTTGGTTTTTTTGGATCCCCCCCCCCCCAAAAATTTTTATTCTGTGCAGTTTTAAGCAGGGATCCTCAATCTTTTACAGAAAGGGATAGTGTGGGCTGCATGCTTTCGTTCCAACCAAGCAGTTACACAGAATTACACACCTGATTCTACTAATCAAGGCCCTTAAGAAAGACTCTAGTGAGCGATCAGTAGTCAGGTGTGCAACTTGGTTGGCATGAAAGCCTGCACCCTCACCGGCCCTTTCTGGATATGATTGATGTGGAAAATGGAGCCAATCGTGACACACAGGCTGTAAAGGGGCGGAGCCTCTCACCTCCTTGCAGCCGGGGTTGTCGAGCAGCTCAATGTTGCTGGCGTGGAGCGGCTGTCCCGCGTTCACGGGCATCAGAACCACCTTGTCCCCCACCACCACCTGCAGAGCAGAGAGCCGGTGAAACCAGACAGCGAGAGCAGACATGACCACAGGTAACACGCAGGAGAGCACACAGACCAGGGATGGGGTCACTTCCTGTTTTGATGTTACCCGGCGACGATTTCCTTTGGTGTGAGCGGCTAAAATAAAAAACCCTGTCCTCCTGTTCAGTGTGCTAAAATAACTTTGCTGCGTTCAGAATGGTGAGAATAACAGAAAATCTCAACTGAATAAAATCATGATTTCTTGAAGGTGAAAGTCCAACCACCAAAATGCAACCACAGCCCAGCATAGAAGCATAAACACAAACACCCATCCTAACACGGATGCCAACGTGGCTTCCTTGTGTGGACACTCACATGCTTGTGTGTGTGTGTGTGTGTGTGTGTGTGTGTGTGCGTGTGCCTGTGTGTATGTGTGTGTACGCTTGTGCATGTGCTTGTGTCTGTCGCCACCTCTACAGCCACAAGTGATCAGTTAATGGACAGAGCCTAAAGTCATTACACAGCAGGAAAGACCAGCGGACCAAAGTGACCAGGGATGGGGTCACTTCCTGTTTTGATGTTACCCGGAGACAATTTCCTTTGGTGTGAGCGGCTAAAATACCATGTCCTCCTGTTCAGTGTGCTAAAATAACTTTGCTGTGTTCAGAATGGTGAGAATAACAGAAAATCTCAACTGAATAAAATCATGATTTTGATTGCACAAGTTCTTGGAGGTGAAAGTCCAACCAGTAAAATGCAACCACAGTCCAGCATAGAAGCATAAACACAAACACCCATCCTAACACGGATGCCAATGCGGCTTCCTTGTCCAAGAACAGCCTTGTGTGGACACTCACATGCTTACATGCTTACATGCTTGCGTGTGTGTGCGTGTGCGTGTGTGTGCGTGTGTGTATGCTTGTGCATGTGCTTGTGTCTGTCGCCACCTCTACAGCCACAAGTGATCGGTTAATGGACAGAGTCTAAAATTACACAGCAGGAAAGACCACACACACACACAGTCAGTTTTTCCACTCTAATGAGGACGGTCCACACACACACAATCAGTTTTTCCACTCTAATGAGGACGGTCCACACACACACAATCAGTTTTTCCACTCTAATGAGGACGGTCCACACACACACAGTCAGTTTTCCCACTCTAATGGGGATGGTCCACACACACACACACACACACACACACACACACACACACACACACACACACACACAGTCAGTTTTCCCACTCTAATGGGGATGGTCCACACACACACACACACACACACACACACACACACACACACACACACACACACACACACACACACACACACAGTCAGTTGTCCCACTCTAATGGGGATGGTCCACACACGCACGCACACACACACACAATCAGTTTTTCCACTCTAATGAGGACGGTCCACACACACACAGTCAGTTTTCCCACTCTAATGGGGATGGTCCACACACACACACACACACACACACACACACACACACACAGTCAGTTTTCCCACTCTAATGGGGATGGTCCACACACACACACACACACACACACACACACACACACACACACACACACACAGTCAGTTGTCCCACTCTAATGGGGATGGTCCACACACGCACACACACACACACACAGTCAGTTTTCCCACTCTAATGGGGACGGTCCACACACACACACACACACACACACACACACACACACACACAGTCAGTTTTCCCACTCTAATGGGGACGGTCCGCACACACACACACACACAGGCAGTTTTCCCACTCTAGTGGGGACGGCCCCCATTAGTGGAGTGTGACCTACATTGTCCCCCTCGCTGCGCAGCTTCCAGAAGGGATGGATGTAGAAGCAGGAGCCTTCGTTCCCCGCCGGGTCCAGGGACACCCGCATGGCGTTCTTCTCCAGTAAGGCTGGTAGACGCTTGTTCACCGTCAGAAACTTGTTGCTCTTGATGTGAAGCAACTATAAGGAAAAGAGGGATGCAAGGCTCAGTGCCTCAAGTTGTACTCTCATCATCACTAGAGAACCCAATCACAGTCTGTAGAAAAGGTTTCGGCTCTCCCGAGCCTGACATCTGGCCTACATAAAACTACGTAAGACTTTTTTGAAATGCGTTCCCCAAAAACAAAATCAGGTTTACAAGTCATTGATTGCCCATCATTGAAATAAATGTTGAGTCCTCCCAGGGTAAATATAACTATTTATGCTGTAAACAGTGTCCTCTATTGGTAAAAAGTAGCATTGTTTCATTTGTGATCAAATGTGTCCTGACAAAAAGGGCAGGATGGGGAAAATTTTTTTAAATAAAATAAAAAAAAACTGTAAAAACACAAAGTACAACACCAATAAAAACTAAAATCGGATCAACTTCTTTGGTGCAAATTTATAGCATGTCAACACTGCAGAAGTCACATTGTGAAAGCAAAAGAGGATTTTTTTTTTCCCCCACAAAATAAATACCCAAACTGTTTGACTAGATAGATATTAGTAGTCATGGGGAGTTCTCTTATGTCTAGAAAAGACAATATCACAAGCACCATTGGCTCTTGAGTGAGGTATGAAAAGTCAGCACTTGCAGTTTGACGTGAAAAAAGCATACAACACAGTCCATTTCTAGCTTCAAACGTTCTTTTAAATGTCATTCCAGAATAGACTTTTATCGATTTAATATCATCTTATTGCTCAGGTTCATTCATTTTGTTTGTGACTGTGTTTATTTTGCCTGCCTGTGTAGCTTTGCTGAATTTTATCATTGTTGTTTGGAAAGTGCTTTAAGTACTTTCCATGTACTGAAATGTAAAAGTTAGCGGAATACAAGTTACAATTGTTACGACAAAGTTCTGCACAAGCAACCTCGACAGGAACAGGAGTGTGGAGGTGGATCCACAACAGGCTGAATGAGCTGGTAAAGTTTCTAAGAGCCTGGCAGCTGATGCAATTACAAAACACGCAACAAAGAGTTAATTTGGTTTGTCCCCATCTTTCTTTTTCTTTCACAGCGCAGTAAACACAGACAATAGCATACAGTTGAGGGGGGTCCAGTAGTCCTGGCCTCCACCAAGAGAACAGTGTGGTGACTGTACTTTGCTCATTTTAAGTCTGCACTTCACCAAGCTGTCAGAATCAAAATCAACAAGGACATGTAAATGAGGGCACTGGTTAATTAATCCAGGAGGGTGTTCAGGGAGCGGTTTGATTTCACGGATTTGAATAAATCACATAAGCTCAGTAAAGCGTAGACAAGCATTCGAGTCCAAAACAATGACGTAACTGACCCTGGTTTGACGAGTGCGAAGGCCGGCAGTTACCTGAATGACATTGCTGTATTTGACCACTTCTCCAAGCAGCTTCTTGTTCTCCGTCTCGTTCTGCTTCTGCTCCAGTTTCGCAGCATGCTGGAAAAATGCGGGACATCGGTCATTACATTTACATTATTGTCATTTGGCAGACGCTCTTATCCAGAGCGACATACAGTTGATTAGACTAAGCAGGAGACAATCCTCCCCTGGAGCAATGCAGGGTTAAGGGCCTTGCTCAAGGGCGCAACGGCTGTGCGGATCTTATTGTGGCTACACCGGGATTAGAACCACTGACCTTGCGTGTCCCAGTCATTTACCTTAACCACTATGCTACAGGCTGCCCCAGACGGGCGGAGGCGTCTTCCACAACACAATATCAAACCAGAAACTGAAAATTAATCTGATCCAATCTGACGCTAAGACATGCTTATTAACTGCCTTATCAAATTAACCGATGCCTTATCAATTTAAAGCCATTAACGTGCCGTGACGCTTGACCCATGACCATGGCCTATGCTGCCATGTTAATAGTATAAAAAGTCTTGTTGTGCACAAAAACTATATATTGGGCTGTAGCATGTTATCCACACACTCTGAACTCATTAAACTATGACATTTTGGGGAGACTGCAATTTATTAATGAGCAACGGACCATAAGAGGTCATCTTTATAGGGACTACAGGGATTCCTAGGGATTCCTGCTAGGGAATACACAGTGTGTAACGCAATAACACAACACCCTTGTGGGGACTTCAGTCCATCGGTAGACACAGATGACCCACCTGTAGCTTCTTTAGCAGGTCTCCCTCGGTGTTGTTCCCCTGTTTTCTTTGCTTGGCCTTCCAGAACTGCTTCTGAGCGGAGTATCGGTTCATAGGACACACCTTGAACAGGCAGTCTGGTGAAAAGGGAAAAAGGACACCTCAGCACAGTCAGGGGAAGTTTCCGGATGACAGGAAAGGCCGCAGGTTCCTTAAATCTGTCGCAGGTCAGGAGCCCAGGGTTCACTGCTCTTCCTGTACTGACGGGCAACTGATGGGATCTCAAATATCCAGCAGAAATCAGTCACCATGGAATTGCCCTGATGCAGTCAGTCACAATTTCAGCAACAGTCATAATAATGATAATAATAATAGTCAAAATAAAAAAGGATTTTTATTGTTATGATTATTAGTAGGAGCAGTACTATTATTATGATGATATATGTACAGTATTTCATTCATCCAGAATAAATGCAAATAAATAGTAATCATGCCTTAACTTGCGCAGGAAGGCGTCATATTTAACTTCTAGCCAGCAGAATCAGGTCCTGTTCAGACATTAGGATGTATTGTCACACAGAGAGAGGTCACTGCATGTAATAGTCGACTAGGACTAATAGTACTGGCAGAATCTCTGGGGGCTTTTAAAACCAGGCTTGATATGGTGGTAGATATGATCTAGCTTCTTGATAAACTGAGCGTGTGGTAGACCTTTGTGGCATGAAAGCACAATCACAGAAAAGGGGTTAAACCTTTGTGTACAACTCGGTCCCTCTCGGTAAGAAGTGCCTGTAAAATGCTGAAACGAAGACTCATAATTTGGCCGTAAATAATGACTGGCTGTTAGCAACTGCTTAGCAGCTAAAAAAAAAATAGTGAAAACTTAAGCAACCAAAATTGTACATTGAAAGTGCAGAAAAAGAAAAAAAGAAATAAAAATCAGTGACCGTTAGGCAGCATTGCTTGAGTTTCCTCCGCAAAAGTTTGGTCTATTTCAGAAACTAAAAGCTACCACTTCTGTGTGCTCGCAAGAGAGAGTTCTCCCACGGATCTGTACGTGAGCGGAATGCCACATCTCGAGGCCTTGATGCGTGCCACACGCGCACCTATATAAAGACCCCTCACACAAAGCCTCCTTTCACAGACTAGGGTCGCTTCAGGAAGTTGTAAAAAGCGACACCGTGGAGCCAAGGACACGCGGTTCTGCGCGGTTCTGCTGGGCCGGGTTCCAGGCCTTTTGGGCCTCCGCCGGCCTAGCCACAATGCTCACCGCCGGAGAGAAACTCAAGCGCTTCAGACCTCAGTCAAATACATAATTGTTTTGGATTCAAATACTTTTTTCTGCGCTCCACTGATCTAGCCTGGTGCAACTGCGCCAACCAAGAGGACCAGAAGGTAGGAGTTTTTGAGAGCATTTCATCGGTGCCAAAACACCAGACAAGCTTGGCCACGGGTAGAAAAATATTTTAATCCAAAAACAATTTGCGTATTTGACCCAGGTCTGGTTTGCTTAAGAGTGCGGATGAGTTTAAACCTCTGAAGCCCATAGTCCTTTTGTCAGACTGAGCCTATTAACTCATTATCCATCATCATCATCTTTAAAAAAAAAAAAAACATACATTTAAACTGCTTCACTTTTTGTCACCATACACCTTCTATTTTTAACGGTGTGCCAGTACTATATTTAGTCCTTACGAAAGAAACAACTCAATGACTTGAAATATATAGTAAAATACTAGTACTTTTATTGTAATTGTCTACAGCCTAGTGCCCAGTGTTTTACTGGTACTAGGGCTACACAGAAGTTTAAATTACAGTATGATTTCAGCAGTCAGGTATGACATTATAAAGCTTCAAAGCCTTTGAATTGCCAAAGGAGGTTCCAAGCTTTCTGACATCCTCACCAATCATTCACTTTAAAATCTTTTAAATTAAGCCATTGAACCTCAGGGAAGAAACACAGGCGGACTTGTGGCAAACTTCCAATTTCCCTTCGTCACATTTTCCTGCGCGGCTCTCTAAAGGGCCTTGATCAGATGACGTAAGCACACAAAAAAAAACCTAAAAAAAACTTAGCCGTTTTCAAACGTGACGCATTTAAACTGGTGAAGTCCTGCGCAAGGCACACATAGTACACCAAATCCCTCACAGTTGAGAGATGCGGTGGCCTAGAAAGGAATATTCCGGTCCGTTTGCATATGTAAACTGAGTTGCCCCGCTCCAAATGCCTCAGGAAGGTGCAGAACGCAACAGCTTGCCTTTTGAAACGTTTACATTTAGAGATTTTTATCGTCACTGGTGCGGGAGTGCAGTCAACAATTGTTGTGCAAATGACTGTTGTGCAAATGACTTTGCTGGAGGCACTTGCCGCGTTCTCTTTCGTTGGACTGGAAGCCACTTTAGCATTTGCTACAGTAAATTAATGTCATGGAACACGTTATGTTGGAGAGCTCCCGTTAAATCTCTCACCTCCCCGCTACAAGCACAGCGAAACATACAGCCCTACAGCATGCTCATTTTTCGAGGACTGACAGTTATGGAGCAACTGTTTGCATTGAACTTGAATTTCAAAATACTGTGGACTGCCAGTGCCTGCAGGGAAATTGCCTCTTTGGTTGCCCAGGTAACTACTTCGGAGGTGTGGCTCGATGGTGAGAAACTAAACTGGAATTTTCGCAGTGCCCATTTTTCACCACGTGGTATGATCCCGTTGATCCCCAGTTCTGTTTTATATCATTTTGGAGCAATGCGTGTCAACATGAAATCACATGATATTTTTCACACCAGATATTACTGTAAATATATAGCCCGTGTTGACGACTCAAAACATCACCAGCGGCAACAACAACAGTCAATAAAAAAAGAGAGGGGGGAAAAAAGTTTTATAAATAAGAATAAAATTGGTCCCCCTGGCTTTTTCCTCACGCCCCAATCATTGTTGATAAGCCCCCGCAACTCCCCCCTTGACACCACACTGAGGGTCTCGCTCACCTCTGAATTTCTTCGGTGGGTTGGCCAGGTCCCCCGCATCTGGCTGCACCACACAGCGGTCGTCCACCAGCCTAGACGAGGGCAAAAGCATTTACATTACATTACATTACATTACATTACATTATTGGCATTTGGCAGACGCTCTTATCCAGAGCGACGTACAACAAAGTGCATACCCATAACCAGGGATAAGTTCGCTGAAAGACCCTAGAGGTAAGTACAATTTCAACTGCTACCTGTACAACAAAGATAAGGACAAGGGCCATTTTTTTTTTTTTTTTTTTTTTTTTTTTTTTTGAACAAACAAACAAACAAACAAGAGCAAAAGTGACCAAAGTTAACTATCCAAACACTGCTTACCTAGCCAACTAAAAATACCGATACACAAAGCAAGTTACAGAGACAACAATTAAGGTTCACAGGGAGGTAGGGAGGGATGGGGAGAGGTGCTGCTTGAAGAGGTGCGTCTTCAGCTTGCGCTTGAAGGTGGGGAGAGATTCTATAGTTCTGACCTCAACAGGGAGTTCGTTCCACCACCGTGGAGCCAGAACAGACAGTAGTCGTGAGCGTGAGGTGGAGGTTCTGAGAGGGGGAGGTGCCAAGCGGCCTGTGGAGGCTGAACGAAGAGGTCTGGCAGGGGTGTAGGGTCTGATGATTTTTTGCAGATAAGCTGGGGAAGACCCTTTAACTGCTTGGAAGGCTAGCACCAATGTTTTGAATTTGATGCGAGCCATGACAGGCAGCCAGTGGAGGGAAGTAAGCAGGGGGGTGACGTGTGAGTATTTAAAACACAGGACCATCTCACCACAGCCACACGACAAAGCCAATCGCTTCACCACAGGTGCTCCGCAAAGCAAACCAATTCGCTGCAGTTCGTTGACAAAGCAAACCCACACTTCTCCGATTTGTCGTGTGGGCAAACAAAGTTCGCACTAATTAGCTTCGACTTTGACTTGCCCTATCCCCATTACTGTGGCTCATTGAGAAGCGGTTCTTATGTCGCGGTGTTTTTCTGCTCGTATTGTTTCACTTTTTGTGACTTTGCGGTCCGGCCAATCGGGATAAAAGAAAACCAGGGGTGTAATTTGAGACAACTGGGTACAATGGTTAGTTAAAATACTCTAATAAGACACCAAATCAAATACATATCCATGACATCATCACATCTGTATATATGGACAGCCAAAAATGTAATTCCAAAGCTTTAAAAGGCATACTACACAGGATTTTTACCTTGAAAATATTCGAAAACAAACATGCACAGTGGTTATTATGATGCACTGGCAACCTGTGCCTGAGTTCACTTCCGCCCAAGACCTTGCTTGTCTGCTTGTATTTGTTATTCTAAAACCTGCCAGGGTCACTTCTGGGCATGGGCCTTTGTTAGTACCGTGCTGTATCTGAGAAAATGTGTCCAACACACTGAACTCGTACGCTCTATGGGCCAGTACAGAAGGAAGAAGAGGAGGGCAAGAGGAGACGTGTATGGATTGGCTCCTACTGTGGTGAGCAAGAGATTAGCCTTGGTGGCTAACCATTAATCAAGTGGCTAAATTCAGTTTTGTATGTCAGCTGGCTGGCCATGATAATGTGGTTGAAGGTAAATAATCGAACAAAAAATTTAACACCTAATTAAGAAACAGCTCCTTTTTTTTTAGATGGCAATTGTGGTTGGAACGATAACTGCCATACACAGGGGCACTCTAGGAGGTGAGTAGGTGTAGACAGGTATAAGAATGGGACATAGATGCTTTGTGTGGGTAAAAAAAAACTAATACGAAGCGAAACAAGGAAACACATTTTCTGAATGAGGAAGAAAACCATATTTACAGTGTCAAAGCACAATTTTGGACACAAAGAAGTAATTAAAGGTAATTATCTTGCAAATCTGAACAAGGAGTCATAAACATTTGGTTGCGAAGAAGGGTTTTCTGCAGCATTATCTGATATGCTGTATCCACTGATAATCTGCAGGTGGCCTTTCCGAAGAACACACTTCCTGAACAAAAAAAATAAACACACTCTCCACACAGAGAGAGAACATTATTGCCTAACACTGATATGCCAGTGGGCGTGATTTGCACAATGTTATTTAACCCTTTGAAGACGAGGTTTTTTTGGAATACTTTTTCTTTAAAATTCTAAGCAGGTGTTCTCAAGTGCCACAGCTTTCCAGACATACAGCAACACAAAATGCCTCGCAGATAAACACCAGCCACCTACACCTACAACCTGCCATATAAACACATTCCCACTCAAACCCCTTTGTGTTTTACTGAACAACGCACGCTGAAAAAAAAGAAAAAGAAAAAAAAAGCCTTATCTCACAACTGGAAAAGCGGAAGTCTCCGCTTCTTTCTGCGGGCCCAGGAACAAATAGAAAAACACTCGACAGCACAGAAACAAAGCCGACTCCGTTCCCGAGGTTCAGAGCAAAACTTCACCTCGTACCAACAGCGAAAGGGGCCTGTGCCCTTGTCCCCACCACAGTTCGGGTCAGGGCCTAGTTTTGGCAGAGGATGTTTATCACCGTCTTCCCCCCTCCCCCCCCCGAGATGACGAAAAACATGTCCTTGCTCGCAGGGGAAAAAGCCGTCCTTTCCTTTCCATCCGACGAGGTCCGCACCCGGGACGTGCGGGCTGAACGGGGCGTGGACGACGCCGGGCGACGAGACTCGACAACCGAGCGAAGCGGAGCGAGCCGCGACAGGAAGCGGCGGATTTCACGGCCAAACAAAGGCACGCATTGTCCGGCGCTTAATTGGCCGCCCCTTCCTAAAACAGTATCCAGTCGGCGTCTGAAGGAGAAACAATAGAAGCCAATAGGATGTGTATCAAGTGCAAAAATCTGGACGACAGGAAAGGCGGAGTATAAACTTCTGGTTGGAGCTCATAAAAGAGTGATGTGGAGATCGGGGAGAGGCCAGGCTGGGTAGCAGGGAGCGACCAGGCTGGGTAGCAGGGAGCGACCAGGCTGGGTAGCAGGGAGCAACCAGGCTGGGTAGCAGGGAGGGACCAGGCTGGGCAGCAGGGAGCAACCAGGCTGGGTAGCTGGGAGCGTTCAGTGGGCTCCGGTTCTCTCCTTGGTAGCGCCGAGGACCAAACCTCTGAATGCTATCAAACTCAAAACGGTGCAGCTGAACGTAACGTGTATGGCAGAGGTCACCAACCCTGGTCCGGGAGAGCAACTGGGTCCGCTGGTTTTTCGCTGTTACTCTGCACTTAATTAATCAATTAGAGCAGATGATTGCACAGTTAACTCACCTCACCTGGTTATCTGGGTCTCAACAGGGTGCTGATTTTGAGGTGAAAACAAAAACCAGCAGACCCTGTATCTCTCCAAGACCAGGGTTGGTGACCTCTGGTGTACAGTGAGCTCCATAAGTCCTGGGACACACACTTTTTTTTCCTTTTTCTTGACTTGGCTCTGTACTCTGCAATTTTAGATTTGCAATCAAACAATTTGCACGTGGTTAAAGTGCAGATTTGCAGCTTTTATCAAGGATGTATAAATTCTGGTTCCACCGTGTACAGCACTTTGTATACTGCACATCGTCACAGGCACAACCATTTAACTCCCCTCATCACTCAGGGCAACATGAGAATAAGTGAGCTTCAGCCGAGGCTTTAACGCAACTACCAGACCTGGGTCAAATACGGAATTGTTTTGGACGCAAAAACACTCTTCTGTGCTCGACTGCCTTGCCTGGTTCAACGCACAGCCAACCACTAGGACCAGAGGGCAGGGTTGGCCCTTTTCAAGAGTATTTCGTAGGTTCCCACTTGCAGAGTCACCCCGAGGTGGCAGAGCAGAGAAAGCCGTGCGGCAGACCTGTTTCAGTAGCTCCCCTGAAGGCAAGAAGAACGGTGGGTGCTTGGCAACCAACCTTCAATGGACTTCAAGATCAAGCCAGCGAATATCCTGTTCATTTTCCGGGACAGTGTCTACATTCAGCCGATAATATAACGTGGCCTGCAACCAATTAAAGCAGCGGAGTACTTTGTTAATTCACCTCTCCCGTCTTCTTGGGGCTGAATCGGTCGCTGAACTACAAGAACCAGGAGACCCCGAGGCTCTCAGGGACAAGGTACGCTGAGGCAGGTCTACAGAATTTGGTAACGACATGTGAGCAGAGTGATCGTTCACTGCCAGTATACCGAACTCTGCAAAGAGGACATACACCATAATCAGTCTGAACTAAGGTTCCCAACTTCTGTGATTTAGTCCAGTTAGTATGTGAGGAAATCATAATCATGATTGGGAAAATAAATAAATCCAATTCAATCCATCCATTTTAATTTTAACTGAACCTCTGCAGCAAATACAGAATGCAGCCACACAACTTTTCTACAACCTTCCCGAGCTTTCATAGGTCACACCCCATCTTATCTGACGGGGCTACCTGCTGCAGCATGCATCAAAAGCAAAGCCTCAGTCCAGGCCTCTGGGGTAGTAAACAAAATGGCCCCACCCATTGCTGCCAATCTGTTTCTAAACCCTACAACGCAGCTCCGTTTCTCCTTACAATGTACATATTTTAAAAGATATTTTAAACAACTACAGTATGCAATTTTTTGGAAATATGCAAATTATTAGGGGTGGGGAATTCAATTTATTTATTTATTTTTATTCAACAAATCATCTTTTTTTTTTTTTTTTTATAAATCAAGTAAATTTTGCTGTGCTTCCTGGCACAGGCAGGCTAGAGCAGACTGAAGCCCACTGGTCCTGTGCTAGCTGTGGCTAGTGAATGCCCATTCCATCATCAAGAAGCTAACCCAAGCTTTCCCACAATTTTGCTGTATATGACAGTGAAGAGGGAGCTTTTGCTATTGGATATGTATGTCAGTGGATGCAGTGCATTGCCATACTCCTAAAAGAGATGTGATTCAAACAGTCTGCAATACAAATCAGAGGTTCCATTACATTATTGGCATTTGGCAGACGCTCTTATCCAGAGCAACGTACAGTTGATTAGACTAAGCAGGAGACAATCCTCCCCTGGAGCAATGCAGGGTTAAGGGCCTTGCTCAAGGGCCCAACGGCTGTGCGGATCTAATTGTGGCTACACCGGGATTAGAACCACTGACCTTGTGTGTCCCAGTCATTTACCGTAACCACTACGCGACAGGCCGGCCTAGAGGTTCCCAAACCGCTCTTCCAGCCCTTGATTAGTTGTCAGGTGTCCTTGAGGTGGAATACCTGGACAGGCTGGAGGTACTCGAGTAGAGCTAGGTATTGAGTTGTTTTGCGGGTGCACAATTTTCACCATCTTGAGAATGGAAGAGGGGATGTTTTCATTTGTAAACACAGGGGCGAAGATAGAAAATAAATCCTGCATAGTGGTCCTCACTCCTGGTCCTGGAGAGCCCCAGGATGCGCGGGTTCTTATTGTCACTCAGCACTCAATTGATCAATTAAAGCCGAGTGCACAGTTAAACTCACCTCACCTGGTTTCTTGGGTCAGAATCAGTTGGCGATATTAACATAAAAAAACTAAAACCAAAACCAGCACGCCCTGCAGCTCTCCAGGATCCAGAGTGAGAAGCAGTACGAGAAGGTAAGCAGCCCTCAAAACAAGCTGGAGCTGAAGATGGCTGCAATGGAGGCTTGGCAACGCATCACCAGAGAAGATGGTGAGCCCCTGGTGATGCCGACGGGTCACAGACTTCAAGCAGACATTGCCTGCATAGGATATGTGACAAAGTACTAAACATGATCACTTTCACGGACGTGACATTCATATGTCCCAAACATTATGGTGCCCTGATATGGGGGGAGGGGGGTATTTTTTTTTCTTTTTCAAAAAGTGCTGGAATTTCTACGTGGTGAAACCAAAGTATATAAAATGCTCTTAAAGGGAAGCTGTGAATGCGCACATTAAATCACATGAGAATTGTTAGATGAAATCTAAAATAGTGGAGAAGTTAGCCAAATCAAGTGAAATAAATGATGTCCCATCATTTATGGCTCATCTGAAACGACCGCCTCCTTGAGTGGCATCTCTCAAATACGGGATTCGGGATATTTTCGATTGCAAACATTGCAAAAAGTCTCGAATACAGAAACGGCGACGCGGTTCGCGTGCAGAATGGCAACTTGAGATAAGGCGGACTGCAGCCCCGGCCGACGCGCAGGTTAATGAGTTACAGGTCTGCTCGGCCTTCAGAAGCCAGTTCTCAGCACATCTGATCTCCATTCAATCAGCGATAATACAGACTAACTCCAGGCCACATCTGCCCAAAACAGTACCAAGTAAAATCATGACAACAGTTGTGGTCAAGGTACACGACCGAGACCTGCGAGGTCGGTGGTTCGATGCCCACAATAAGATCCCCGCAATAAGATCCGCACAGCCGTTGGGCCCTTGAGCAAGGCCCTTACCCCTGCATTTCTCCAGGGGGAGGATTGTCTCCTGCTTAGTCGAATCAACTGCACGTCACTCTGGATAAGAGCGTCCGCCGAATGCCATTAATGTAATCTAATATAATGTGCCTATTGCCTTCCATTTCGTCTTTATTTCCTTAACCATACCCGACGCAATAGTCCTGGCACCTCCTAAATTCAGATGCAACAATCTTAAAATAGGGGCCAGGCCCAGTGATATTCCAGCCAATCAGAACGGATCAGAACACAGCCAAGACGCTTCCATGTGATCAACAAAAACACATAGTAATGAATCTGAATGGGCTTGCAGCTAATTGGCAGTCATACCAACACCCTGTTGATAACATTCATGATTTATTTCCCCCAGAAGCCTTTCATCTGCTTCTGAATTTGGCTCACTTTGCATCTGATGTGATTAAAGGAAAAATAGAAAAGGAAGTGATTACAGGAAAAATTAGCTGCTCTGGTTGCCATTTTGCTCAGAAACATTAGATAAAGATGAATATGATTTATCACCCACTCCTATAGAGGTGAGGAGTGCCATTTTAATCACGCAGTACAATACATATGCTTTCCCTTGACTATGATCTACATCGACATGGTGGTTTGACACAATTAAACTTTCAGTGTACAGTAAGTAAGTACAGTATGGTTTTTTTGGGGTTTTTTTTAATCTGCCCAAGATATTTATAATGTCCTTATATTTTTGCATGACACAATGTCCTCTCTCAACTTGTCATGTCTGGTCCGGACTACACAATATTTCTACGAAGGACACATGCTCAGAAACCAGGCTGCTGCGATCAAACCACAATAGCGTCTCTATGTCCAAGACTTGCACCCTGATTTCGTTAAGAAATGACTTCAAATTTCCAGCTTACAGTTTGGATTGTTTTCTAAATGGCAAATTAACTCACTGCATGGTGTTCAATAGCCACTGGTAGTTAGATAATTGTTAGTTGCTAGGGGATGATAAACCTGGTGGCCGTGCGAAATCTAGTTAATGGACAACAGAACAGTATTTGCTTATGTAAATTAAAAGATGTTTGAACGCGGAGCTTATATTCACAGAGGCTTTGCATTCCAGTGAGCGCAATGGTTTGCATATATATACAATGTTTTCCCCAACGCAATACAGTTTCTCACTTCAGCGCAGTTGTCAGCACAAGGCCTTTCAGCAACTTAAAATTACTTCCTACTTCGGAACACAGGCAATGTGAATCCCTTATTTTAAGAAATGAAACTGCGTTCTCGTTCTCTTCGAGGACTCGATGTCTATATACAATTCAACAATGTCACAAATGCTACTTAACACAGCGTTGTTTATCTCTTAATTACGCAGCGAAGATACCTACCCCAAAGTGCTAATGAAGCCATTCACCGTTCCTTCCGCGTAGAGGGAAACTATGTCACCAATGTGAAGAAAACTGGATCTGTGATCAGACATGTTTTGTCAAATTATGTCCAGTTTGACTCCCAGGCTGGAGAGCCGCATAAACTCTCCGTAAAGTATGCAGCTTGGCGAAGCTGACCGCACAGAATCGTTGCAGCGTGTCTTTTGATATTTCCTGCGTTTTGGGTTACTCCCCGAAGTTCAGAAAAGTGGAGCTCCGAAACGGAAAAGCATGTTTAGTAGGTGCCGCGGTGGGGGAGAAAAACGATGGCGTAACCGAAAGAGGACCGAAGTCTTCTATATGTGTGTGTGTGGCAAATAGCGTTTCAATTCACGCACCCACTGCTCCTTCCTGAGCCTCGAACAGACAAGCACGATTCGGTCACTTCATTCACTGGGAGGAGACACCCTCGCCTGGGTTAAATGAGCCTATCCCCTGTAATGAAGGAAGTTACACTGGACTGCTGGGGCACGCGATGTGTCCTTAGTAAATGGTTAAATTGCTCTACCAAGGGTTTTCCAACCTACCGCTGCTTCAGCAGCTCAACCTTCAGACAAAAATATATGGGCTACACTTTAGCTATATCGTGTGAACACAAACTATTAGTATTCAGACTTCTGTTTTGCTCTGTAGGTAACGGTTGTTCAAATTTGTTGTATGTGTCGAACCATCCCAATTTGGAAACGAACAGGTGTCAAAATCAGCCTCGGGTCAAAAAAAAAAAGGATTGTTTAATCCTTAGTTTTTTGTAAATTTACCCAATAGGCTACTAAATTGCCAAACAATGTATTGAATTTACAAACCAATGAACTTTTTGTCAACAACAACAAAATGACAGCAACAGTCGAAAAATAGTGTAATGTATTATATTAAAAACAGGATATTACAGAGCTTAGAAAACATAATGGCAAACATAATGAAAAACGGCCAGAAGATAAGTCAGTGAACAAATCACCAGTCACACCTAAGGTCTAATTCTCCAGGCCTCATATCCTCCCTGACATAAGTCGTTCAAACTTCTTTAAACTGCACGTTGAAAATAAGTCTTTTAAACGTGCATTAGCATGATCTTAGCATTCCTGACTCTGGCGAGTCCTGGTGTCAAGTTTGTTTGCATTCGCCCTAGAACAAGTGGAGTCGAATTTGTTTTAAAAAAATAGTAGTTGTAACATTGTGTCATATCGAAAGCCCGGCCCTTACATTTATATTTGTACTCAGAAAAATAGCTTCTAGTGAAGCAGAATATTTCAAATATTTAAACGGGTTCATGCATCCACCGAACGTTTCACATGCGAAGAAAATATTGTATACATCTGTATTTTTTGTGTTTTCATGAATACATTTACCATATGGGCAATACATGTCATGATCAAATCTATTAATTTAATGCTATTAATTTAATGCTGTAAAATGTGTTACTTAGCAAACTACAGGTTTAGAGAAATTACCTTGAACAATCCAAAATAAACAGCAGGTTCATCTGAAGAAATTTGTGGGCTTGAAGTTCCATGAAGGTACTCTTACAAGCAATTAAAAAGCATATTCCAAAACCCAATGACAAACAACATTAATCACAGAGACTAGCCCATGAGATGTCAACTCTATGTGCAACTCTAGATAATCTCTGAAGAATAATTAAAATATGACCATTTGTGATGGCTGAGAATGGAACAGTAAAATTATTGACCTCATTTTTTGCATCATTCAGATATAAGCATATCATTATTTTCTGGATTCTGGGTAGTTGTAAAAAATGTATTTCAAGGCATACTGTATGTATGAAATGCTCTGTGATGACATTGGATTAAAGTATCAAAACACCCCTGAGCATAGGAGTGACTCATCCATTACCATATATCTTCAACATTTCTGAAACATCTGCTGCATTTAATTTGCTAAACACAGTGGTAGAAATATAAACGGTACATGCGGCACGAACAGGGCGTTGCTGCAAAAAAGCATGTGTGCTCAGTCAACGTACCGTGTATAAATAAAGGTTAATCAAGATTTAAAAAGTGCTATTTTTCATGAGTCCGCAAAAACCGATAGTCAAAGGCGGTTGTTGACTGTAAAACACCACATTTACAGCTGGGCTGTACAGTGTGTTTCTCTGACAATCTCGAATATCATATTTTCTCAAATCTTCCTCACTTCATGTGCAAAGTGTTGATTTATAATGATGAATAACGAGGCTTTTATATCTGTAGAAGCCAGGGCCTCGTTCCACTTCCTCCTTCTGATGGCAATGCAAAAACTCACGAGTTTTGTCACTGAAGCAAGGAAGTAGGTTGTTTGTTTTGTATTCTTTTTGTAGTTTTTGGCACCCCACATACGAGGCTGAGCATTTCTAATTCCCACCCAAATTTGGAATGCCCAACTGCAGCCACAATCTGCAAAATGCCACAACTGACTCTGGAGAGTGTAGACAGCCCATCCGGCACCATCAGGTGACTTCAGCTTGCTCTTACAAAACACACACAGGGGACCCCAGCCCTGACCCAAAACCTGTGACCCTAACCCACAACATCAAGGACGGGCAAAGACACAAAGGACAGGCAAGGATGGGAAAACATTATTTTATTACAGTATTTAACAGGGACCATGCCATGAAAAAAACAAATGAAAGCAAATAAACCCACTCTGACCATAAAACAGGCGTGTGTGACTTAAATGGGCTAATATCGAATGGGTTATTATTGCACAAATGAGGTGCCATTATCACCATTCTACGTATTGATAATAAACCACTCGTTCAGCAATGCAGTCTATTGCCTTGAATAACACAATGTATCAATTCAGCTATGTTGCGTGAATGTTGTTGGCTAATCGCTTTATTTATTTATTGAGTGCGTTTCATCGGGTCGTTTTAAAATTAATGAAGGGGGGAACCTGAGCACTCGGGGGGGGGGGGGCTGCAGTGCTTCTCGGCGGCCAGCACAGGAAGCCACAATGCCGGGGACGTGGGCCTGTCACAGGATCCCTTGAGAGGGCCCTGTTGGAGCATTTTTGGTCACCTAGCAACGACAAGAGCAGGATGGTTAGACGGACGTAGACGGAGGCAGCACACGGCAGAATTCTGGGGACCTTCACGGGAGCACCTTGTCGCTCTGGAGATACTGGCTTCTGTTTTTAAATGTGGCCGTCCGTGTCAGAGCCAGGAATCCTCGGTTAATGGCGGAGCAGACTGGATTTTAGCCGGGAAGTCTTGGTTGGTGTTGGAGATGGCCGGGTAGAAGTTGTGCCATGTCCGAGGAAGAAAACAAACACCTTCACCTCACAGTTTCTCACGGCCATCCAGGCAGGGGATCGGACCGTTCACTGATTCAGCAAGGCGTGGGCCTCCCTGCGCCCACACTGTAGGATCCAGCCCCCTGCTAATTCTGGACGGCCACAGTCTGAGACCCACAATGGATGAGAGGCAGTCTGGATGACACGGCTGGTGCATGGCTGGGACCCGGAAGGTTGGTGGTTCAAGCCCTGGTGTAGCCACGATAAGATCCGCCCAGCTGTTGGGCCTTTGAGCAATGTTCTTAACCCCCAGGGGGAGGGGGTTGTCCCCTGCTTAGTTGAACCAACTGTCAGTCACGATGGATAAAAGTGTCAGCAAAATAATGGTAATGTAATGACCTTGGACGAGCGGTCGGCACGCGGTCTGTCTCCGTCCTGGACGCGCATGTCTCTGACCTCCTCCACCCTCCTCCTGCTCCTCCTGCTCCTCCTCCCGCTGCTGCTCACCCAGGCCAGTCAGGGCCAGGCCTGGGAGAGCCCGCCCAGCTGCCCCTCCGTGTCCGTGCTGCGGGGTCTCCCCGACAGGACCGTGACCGCCGGGACCGCCTTCCTTCTGCGCCTCCCCCCGCTGGCTTTTCAGGGGCCCGTCCAGCACTATCAGGTGACCTCAGCTTGCTCTGAAAAAAAACACACAGGGGACCCCAACACTGACCCAAAACCCCTAACCTTAACCCACGACATCACCAAGGATGGGCAAAAAGATTTTAAATGGTAAATGGTTGGCATTTATATAGCGCCTTTATCCAAAGCGCTGTACAATTGATGCTTCTCATTCACCCATTCATACACACACTCACACGCCAACGGCGATTGGCTGCCATGCAAGGTACCAACCAGCTCGTCAGGAGCATTTGGGGGTTAGGTGTCTTGCTCAGGGACACTTTGACACAGCCCGGGCAGGGGATCGAACCAGCAACCCTCCGACTGCCAGATGACTGCTCTTACTGCCTGAGCCATGCCGCCCATTTTATTCTTTTATTTCACAGGGACCGTGCCCATTACAACTGATGCATCAGAGTTAGATCCATAACTCATTTTCATCTGTGGTCCATGGGCAGGAAAAACATTAAAATAAACAAATCACAACAATGACACAGATGTCTTGACAATAAAGCAAGACAAGACAATACATTACAAAACAACACAACAATCCAATTGATGAGATTATGGGCACAGATAAAACCAGGCACAGATAAAAATACTAATGGTTGCATTTCAGATTTGCCTTGAGCCAGAGCACTTTGCTTGGAATTAAGTCCCATATTAATTGTGTTTTAACTGAAAATGAACAGAGTGGGTCAGCTGAAATGAAAAAGAGCAAGCCTATCAATAAAAGTGAGGTTTAACCTGTAAAGCAAGTTCGACAAACCACATCACCACAAACATCACCAACTTCCTGTTTGAGGACTATTGTGAAGGTAATGGCACTTCAAAGCATTCCTTTAGATCAGTCAGCTCAGGTCATCTTTGTACACAATCCGCTAATGACACACCCTGAGCCCTCAAGAGCTACAGTTTAGCTTCCTACAGGATTCATGCCACTTGTTTTTATCTGCAGGAGCATCAACTTTGAATTGAAGTCACTTTAGCTTTCATCCCAGAGACAAATGTTGAAAAAATAATGTTCCACTCTACGCCAGAAATGAAACCACTGTATGAAAATAATTAATCCTTGTAGTCGTAACTCATAATGTAATGGAATATGCAGCGGTAGATTATGAAATGGTTCAGACTCAGGCTCTAACGAAGGTAAAAAAGCATTTTATTGGTTGCATTATCTTGATAGTGTATTTTATTTCAAAACATTTGCAGCCAATTCCGTAAATGGTAAATGGTTGGCATCTATATAGCGCCTTTATACAAAGCGCTGTACAATTGATGCTTCTCATTCACCCATTCATACACACAGTCACACACTGACGGCAATTGGCTGCCATGCAAGGCACCGACCAGCTCGTCCAGAGCATTTGGGGGTTAGGTGTCTTGCTCAGGGACACTTCGACACAGCCTGAGCGGGGGATCGAACCGGCAACCCTCCGACTGCCAGACGACTGCTCTTACTGCCTGAGCCATGTCGCCCCCTGGTGATTTTGACCCTGTGTGGTGTCCCCTTGCCCCCACGCCCAGGTGTCTCTGGCTGACGGTGCGGGCGGTCTGCCCGGGTGGCTGGTGTACAGTGCTCGGACCGGCGCCCTGCGGGGCCTGGCACTGAGAGAGGAGGGAGGGGAGTACGCCCTGAGGGTGACCGTCGTGGGAGAGTGCCCCGGGGGCCTGACCGCCACCTCGTCACACTTCCGCCTCCGAGTTCTGAACCAGGCCGACACGGGCCCAGAGCGAGCGTCGCCCACGGAAACCAGGTGCCAATCAAAAATGTGTTCTTTTTTTTTCAGTTGTATATGGAATGTCAAATTTAAATAAAATGTCAACTGACCGGTGTATTTGGTGAACAGGCTGCTTTTGGTGGAACGTTTTTTTTTAGGTGTGCGTCATACTGTTTCCTCCATTCATTTTTATATAATAATAAAATAATTGCCACCCTCACTCTATAATTAACCCATGCTATTAAGGAGTGGTTCTCACTCCTGGTCTTGGAGAGCCGCAGGTCCTGTTTTTTGTTTTCGCCTTAATATCAGCAACCAGTTCAGACCCAAGAAACCAGGTGAGGCTAGTTAATTGATAAATTAAAGCCGTTAATTACAGTTAAGTGCTGAGTACCGATACAATCCAGCACACCCTGTGGCTGTCTATGACCAGTAGTTATGACTGCTATTAAGCAATAAGCATCATTTGACAGTGAAATATCACTCGTGTTGTTGATGTATGTAATGTAATGTAAATGATGTGACCTGCAGTGGATGACTGCTATAGAGCAATAAGGTGGCATAGTCTGATGGTGAAATGTCACTTGTGTTGTTGTTGTGACCAGCAGTGGGGGTGGCCCGGGCTGTCCTGCGGGTGAGGCAGTCACCACAGCGGGCTTGCTGCTCCAGGTGGACCCGCGGGGACTGGCCCCAGCAGATCGCCTGCGGATGGTCACGTCCCTGGCGGACTACCTGCGCGCCTCGCCCGAGTCCGTCCAGCTGCTGTCCTTCAGAGAGGAGCTCGGCCTGCGCGGGGAGAACACCTCCGTCCTGGCGAGGGGGCCGGGCCCCGACCGCGAGGCCCCGGCGAAAGCGGAGGTCCTGTGGCGGGTGGGGTGCGGAGATTTCCGAATGCTGCCGGAACTGGTCCAGGTGCTGCGGCACAATGTCGGATCGGGGCGCCTGTCGGCCCTGCTGGGGGTTCCGGTGGTGGGCTGGAGGGTTCTTCGACGTGGGACGCCCACCAGGGTCAGACGGCGGCGGTGGCAGCTCTGCCCAACACCCACCCCGACGCTGGCGATCGCACCCCCGAGTCGGGCCACAGAGTCAACCCCACTTCTCGAGTTCCAGACCACAACCTGGACAGTTCCTACATTCACACAGACTCCAGGGGGTAGTGGTCAAGTGGCATCCACACAGGGGTCTGAGTCCGTTGGCATTCAGCAAACTCCTGAGGGACACGCAACAGCAACCGCAACAGCATCATCATCATCATCAACACCTGGGGAGATGCTAAGCCACACTGTTGACCGTCTCGTTGTGGACTCGTCAGCCTTATTGTCTGCCACTGTGGCTCTACATGAATACTTCTCCACCAGTTCTCACCAGATTCTTCCATCTTTCAGTACCATGGAGTACTTGGCCAAAGACTCAAGGACTTTGGCAACAGCCTCAACGGATGCTTTCAGCAGAACCTGGCCAGTTGATGTGAGCCTAGACTTCAGCAAGTTAGCGACAGCATATTCCTTTCCAACACACGCTATAGCTGGGAGCGCACAGAGCACTGCTTCTACCACATTCACTCCCATAAAACTCAACGATACAACGCCTTTCAGCACCAGTGTAATGGACCTGCAAGGACTCAGCACTGCACAGCTCCCTCCTGACGAGACAGTGCCCGCAAGAGGAAGTTTGTTACACAATTTATCTCCCACAAGGACGTTTCATTCACCATTTCAACCACGGACAGACGATTCTTCCGCAAAGGATCCTAAGAGTGTTCTGATGTCAAAGACCGATTTGGAATTTCTCACATCAACCAGAGTACCAGTGTGGACCCTCTCTTCCTTTGCTGGACCACTGGAAAGCTCAACACATCCATCAGAAATTTCTCAACCTCTTTCTAAATCCATATATTTGCCCTTGTCTGCCTCTGTGACTGTTCAACAGCTAAGTTGGTCTCCAACACAGACCACAGAGATCTTTTCAACTTACCTGAAGACATTGGTTAGCCTCGATATAGGGTACAACGATTTGTTCATGAGCTCTACTGCAGTGTTGACTGCTCTAACTTTGTTGACACAACAGTCTGCCCCGGCAATCTCTGCCGAAAAGACTGCTCACTCTCTCAGTATTTTCCCAACCGTGTTACTGCACTCTAGCATAACTGAAACTGTATCACTGTATCAAACTGCAGGGCCTCCCTTCACACATACATTTGGTTCCCTGACCACTACTGTGACTGATTCATGGAGCAGCAACATGTTTTCTCCATGGTCTGTGATTGCACCACCACAGGAATCGGATCAGTCAAAACAGGCAACTGAGACAACAGGTATGTTTTTCAACTTGAGGTTGCATTGTCAAATTGCTCTTGTTCAGTCAGATTGCCATCAGTGCAAATGAGTTATGTGTTGTATCTTGCAGGACTGGATTCATCTGAATCTGAACTGAGCCCAGATTTCCAGTACACAACTTCAGAGTTCTACACACACATACCCCCATCTCTGCTCCTAACTGCACCTGGCCAATCAAAGCAAACCGATATCACAGCTGGCATTTCTCAGATTGGACAGCAGGACCCTGTGACATCACAATCTGCCCTAGAGACATCAGTGACATCACACTCTGACCTACAGACCTCAGTTCCAAAGTTTGACATGGAAACCTCTGTAATATCACAATCTGCCTTAGAGACATCAATGACATCACACACTGACCTACAGACCTCAGTTCCAAAGTTTGACATGGAAACGCCTGTGACATCACACTCTGTCCTGGAGACCTCAGTTCCACAGAGTTCATCTTCATGGCTTGATCACAACGCCTCCGTCACCTCATCTTCACAAACTAGAAATGAAACCTTTATGACTATATCTCCACAGCTCCAGCTGCAGGCCTCGATGGCTTCACAGCTGGAAGTAAAAACAACTCTGTCTAGACTGGAGAGCTCATTTCCTACAAGCTCACAACTTGAACAAAGGAGTTCAATGACACGTGTTCCTCAGTTTGAAGCAAGTACATCCAGCTCTTTCTGGGCAGCAACACCAGATTTAGCAACAGGAAGCAGAAGACAAGCAACAAGTTTGGCCTGGTCAGATAACATTACAGAGACTACACCACTCCACAATCTGCATTACAGTCCTGTTGCAAGCTCTCGTAAGACAGGAAACATGATAACTGAAAGTGCTATAGCTACGGCCATCGAGCAAAACAACAGGAAAACAGTTATTTTAGATGACTTGCCGACCATTACTTCATCACAAGCTTCAAGCAAAGTGTTCACTCTAAAATCGTCAAGGTCTATCGACAAAGTGTACCTTTCACCGTCAACTCCACAAACTAGGACTGACTTCTCACTGCCCTTCGCTTCAGCCAAAATATCAACGCAAGGCACAGGAGAACCATCCCATGACCCCCCACTATCTGTGGCTGTTCAAACTCTCATGCCTACGCTGCATAGATCTGCAGAGCAGCTCACACCTGAAGCTGTGTTGTCTCATGAAGGCCTCGCCCCTGTGTCCGGCAGAACTAGTGGTACCCATAGCCTCATGGAGGGGACCCTACTCAGTACTCACAGCATCATGGAGGGGACCCCACTTAGTGCCAACAACATGATGGAGGGGACCCCACTCAGTACCCACAGCATCATGAAGGGATCCCCACTTAGTGCCTACAACATGATGGAGGGGACCCCACTTAGTACCTACAACATGATGGAGGGGACCCCACTTAGTACCTACAATATGATGGAGGGAACCCCACTTAGTACCTACAACATGATGGAGGGGACCCCACTTAGTACCAATACCATGATGGAGGGGACCCCACTTAGTACCTACAACATGATGGAGGGGACCCCACTTAGTACCTACAACATGATGGAGGGGACCCCACTTAGTACCTACAACATGATGGAGGGGACCCCACTTAGTACCTACAACATGATGGAGGGGACCCCACTTAGTACCTACAACATGATGGAGGGGACCCCACTTAGTACCTACAACATGATGGAGGGGACCCCACTTAGTACCTACAACATGATGGAGGGGACCCCACTTAGTGCCTACAACATGATGGAGGGGACCCCACTCAGTACCCACAGCATCATGGAGGGGACCCCACTTAGTGCCTACAACATGATGGAGGGGACCCCACTCAGTACCCACAGCCTTATGGAGGGGACCCCACTTAGTACCTACAACATGATGGAGGGGACCCCATTCAGTACCCACAGCATTCTGGAGGGGACCCCACTTAGTACCTACAACATGATGGAGGGGACCCCATTCAGTACCCACAGCATTATGGAGGGGACCCTACTCCGTACCCACAGCATCATGGAAGAAACCCCACTTATTACTCACAGCATCATGGAAGAGACCCCAATCCATACTCGGAGCATTATGAAAGAAACTCCACTTAGTACCCACACTATTGTGGAGGTGACCCCAATCAGTACCCGCAGCATTATGGAGGGGGCCCTACTAAGTACCCACAGCCTCATAGAGTATCATGAGACCTCCCCTCTCATCCTGTCCATATTTGCACCAGACCCATTTTTCTCGAGGTCACATCTCCCTCTGACAGCTTCGCTACAATTCTTGGTGCCAACAGAAAAAGTTCATACAGACAAACTGCAACTTTCAACACCAGAATTTTCTTCCCAGTTAACCTGCTTCTCTCAGCAATGCAGTTTAGACCCCTCATATCCTTTTTTACTCAGTGTAACAACCAGAGGTGTTCTAGGGACAAAGGAAAATGACCACATGTCATCTTTAGCTTGGTTTAGCCTGCTGGAAACACTGCAAATTCACATACAGTCTGACCCTTCTGAGTCTCTCAACTTACTGTCGGATGTGCCTTATGTTACAGCAGTGCAGAGTAATCTGGAAGAAGCCATAACCACAGTTGGGCCGTTTACCCCTTCATCTGTGCTGGTAGATGTACAGCTTATGCCATCCTCAATAGCCAAGACCTCTCATTTACAGTCACCTAATGAACTTCTGTCTGGTCCTGCCACTGCAATGGCCACAGCAGAACTGGATGCAGCGCCATCCCCTGGTGCATTACCGTCCTCTGCATCTCCTCCCCAGAGGGAAGAGTCCCAGTCATCTCCAGAGCTGTTGCTGAGCATCAGCTTACCTGCTACACACACGCTGCAAAGCTCTGCTGAGGACAGCTTTACTGGCCTGCCTACTGGGGACCAGACATCTGGATCAGCCATGGGAGTGTCCCCGTTTACAGCTACCCCTGCTGGGGACCAGAGATCTAGATCAGCCTCAGCTGTGTCCCTCTTCTCTGCTACCCCTGCTCGGGACCAGACATCTGGATTAGCCTCAGCTGTGTCTCCGTTTACTGCTACCCCTGCTGGAGACCACAGTTCTGGATCAAGTTCAGGTGTGTCCCTGTTTACTGCTATACCTGCTGAAGACCAGACATCTGGATCAACCTCAGCTGTGTCCCCGTTTACTGCTTCCCCTGCTGGAGACCAGACATCTAGATCAGCCTCAGCTGTGTCCCTGTTTACTGCTACCCCTGCTGGAGACCAGACATCTAGATCAGCCTCAGCTGTGTCCCTGTTTACTGCTACCCCTGCTGGAGACCAGACATCTAGATCAACCTCAGCTGTATCCCTGTTTACTGCTACCCCTGCTGGAGACCAGACATCTAGATCAGCCTCAGCTGTGTCCCTGTTTACTGCTACCCCTGCTGGAGACCAGACATCTAGATCAGCCTCAGCTGTGTCCCTGTTTACTGCTACCCCTGCTGGAGACCAGACATCAAGATCAACCTCAGCTGTGTCCCTGTTTACTGCTACCCCTGCTGGAGACCAGACATCTGGATTAGCCTCAGCTGTGTCCCTGTTTACTGCTACACCTGCTGGAGACCAGACATCTGGATTAGCCTCAGCTATGTTCCTGTTTACAGCTACCCCTGCTGGAGACCAGACATCGAGATCAACCTCAGCTGTGTCCCTGTTTACTGCTACCCCTGCTGGAGACCAGACATCTAGATCAGCCTCAGCTGTGTCCCTGTTTACTGCTACCCCTGCTGGAGACCAGACATCTAGATCAGCCTCAGCTGTGTCCACGTTTACTGCTACCCCTGCTGGAGACCAGACATCAAGATCAACCTCAGCTGTGTCCCTGTTTACTGCTACCCCTGCTGGAGACCAGACATCTGGATTAGCCTCAGCTGTGTCCCTGTTTACTGCTACCCCTGCTGGAGACCAGACATCAAGATCAACCTCAGCTGTGTCCCCGTTTACTGCTACCCCTGCTGGAGACCAGACATCTGGATTAGCCTCAGCTGTGTCCCTGTTTACTGCTACCCCTGCTGGGGACCAGAGTTCTGGATCAAGCTCTGCTGTGTCCCTGTTTATTGCTACACCTGCTGGAGACCAGACATCTGGATTAGCCTCAGTTGTGTCCCAGTTTACTGCTACCCCTGCTGGAGACCAGACATCTGAATTAGCCTCAGCTGTGTCCCTGTTTACTGCTACCCCTGCTGGGGACCAGAGTTCTGGATCAAGCTCTGCTGTGTCCCTGTTTACTGCTACACCTGCTGGAGACCAGACATCTGGATTAGCCTCAGTTGTGTCCCTGTTTACTGCTACCCCTGCTGGAGACCAGATATCTGGATCAACCTCAGCTGTGTCCCTGTTTACCGCTACACCTGCTGGAGACCAGACATCTGGATTAGCCTCAGCTGTGTCCCTGTTTACAGCTACCCCTGCTGGAGACCAGACATCAAGATCAACCTCAGCTGTGTCCCTGTTTACTGCTACCCCTGCTGGAGACCAGACATCTGGATTAGCCTCAGCTGTGTCCCTGTTTACAGCTACCCCTGCTGGAGACCAGACATCAAGATCAACCTCAGCTGTGTCCCTGTTTACTGCTACCCCTGCTGGAGACCAGACATCTGGATTAGCCTCAGCTGTGTCCCTGTTTACAGCTACCCCTGCTGGAGACCAGACATCGAGATCAACCTCAGCTGTGTCCCTATTTACTGCTACCCCTGCTGGGGACCAGAGTTCTGGATCAAGCTCTGCTGTGTCCCTGCCAGCACTTCCTGCTTTTACGTCGGCACAGGCCATGACTCCATTAGACACACCGTTTACTGTAGACCTTAAGGAGAGTCATGACCCATCTCTCAGTGAATCGGTCATTGCAATGACCATCTGGCCCACAAAGACTCTTGTTCCTGGACACTTCAGCAGCACATCATTACAACCGTGGACCAGAGAGCCCACCGTGCCCCTTGAATCATCAATGAAGCCACCCACCACCCAGCCGGCTTCTCCTTCAGTGACCTCCACAGGTAACAAGTCTTAAGAATCCTCACATGCCAAATAGTTTTAAATTTAGCATGCATTAGCATTTCAGTTCATGTCACTGAAGCAATTTTAGACGATAGTCTGACCCTGTTTGATTGTACAAACAAAATTATTTGAAAGAAGTATAACTGATGATGATGGTGTGGCATTTCGTAGACTGATTTTTTAATTTTTTTAAGCTCTCTTTGGATTATTTTTTCAGTTACCTAGTTGTTGCATGAGGATAGAATCAAGTCCCCACAGTTGAGAAAAAACATATTACACATCGGATAAAAATAGATATGTTCTGTGCTCAGCTTTCATTGTGCCAATATTTTTGTTGTCTGTAGTTTATTTGTATCATAAGCATTAGTCTGCCTCCTAGTCTCGTTGAAGTGTGTATTTCATTAATAGCTATGCAGGCAAGTTTATGAATGTTATAAAATGCTGTTGACATTGCGTGGTTTGTTTTCAGGGCCTACCCAAACGGTACTCCAGTCCGTCACAGTTCTGGAAGCCACTGTCGGGATCCCCTTCCGCTTCTTCATACCTTCCGGAACCTTCTTAGACGACTCGGAGGATAGGAGTGCAGACGCATTGACTCTTCAGCTCTCCTCTCTCGACGGGTCTCCCTCCGGTCCAGAGTCTTGGCTCGGGCTGAACCAGAGGCGGCAGCTGCTACACGGAGTGCCGCTGGACTCGGACCTCCAGTTCTCCCCCCAGCAGCTGCTCCTGCTGGCCCGGGACGGCACCGGAGTGGCCGCCGGTCTCCCGCTCGTCATCGAGCTCCAGCGGGCACCCTGGGAGCCCTGCCACGCCTACGCCCTGACCGCCCGGAACAGCCTGCACTCCTTCCTCCGGGAGCGGCGCCGGGTCGAGCTCTTTCTGGAGAAGGTGGCCCGCTTCTTCAACGACTCCAGCGCCCGCCACCTCGCCGTGATCTCCCTGAGGGCCGGCTCCACCGTCGCGGCCTGGTACAACCTCACCCTGTGCCGGCCCGTTGCCGGGGCCGAGGGCCGGTGCCCAGAGAGACTGATCTGGAGCAGGTGGGAGGCGATGAGGACGGAGGACGGACGGGTGGAGCCCGCTTTCGCCCACGTGATGCTCCCCGAATTCCCCCTGGTGGAGGTGGGGGAGCTGAGCTTTGGGGGAGCCTGTCGCCCTGGACCTCCCCTAGTCACCGGTCCCCCTGCCCCGCGGCCTGGCCCCGCTCCCTGGACTGCCATGCTTCTCGTGGCCCTGCTCGTCGTCTGTGGCCTGCTTCTACTCGCCGTGCTCGTGATAGCCGCTCTGCGCTCCCGCAGGACTCGCGGGACCCCGTCCCTGTGGCCGTCTGCGGTCTACCCTGCCTGCCAGCCCGATCGACGGGCACTAAAGCCCAGGCTTCCCCCCCTTTTCCAGGAGGAGGTGCCTCCACCACCACTCCAGCTGTGGCTGAACCTGACCCCCCGGCCCCAGGAGGAGCCTTTCCCGAAAGTCCCCAGCCCACACAACACACACCACACAGACCCCGGCCCACACATCACACACCCCCCTTCCCCATAGACCCCAGCCCACACAACACACACCGCACAGACCCCGGCCCACACAACACACACCACACAGACCCCAGCCCACACAACACACACCACACAGACCCCAGCCCACACATCACACACCACACAGACCCCAGCCCACACATCACACACCCCCCTTCCCCATAGACCCCAGCGCACACAACACACACCACACAGACCCCGGCCCACACAACACACACCACACAGACCCCAGCCCACACATCACACACCACACAGACCCCAGCCCACACATCACACACCCCCCTTCCCCATAGACCCCAGCCCACACAACACACACCGCACAGACCCCGGCCCACACAACACACACCACACAGACCCCAGCCCACACATCACACACCCCCCTTCCCCATAGACCCCAGCCCACACAACACACACCGCACAGACCCCGGCCCACACAACACACACCACACAGACCCCAGCCCACACAACACACACCACACAGACCCCAGCCCACACATCACACACCACACAGACCCCAGCCCACACATCACACACCCCCCTTCCCCATAGACCCCAGCGCACACAACACACACCACACAGACCCCGGCCCACACAACACACACCACACAGACCCCAGCCCACACATCACACACCACACAGACCCCAGCCCACACATCACACACCCCCCTTCCCCATAGACCCCAGCCCACACAACACACACCGCACAGACCCCGGCCCACACAACACACACCACACAGACCCCAGCCCACACATCACACACCCCCCTTCCCCATAGACCCCAGCCCACACAACACACACCACACAGACCCCGGCCCACACAACACACACCACACAGACCCCAGCCCACACATCACACACCCCCCTTCCCCATAGACCCCAGCCCACACAACACACACCGCACAGACCCCGGCCCACACAACACACACCACACAGACCCCAGCCCACACAACACACACCACACAGACCCTGGCCCACACAACACACACCACACAGACCCCAGCCCACACATCACACACCCCCCTTCCCCATAGACCCCAGCCCACACAACACACACCACACAGACCCCAGCCCACACAACACACACCACACAGACCCCGGCCCACACAACACACACCACACAGACCCCAGCCCACACAACACACACCACACAGACCCCAGCCCACACAACACACACCACACAGACCCCGGCCCACACAACACACAGACCCCAGCCCACACAACACACACCCCGTCCCCATAGACCCAGCCCACACAACACACACCACACAGACCCCGGCCCACACAACACACACCCCTTCCCCATAGACCCAGCCCACACAACACACACCACACAGACCCCGGCCCACACAACACACACCACACAGACCCCAGCCCACACATCACACACCCCTTCCCCATAGACCCCAGTCCACACAAGCCAGGAAGAAGCTTGTCCTTTCACTGTCCGCCACACTCCCAGCTCCTCCTGTAGCCACAGCCACACAACTCCCTTTAGTCTCTCTTTACATTCTTTCTTAAATTCTAATTTATTATTTTCAAACTTTTTCTCCCCCGTTTTGAAATGCCCAATGGTGTACAACTTGAGCTCTGCTATCGAATCAGGAGTCGAAAAGTTTCACATTTTTGTACTCTCAAGAATGTACTTCCATTACACTATCCACCACCAGAGGGAGACAGAGATCCACAGCCAGTTGTATGAGGATCATAACCTTCCTCAGGGGCCAATGTTGTGCCAGTATTAGCATTTGTTTGACAAATCGCATTCTGCAAAACTATCAATATGTTTTATGCATAGCAAGGCAGATGCGAAGATCTACTGAGAAATATATTCACACAGTTTGATCATATAAACAATTTATATAAAATCGTAAAAAATCTTTGATCAGTCGCTTGCAAAAAAGATAATGTTGCAATGAGTATTTTGTAGTTTTGCCATCTGTATACCATAACACGGGTGAGTTGTTTCGTCGGACACATGTAAATAATATTGGTACGACAACACTAAAAACACTTGACCACATTCAAATCCTAACTTGTGTTACACAGTGTACTTTTCCATCCCTGACACACAAAACAGGAAGTGCTCGCTACAGTAGTTCTCGTCACCGACATGTAAAACAGGAAGTCCGGGAAAAAAAAAGAAAAAAAGACAGATCACAGAAGCACAGACAGAATCTTTTTATTTCTCAGAATATGGAAATCCATCAGTATAAACAGAAGCGTGTTAAAAAAATGGCTTAAAAAGCTATGGTTCAATCTTGCTGACACACTCAGAGACTGTACAGTAGATAAAGGTTAAAAGCATGAGGAAAAGTACCAGAGGGACACTCGTTGGTTCGTGAAGTATTTCCTGTACAGTGACACCGAGGCAGTATTCCAAGCAGTCAGGTGAAAAAAAGGCGGCAGACGGGGAAAACTGCGTCACCTGTTGGTTTTCCCGTTTTCCGTAGTCTCCATTCTGCCAGCAAAAGTGGAAAGAGACAAGTTATCGGACAGTGACTCCGAATGTACAGCGCGTTCTACCATCCCGCCTAGTTACACCTTAAGATTTCAACCCATTTTACCTGCTCCTGTCCCAGCCCCAACTCAAATTCAACACATCTATTAAACCTTATTTAGAAAATTCAAGAATTCCATTATTCATTTACAACATATATCTTAGTATTGCTTATGTCTGTATGTGACATATGAATGTTACACATGCCATTTTCTTTTATTGTTACAACGGACCAGTTCAGATGGGAAGCGGATGCTAAATGAATTTGCTTCCTTAGGAAGCGAGAGTACTCGGATGCAAAGCAGGCTGAGCCAAGTGCAGGATACAGACCCATTTTCGTCTTTGAGATGCTGGTACAGCTCGGCCCGGTTGTTGACGGAGTTGATTCGGCCAGCAAACTCCTGGTGCTTGCGCGAGTTGGCCGTGTTGAGCCTGTTCGTCCACATCGTGAGCAGGGACATGGGGCCTGAAGCCGCAGAGCGCAAGAACACGGAGGACAATCAGGCAGCTGCAACCGTTTTACATCAGCTGCGTCCCGAAGCTCAAAAGAAACGTAAACTTGTGTCCTTCTCCTACTGGAGGTATGGCGGGAGGAGACGTGTGGAGGAAAGGATTTTTTGGGGGGTTTTTGAGTATTGAGACGCGAGGTCTAAACCTGTGGATAAGTCATTCAAGGCAGGGTCAGTATTTGGAAGGAAGGGTCTGAACCGGTGGATAAGACATTTGCGACAGGGTTACTATTTGGCAGGATAGATCTGAACCTGTGGATAAGACTTGAGGACAGGGTCAGCATTTGACAGGAAGCATCTGACCGAGTGGATAGGACATTTCAAACAGTCAGTTTGTGGCAAGGTCAGTGAACAGGGTTTTTTTGTGACAGGGTCAGTATTTGGCAAGGTCAGGTTATTCAGTGAACAGGGTTTTTTTGTGACAGGGTCAGTATTTGGCAAGGTCAGGTTATTCAGTGAACAGGGTTTTCTTGCGACAGGGTGAGTATTTGGCAAGGTCAGGTTATTCAGTGAACAGGGTTTTCTTGCGACAGGGTCAGTATTTGGCAAGGTCAGGTTATTCAGTGAACAGGGTTTTCTTGTGACAGGGTCAGTATTTGGCAAGGTCAGGTTATTCAGTGAACAGGGTTTTCTTGCGACAGGGTCAGTATTTGGCAAGGTCAGGTTATTCAGTGAACAGGGTTTTCTTGTGACAGGGTCAGTATTTGGCAAGGTCAGGTTATTCAGTGAACAGGGTTTTTTTGTGACAGGGTCAGTATTTGGCGGGCCCGCACCTTTGGCTTTCTCTGGGGGCTGGCTCTCCTCCACCGTCAGGCGGGGCTTCTTGTTCAGTGGTTCCGGGGAGTCCGGAGAGTCCTTGATTACCTCCGCCTCTGCAGGCTCCTCCTTCTCACGCTCTGGCGCCCCCTTGAGCCTGCTGGAGGAACAGGCCACACAAGCACACGCTTTTGAGCGGGGTTTTTTTTTTTTTATCCTTTAGAGCCGTGGGGTAAACCATGCAAGCCCTTGATTAGTTGCATCAGGTGTGCTTGTCACGGCACTACAAACCACTGGTTTCGACAATACATTAGAAGTTAATGTCTGTAGGTTTCTCAGCTAAACAGGTTATTCTTCTTGTTCCTTAATAAACACATGATTTATGTTTACCCTGAAACCTTTTGGAAATATGTTCAAACCAGTATGCTACTGTTGGGAGACAAGACAAATTTGTGTATTGGACCACTTCACATATGATAATGACCGCTATCAGTTTCAAGGTTCCCCCTCTGGGGATTTTCCACGAGGCTCCAGGGGGGAGCGGGGCAAGGCCCCGCTACCATTAAGGATTTGAATGGCCCAATCCGAAGTGCTCGGGATAGGCGCAATTCACACTTGATTTACACTTGATTTGTAGATATATTTGAATATCTGCAAATGTAACACTATAAACACCCCAAAACACCATTGCTCTTTGGAACATTTTCCTGACTGTAATAAACTCTCCTGCTTTTTACTAAGAATGGTTGATCTGCATCTTCACTGAGATAAAGGTCATTTTCCCATTCCTCAGTGAATTCAGAATTTACTAACATCGGAAATATGCTCAAACCAGTATGCTACTCAGCTACCCATTATGACAGTTAGGATAATATTCTTATACGTATCGCGTGTGCAGCGGGTAGCATGGCCACCCAGTATGACATACAGGAGTTACGAAAGTGATTATGTTTAGAAATCGCAGCGGGGGTATCGGAGACGCGCTGACCTCTCTCCCGGCTCCTGCCACCCCTTCTCCACCTCCGGGTCCTTGCCGTTCCTCTCCGGCTTCTCCTCCTTGTCCTCCCTCTTCCTCCCCCTCTTCTTGCGCTCCTCCTCCTCGGGCGGCCGGCTGCGGCAGGCGCTCACGCACTCCAGCACGCGGGCGTGGCGCTCGCTGCCCCCGACGTGGGTGCGCACCAGCGCCTCCAGCTCGTTCCACATGGCCCGGTACTGCTCGTCCCTGAAGGCCCGACCCGGAATTACACCCGTCATCTCAACCAAACCCGGAATTAATCCCGTCATTCCAACCCAACCCGGAATTAAACCTGTCATTCCAACCCAACCCGGAATTAAACCCTTCATTCCAACCCAACCCGGAATGAAACCCGTCATTCCAACCCAACCCGGAATTACACCCGTCATTCCAACCCAACCCGGAATTACTCCCGTCATTCCAACCCAACCAGGAATTACTCCTGTCATTCCAAACCAACCAGGAATTAATACCATCATTCCAACCCAACCCGGAATTAAACCCGTCATTCCAACCCAACCCGGGATTAGACCCATCATTCCAACCCAACCCGGAATTACACCCATCGTTCCAACCCAACCCGGAATTAAACCCATCATTCCAACCCAACCCGGAATTAAACCCATCATTCCAACCCAACCCGGAATTACACCCGTCATTCCAACCCAACCCGGAATTACTCCTGTCATTCCAACCCAACCCGGAATTAAACCCGTCATTCCAACCCAACCCGGGATTAAACCCATCATTCCAACCCAACCCGGAATTACACCCGTCATTCCAACCCAACCCGGAATTACTCCTGTCATTCCAACCCAACCCGGAATTAAACCCGTCATTCCAACCCAACCCGGGATTAAACCCATCATTCCAACCCAACCCGGAATTACACCCATCGTTCCAACCCAACCCGGAATTAAACCCATCATTCCAACCCAACCCGGAATTAAACCCATCATTCCAACCCAACCTGGAATTAAACCCATCGTTCCAGCCGAACCCAGAATTGCACCGGTCCTTCCACACTTGCAAATTCATTTTCAATAAGCTACAATTAAATAAATGCTACATGTAAAGAGTTAAAAAAATAAATACTATGATATTACCCTCACACACTCACACTCACCTTTTAGGCCCCTTGCCTCTGGTTCCGACGGTGGAAACAGGAAGCGGATCGTTCTTCCTCTCCATGTCAACCAGGTTGTACACGGTCTTCTGACAGGTCAGCACGTCGTCCTCGGTCAAACTCTCTTTCACAATCAGATTGGCCAAGGGAACCACCTGCAGCGAATATGGACCAATTACATCCTGCGTTCTCAAGCCGTCCCTCCCCCGAGGAAAACAGCGTTGCCAGCCAAAAACCACCCCTGTCTGGGAACGCCCTGAAATACGAGCTGAAATACTCCCAACATAACGAAAAGATAATGGGTCAACTGAACAGCCCTACTTTTGATAAGCTGATAAGCAGAAGAGGCTGCAGTGCCGGTGCTGACAGGCAGGGGGAGACAGAGGCTCACCGCCTGCATGTTGAAGATGGTGGTCTGGGAGATGATCATTGGCCAGTATCGAGTGTGTCGCTCCAGCTGGGCCTTCGCTCTCTCCAGGGGCACTTTCCCACAAGCCCCGGCAGGAGCCGGGGACTCTGGGAAAGGAGTCAGCCGGTTCTCCCGCATCAGCTCCCCGAAGTCCTGCGGGAAAAGGAGGAGACGGAGACCCCATTAGCCCAGACAGGACGACGGTCTCTCCGACAGGAACACGGGACGTCCTGTCAGGTTTCAAGTGACTCTCTCAAGCCTGGCTAATGGGCATTAGCATAAAGGCACTACAATAACAACTGCAGTGTTAACACCTGCAGTGACCACCGCGGCCACAAACGGGTCCATTCATATGGAGGTGCAGCGGTTAGTTAGAACGGTCAGAGGGAGAGGTGAGCTAGAGTGGTCAGTGTGTAAGAGCGGTCAGTGAGTGGGCAGTGAGTGGTCAGACAGCGAGGCGGTCAGTGAGAGCAGTCAGAGGGTGAAGCGGTCAGTAAGAGCGGTCAGTGAGAGCGGTCAGTGAGAGTGGTCAGTGAGAGCGGTCAGTGAGCGGTCAGTGAGAGCAGTCAGAGGGTGAAGCGGTCAGTAAGAGCGGTCAGTGAGAGCGGTCAGTGACAGCGGTCAGACGGCCATACTCACAGTGATGCGGTAGTCCGTCACACGGCCCCCGCACCCCTCGCTGATAGAAGGCGGGTCCTCCAGCGTGGAGCGGGTGCTATTGAGCACGTGCAGAAAGATCTCCCCGCCGTGGCTGCTGAGCATGTGACTGATGACCTTCGACCCAGATTTCCGAGGCTGCTCCAGCAGCACCGAGCGTCCTGTGAGAAGAGCCGAACAGATTACTGACAGCCGGGTGGACCAATGGCAGCACAGGGTCTTATATCCCTTGACCTGTGACAACAATACGTCCACGCCTCTTACCGTTCAAGAGGAAGTTGGTGAGGCAAGAGGAAGGCCTACTGTTGACATCGACTGGTGAGATTCGGTAGGCCCCAGTGCAGTAGTGCAGCTCTGAAATGGGAATATTGTGTTAGGAAAACCGAAGCACACTCGAGCACTAATGCCAGCACAGAACTTAATACAAATCCTGAATACATATAGACTACATCATAACAAGCCCAAAGAAAAAGTGCATAAAAACCTGAAAAATACAACAAGCTGAACCAGAACCAGAAGGTGGGAGTACTTGGGGAGTGGGGGGGGGGTGTATGGATGGGAGAGAGCGGTGGCAGAACGGTTATTTCGGGTCAGAATGGTAGCCGTGGTAGAGGTGAATTGTGGGGTTTGCGTTGCCGGAGCGTACCAACGCTGTTCGTTCGAGGGGTGCACCACTTCAGCGTCACCGTCTCCTTCAGGCCACTGTCTCGGCTGGTGCTGCCCGCTGGATGCAGATCTCCTGTGGAACCAACCGGGTCACAGACAGGTCAGAGGTCAGAGGTCAGAGGTCAACCGGACCCAGATACAGATCACAACAGGATTGCAGAGTTAGAACAAAGTATATTGCCATGAGAACAAACGCCAGCATACACAGGGGGTCCCCCCGGACCGAGTCTGAAAACCACTCCCTTAAATGTTAGCATATGTGAATACAAGGAGCCCCAACTCCTCAGTACAGTAAACAGCACATTTTCAAACAAATCTCCAGCAAAATAAAAAAAAAAGAAAGAAAGTCACACCAAAGTGCAAAGCTGCGTGGGAAAAACGGAACATCTCTGGAGCGGAGCGGGTCCGCTCCGCTGGGCTACGTACCGCTCTTGATGAACTCCATGTGCGCGTCTCTGTGGTGCAGCAGCTCCACGTCGTAATTGGCCGAAGTGTTGGCGTGCTGTTCCTCCTTCAGAGGGGCGGGGGCGGGGGCGGGGGGGTAGAGAGATCAGTCACGTCGGAGCGAGGACGCTCACATCGACCGCAGACCGGGAGGGTGGGACGGGAACCCTGGGCTCCGTGTCCGATCCACATAGGGGACCGCCTGTGGAGATGGCCCTCTCAGGGCTGCCTACAGTCCCCCCTGTGGCTGGAGGCGGCTGCTGCTTACCGGCTACATGCACTCCTATGGGAGCTGCTCAATGGCGCATGAAGCCGGTTCAGGGAGACTGCCACGTTTAACTATGGGACTTTGAGCATATGCACTGGGAGAAAATTAAGGAATTCTGTGGGAATGAGAATGTCAGGGTGATGTGAATTAAGGAATTCTGTGGGAATGAGAATGTCAGGGTGATGTGAATTAAGGAATTCTGTGGGAATGAGAATGTCAGGGTGATGTGAATTAAGGAATTCTGTGCGAATGAGAATGTAAGGGTGATGTGAATTAAGGAATTCTGTGGGAATGAGAATGTAAGGGTGATGTGAATTAAGGAATTCTGTGGGAATGACAATGTCAGGGTGATGTGAATTAAGGAATTCTGTGGGAATGAGAATGTCAGGGTGATGTGAATTAAGGAATTCTGTGGGAATGAGAATGTCAGGGTGATGTGAATTAAGGAATTCTGTGGGAATGAGAATATAAGGGTGATGTGAATTAAGGAATTCTGTGGGAATGAGAATGTAAGGGTGATGTGAATTAAGGAATTCTGTGGGAATGAGAATGTAAGGGTGATGTGAATTAAGGAATTCTGTGGGAATGAGAATGTAAGGGTGATGTGAATTAAGGAATTCTGTGGGAATGAGAATGTCAGGGTGATGTGAATTAAGGAATTCTGTGGGAATGAGAATGTAAGGGTGATGTGAATTAAGGAATTCTGTGGGAATGAGAATGTAAGGGTGATGTGAATTAAGGAATTCTGTGGGAATGAGAATGTAAGGGTGATGTGAATTAAGGAATTCTGTGGGAATGAGAATGTAAGGGTGATGTGAATTAAGGAATTCTGTGGGAATGAGAATGTCAGGGTGATGTGAATTAAGGAATAGTGGGAATGAGAATGTAAGGGTGATGTGAATTAAGGAATTCTGTGGGAATGGGAATGAAAAGGTGATGTGAATTAAGGAATTCTGGGGTAATGACTAATCTAAGGGTGATGTGAATTAAGGAATTCTGGGGTAATGACAATGTCAGGGTGATGTGAATTAAGGAATTCTGAGAACAATCTACAATCTACAGCACAGGAGCAACATAAATATTACCAAAGACTAGACTGGCCCCTGAAGGAAAATGACTCAGTTTCTGAATTCAAATCAAGAAAGAGCGTGAATTTTCATAAGAGCAAAACAAAAGTCAATGGACGAAGCAAACAATTAATAAGAATTAAGATGATCATTTCAAAGAAATAAAATAAAATGATGAGAATGGAAAACACCTTCACAAAAAAAGAAGCAGCATAAATTCATAAATAAGGTGTTGCATAAAATAACAAAATGATATTTATAAAGCAACTTCAACATGCATAAAAGTTAAAGGATAACACCAGCAATTAAAAACATTTCAGCATCGTCAACATTTCCAATGAACACCAAAACTGAAAATGTTTCTGTCCAACTCTCAGTACTTTTTGACATTTTACCCAACTTAGCATTAAATCAGGAATCCATCCATCTCAATTGTGCAGGGAAGTCATTAAATACAGCTCAGAAAGACATTTTCATTTTGAGAAGATGGGGTGGGGGGGGGGGGGGGGGCAGGAGGAACGGAATGGGCAGAAAGACAGGGGTGTTCTGGACGTACGCGGATGATCGCCGACTACTGAAACGTTCTTGCGATGTCTTTACGACAGTGACATCGTGAGAACGTTTCGTGTTAACTGGGGCACGATACGCTGGGTCACACGAGACTAAAGCCGTAGTTCAACCCAGGACCGGTGGAACCGTGTTAAAAATGGGTGTGCTGTGCATCCAAAGAAGAGGTTTTTGCCGTCGGCGACCACGGCAAATCCAATCACGGCGAGACCCGTTAGCTTCAGCATGGAGGAGCAACTGAGGTCTACGCGCACACACACAGCTGGGATGCTAGAACTTTCTGACCATTCTGCTCACAATGTGGCTCAGTTCTCGCGAAACACTCTTTTCCGGATGTGCAGTACATTTTAAAGAAAAGACGAATTGGGTTGAACCATCGCTTTACGGAAGAGTTTAGGAGCCGGGGGGTGGGGTGGGGTGGGGGGTGGGGCAAAGAGGGGGACCAGCCACGTGCCACAGTCAGACAGAGAGAGGGAAAAGGTTCACATAGCTGTATTCCTTTCATTCTTTCTGCTAAGTTGAAGATGTACTGACCTGGTCAGAGACATTTAATGTGGGCTAAGCAAAACAGAAAACACGGTTTAAAACAAAAATAAGGCATTGGTCATTTTCCACATGAAGCAAGTTTCATTTGTCTTGGGAGGGAGGGGAGGGGGGAGGTGGGAACAGAACAAAACAAAACAAAACAAAATACAACCGGCAACAATCTCCAGGCGAGAGGGGAGCAGGGCAGGGGCGGAACTGGAGGGGGGTGGGGGGGGGGGGTAGAACCAAAATGGGTGGGGCAGATCCAGGGGGATGGAGGGAGAATCAGGAGGGGCGGGGCAGAACCGAGAGGGGGGTGAGGAGGGTCTACCTTCATCGGGATGTTGGTGATGGTCGTGGAGGCCAGGTCAAAGTGCTGCTGCACCAGGATGTTGAGTTTGGAGGCAAGATGGCGCCCCGCCCGCACGCTATGCACCTCGCTGGTCAGCACAGGGGAGATCTGCAACAGAGCCGGCCCACATCAGATCATCTCCCATCCTTTACCCGCAAAAACAGTCAATCAACACATACAGCACAGTCACATGCACAAGTGAGAGCTTTTATTCATGTAAACTCACTACATTGAGACAGCAGCAGGATATAATAACCCAAACGTGAACCATCTTTGTGTTGCATAGTAATATTTCTGCAGAAACCGGATTGTGAGGTGAAGCCTAGTTCATTTTCAGAATAGAAGGGGACAACTTACGTGAGCCTTTCATTGGTGTGGTGTAGCAGTGCTGCCTCCACGATCAGCAGGTGAACTATGAAAAGCTACTTTTGCACGCACACTGCTTGGGCGGGTTGTCATACCTCTTTTTTGGGCCGGTCGGACACCAGCGTGTCCTCTCCCAGCGGGTAGGTGTGGATCAGGACTAGCTCACACTGCTGAATCTGCATGAGCCTGCAAGGCAAGCGCACACGCTCTGTGACGTCACGACTGCTCACTCCCGCCCAACTCAAAACCAGCCGCACGTCCAAGACATCTCTGAAGTCGGCAGTTTGAATATTTTGAATATTCAGGAGATTTGGCAGAAGGTGTCTTGTGAATAATCAGGAGGTTTGGCAGATGTGTTGTGATGTGATGTTGTGTTGTGAGGTTTGGTAGCTGGTGTCTGGTGAATGTTAAGGAGGTTTGGTAGATGGTGTCTGGAGAATAATCAGGTTTGGTAGATGGTGTCTGGAGAATAATCAGGAGGTTTGGTTGATGGTATCTGGTGAATGTTAAGGAGGTTTGGTAGATGGTGTCTGGAGAATAATTAGGAGGTTTGGTAGATGGTGTCTGGAGAATAATCAGGAGGTTTGGTAGATGGCGTCTGGAGAATAATCAGGAGGTTTGGTAGATGGTGTCTGGAGAATAATCAGGAGGTTTGGTTGATGGTGTCTGGTGAATGTTAAGGAGGTTTGGTAGATGGTGTCTGGAGAATAATCAGGTTTGGTAGATGGTGTCTGGTGAATGTTAAGGAGGTTTGGTAGATGGTGTCTGGAGAATAATCAGGAGGTTTGGTAGATGGTGTCTGGTGAATGTTAAGGAGGTTTGGTAGATGGTGTCTGGAGAATAATCAGGAGGTTTGGTAGATGGTGTCTGGTGAATGTTAAGGAGGTTTGGTAGATGGTGTCTGGTGAATGTTAAGGAGGTTTGGTAGATGTTGACCCGAGTCAGAGTACCATGATTGCCGTGGCACACAGCGGCCCTCACCTGTCTGAGCCCGCCGCCAATTTATTTTGCTCCAGGATGGTCTCCACGACACAGTCCTCCAGCATACGGACATGGGTGTCACTGTGGATCAGGAAGGGAGGGAGGAAGGGAGGGAGGGACAGAGTTGAGTGCATTAGCGCTGCCAGCAAGAGAAACACGAACACCCCGCCAACGTTAACCGTCTAATGCAGTGGTCTCAAACTCAGTGCCGTGGAAGGCTGTGTGTATGCTTTAACCCAGCCACAGATCTTGATTATAGAACTTATTTGTCGAATTTGTTGCTGACGTTTTGCACATGTTTATCAAGTGAAAGGTGTTATTTGTAGTTTCTAAAAAAAAAAACTACCGTCGTACCATTATAGTCTGAGCTTCAATGCAGTTAAAAGCGTACGGCTGAACGAGTAATTGGAATCAAGGCAGCGTTAATCAGTTGGAACGTAAACCTGCATACACACGGCCCTCCACAGCAACATGCTTGAGACTCCAGTCAAACTGCCACCACTGTGATCCTGTACACCAGGGGTGTCAAACTCCAGTCCTGGAGGGCCGCAGTGTCTGCAGGTGTTTGTGGTTTCCTTTCAATCAGCAGCCAATTAAGGCCTTGAGAACAAGTTGAAAGACTTTGACACGTATCTCTCGTGCTGAAACACACCAAAAACCAGCAGACACTCCAGGACTGGAGTTTGCCACCCCTGCTGTAACACCGTAAGGTCTGGGGCAGAGTATCCGGGTCAGGGTTTTCTGGTGGCCGACGACAGGCTTTAACGTTCCCTCCCCCAGGCCCCAGCGGGGTGAGTCGCTGGGCGGGACAGGGCCACCCGGGAGTCGGGGGGGGTGGACGGGGTACCTCTTGGCGTTGGTGAGGCAGATGATGCGGCCCCGGTTGCAGACGCGGTCGGCCGTGTCCATGAGCTGGGCCCGGGCTTGCTGCTGGTGCTCCGTCACCTTGCACAGGGCCTCCACGGCCGCCACCAGGCCGTGCAGGATGCTGCAGCACTCGGGGTCCTCGTGCGGGTTCGGGGGCCCCACCGCCGCCAGCGCCGACATCAGCTGGGGGGGGGGAACCGGGAGCACAGGGATACAATTTTATGTGGGCGGCGACATGGCTCAGGCAGTAAGAGCAGTCGTCTGGCGGTCGGAGGGTTGCTGGTTCAATCCTGCTCTGGAGACGCCAAACCCCTAAATGGTTGTATATAGCGCCTTTATCCAAAGCGCTGTACAATTGATGCTTCTCCATTCACCCATTCATACACACACTCACACACCAACGGCGATTGGCTGCCATGCAAGGCGCCGACCAGCTCGTCAGGAGCATTTAGGGGTTAAGTGTCTTGCTCAGAGACACTTTGACACAGCCCGGGCGGGGGCTCGAACAGGCAATCCTCCGACTGCCAGACGATTGCTCTTACTGCCTGAGCCAATGTTGCCCCCTCCTTAAATTCCCCTGACGAGCTGGTCGGTGCCTTGCATGGCAGCCAATCGCCGTTGATGTGTGAGTGTGTGTATGAATGGTTGAATGAGAAGCATCAATTGTACAGTGCTTTGGATAAAGGCGCTATATATAAATACCATTTAGTATTTACCATATTCCATCTGGAAATGCTGATTTTAAGACCCCGATTATATCTATCGCACAAGTGTGAGACACCCGCGATATTTGTACCGTGATTCTATCAGGATATCTGAACCATGGAGCCTGTATTTTGTTTACCTTACAGTTACTCCTTGATGTTGACATATTTTACTTGATATTGACAAGTTTTGGGGGGCTAATTCTTGCACCCTTTCCCAGAGTGAAAGTCTGTATTGACAAGCTGAAACTACGAGACACATACAGAGTGAGCAGCATCTTGTGTGCTATCAAAAGAAGGGACCAATTTAAAAGACGACACAATTCTCTCAAATTTTGGATGTTGGCAGTACCTCTTGAGTGTTCTGAGCTTCCTGATTCCAGCTGTTGAGAACGTGGAACTCGGAGTCGCTCACAATGTAGTTCACCTCCAGAAAGACAAGTTGCACATATGAGAATCCTGACCCAGACTTCACAGGGGCGAGCCCCGAAATCAGAAAGTACACAGAGTTCAGAGCAATACAGCCATTTAATGTACAAAGGAAAGTGACATTGACGGCTACATCAACACAGATACCCAGAGGTATACAAATACCCTCCCACCAATTACAGTGTTGGGTGCTGTGCAGGTATCAAGACATTGTCCGTATAAAAAAATATCAAGACAATATACAGTAGAAAAGTTGTACATACCACTGATGCGAGAGTCAAGAGACATTGAGCCTCTTATGTCAAGGCTTGCATTCGGCTAAACAAGTGTTTGGTCTTGGTGTTTAAAATGTAGTTTTATTCTGCACTTTTCACAATACTACTTTTTGCGCAATACTCATCGTGCAACGCTCAAAAACGTGCAGAATAGCTGATATCTGCGCATGCGCGCACTGAACGGACGCTGGGCGCTTCTTACCAGTTTTCTGGTGGGGTAAATGTCGTACAGTATTCTGCAATACTCCATTGAGCACTCCACCGCGCAGGTCCACAGGGATTTGGACACGGGAGCCAGTGGGATCACGCCCTGCGAGCGGTTCTTCGTCAGCAAGTCGAACTCCACCTGCTGTCGACACGATTCGGCCATGTATGGACAGTGGTCCACCACAAAGGCGGTCTTGTGCGAGAACGAAAACATCTTCATCCTTCCGTGTTCTAGAGAAAAATAAACAGCGATTAGATGCATCCAAAAGCAATCGGTATGAGATCTTTAAAAGTTGTGTTATCACAACATATTCGAGGCTTTAATGTGTCATTTTCCAAATGTAAGCCTGGTCGCTTTGAGCTGGAGAGGGAATATTACTGATTTTACTACTTTAAAGATGACAGCGCCGTTCTCAAGTAAAACAAATGCGAAGGGATAATTGGTAGGTCAAATTTAGGTTGGTGCAATTTTGAAGATGACAAAATCTGACTGCCCGGCTGTAATGCAAAGTCTGACCATTGCCAAATTCACTATGCATAATCAAAATCAAAGGTGCACCTACCAAATTGTTACTCCACTAACTGTCAATATTAGTTATAAAAGTTTGTACTGACAGTATATTGTCAGGAAAGGTACACGGCTCGAACCTGCGTCTCCAAGGAAACCGGTGGCAGCGTTAACCACTGCTCTTAATTAATAATGAGCTATTACTATGGCCCATTACAATCAATAGAACAATATACAAATTATGATTTAAATACAATCCACAGTACTTTTGTAACTTAATCGTAAAAGGGGAATATTAAGTAAAAGAAAAGTGGGCGTTGTTCATCACATTAGCATGTAGCTTGACGTGCGCATTCCGGTGGAATGGAGTCGAGAAACGGCCGGCTTGTGCCGAAAGTGCTGCAAGTCTAGCAGCGTTAGATTCATTCTGTCTAGAATATAAACAAAGACGTAAACAAGTCAGGGATTGTTTACGGTAACAATACATTTGTTACAACGAAACGTTAAACAAGTGCATTTGCTGACAAACTTATGTAGCCAGAAAAATCGCTGGACTAACTCAGGTCAGAAAGGTTGGATTAACTCGTTTCCAACATCCTTGGTGAATTCATCTTTTCAGACTAGCTAGCTAGTGGTCGCTAGCCTTTTCCGTTAGCCGCCAATGCAATGCACATTATTGATCCACGAACCTAATGTGAGTTGATAAAATCTACGCACCATTACTTACCTCCGGATCGTGTTAAAAATCAAGTAAACGCTAAGCAGACAGCTTAAACAGCGAGAAAATTACATAGCTAGCTAATATTCTCATTAACTAGCTAGCTTGCAGGCTAAAGCATTTGAAGCTTGTTTAGTCATATCCTTTAAGTTGCAAATTCCCTCTAGATAATTCAGATTTTGGCCGTATCTGGAGATACCAATTCCAAAACTGCTTTGTTTTATCTGGCGTCTCAGAGACTCGCCGTTGACTTAATGTTTCTGCACACCAAGTTTAACCAGAAAACTAGCTTTGTACAGAGTTCCAGGTGGTGTGATATCGTAGAAAAAGGACAGCCACATGCGCATGCGTACGCACGTCCGCCTCTTTTGTGTTTAGTGACGCTACGTAGCGATTACCGTCACCGAGTGATGCACAGGAGTAGTGGAGAACAGTAGTGTTTTGTTGTGTCAACGATACGAATGATAAATAAACACAAATATATTACTGTTATAATGGAAATTACATTTTTAGTTGGAACATAATATCAATAATTCAAAGGTACACATCTGGAATTTATCCAGAGTTTATAACTGGAATTTATTTGTCACTCATAGAACGTCACTTGTCACAAATGAAAAATCCAATTTCAGAGATCAGCCAAGTTGGAACCAAATTTTATGAATTGAGGCCTAAAATAAATATTTTTTTAAATACCAAAAAAGTGCACACATGCAGTCTAAAGCATTTGAAAGATCTGTTTCTCCTTCTTTTGAGTTTAAAGCAGTGTAGATGCCAACATGCATATTATTGCCCTCCAACTGTCACAGCAATAATATCAGCTCATATCCTGATTCACTTCACTAAAATTTGGTCCAGTTTCGTTTCAAAATTGTATGACCTTTCCTTTCAAGGACTGCATTTCTGGCATACTGGAAATACATGCTGAACTATTACTGGACTGTTGCAGTCACATACCCCATCTGGATGTTCTCCTGTAACATACAGACTCTTGTTCAGGTCACAGTGCCCCAACCTCAGACATGTCAGTTTGACAGCATCTCTTCGTTCCCCAGCTCTCTCAGGTGTGAGTGGTTTGAGCGCAGAGCTGAAACCAGGGAATCACAGCCTCTCTGTGTGACTCGACAGCCAGACGGCCTGCTGAGAGAAGGACAAACACACTTTAGAACACATTAATATAAACTAACGGGGCTGTGTGTCACACACCTTACAACACATTCATATGAACTAACACGGCTGTGTGTGTCAAACATATAGCAGTGAGTTACACACCTTATAGCACATTAACTTGGACTAACAGTCTCACAGACATAGCAGTGTGTTACACACTTTACAGCACATCCATATAAATGAACAGGGCTGTGTGTGTCGCATATTGAAAAATATCCGTCACTTTCCGTTTTTGAAAATATACGTCATTTCTGGTTTGGAAAAATACACAAAACTTCCTGTTTTGAAAAATATACGTCACTTCCGTTTTTTTCATAATATACATAATTTCTTACGATCATATTGGTAAATACGTGTGCTGTATTACAACTTCTCTCTGTGTTTGTCTGAATATTCAGTTAAGCACGTTTGTAAGTTCCCACTTTATTCTGAATTTATGAATAATTCTAAGAATGACAGTAGTGTGCAGTGATGATTATACACTTAACAATGACGATTAATACTATTCAAGTATTTATTTCATGTAATATTGGTTAATGTATATGAAAATAAGTAAACTGATAACAATATATTGTGAAAACAAAAATAATAGTCTCTTTTGGAGAAAAAAGTCAATATCTAGTGTGGCCACCCTTTGCTTTGATTATAGCATATTCTTTTTATATCTTCACTTGTTAAACCATTCCATATGAAGTTCATTCCAAAGAGATTCTTTCGACGTTACAACAGATTTATTCATTTTGGTATCCAGCAAATCCCAGATTTTCTCAATCGGATTAGGGTCTTGAGCGGGCCAAGTCATAACTCTTATGTCACCAGATTATTCTTTTCATCGAGTGACCAACCGGCATCATGCAAGGCTACAATGCGGCTACAAACAATCTCAGAGAGCTCTTTCCGTTGTGCCACCGTGTTTAACACTGTGACACTGCTCAAAGTTCATGTTACCTTAAATACTGGAACAACTGACCATCAGAAGTAATTTTGCATAATAATGTTGCTGCAAACCAGTTTAAACAAATAGTTTAGCACACACACATTCATGCTATGCAAAATAAAAAAATAAAAACATACATTTTTCTAAAAAAAATAATGTTTTCAGTTGTTTCTGTTTTTTAGTTATACTATTACCCCAACGTAATTGTGAGAATGATTTTTTTGTTCTCATTTCCTCCAACAGTAATGTTCAATACATTTTCACCAAAAACATTTCAAGAAGTAATATATTAGGACCCCTTTTAGACAAACGTGGTGGTGTATAATCACCACTGCACACTACTGTATAGCAGTGTGTTAAACAAATATGACCGCTTGATATAAACATAAAATATACTTTAATTTTAAAACTTAAATTCTTTGAAAATGAACAGAGCATGTTGCAGGTGCAGGTGCAGGACTTACTGAATTAGTCTTCATGTGATTATATTTGCAGATTCCCAGTCCTTCCCACATCCCCTCACTTCATCTCCATCCCACTCCGCTACAGGCTACTTACTCTGTTATTTTATTCCATTGTTTGGATGACTCTCTCTTACCTCTCCTCCGATGTTTGAATTTGTTTCCCCTTTGGTTCGCTTTTTTTGTTAGCAGGGTTCAGACAGACATCATGAAATAACTATTCTAACTGATAAGGACTTTCCAGTGCTTTTTCAAGCACTATTTCCCCCATTTTCAGTGACCTCGCAAAACAGAAGTAACTGAAATGTGTGCTTGTTCTTGACATCAGTCACAGTATATTTACATGAAAATAGCTCAAAGAGTAAACCATATTGTCTTGGTATTCTGTTATCTATAGAAATATCTAATTTAGTTCTGAACCTTCAACTAGCACAGAAATGCAACTCAAACTTTTGTGCAATCTCCTCAGTTCACACAACTCATTCAAGTTCCCCAAAGAGCCGTGTTCAGAACAACTATCCAAAATATGCAGCACTACAGGTTCAGAGAAAATCAAAAATACCAATTTAAGCTTACAACTGCATCCTTCCCCCTCCTGTGCATCAGCACAGAGCTGCTTCAACCCCTTTCTCTCCCACTAACACACAGGGTCCTTTTCTCTAACATCTTTCTCTTTCTTTCTTTCTCTCTCTCTCTCACTCACACACACACACACACACACAAACACACTTCAAGCTTTCCCTTCCACACTCACTCAAGACAAGAGTGAAAGAACTGAAAGCATATTACATTTGGTCGGTTAGAAAATCAATCAAAATAGTTTCTGATTTACAAACATGAATACCAGCTCCCATTAGACTACCCGCATTGGCCGTCACCATGATCTCAGCTATTGAGTATGTGGCTCCACCTGGTGGTCAGAGTGTGAATGAGACTTTTATTCTTCTATTTTTTATACTCCACTCCAGCACTGTTCCTTAGACACTGGCTGCGTCCGAAACCGCATACAGCATACTAAACATCCTACAATGAAAATCAGCCTGAAATTTAATACGAGCAGTATGCTAGCATGCGGTTCTGAACACAGCCACTGTCTCTGCGTTCGGGCAGTGTATTGTGCCTTTGTATTGACTGTCGCCCCTGTTGCCTGAGTTCTGATTTGCCCACATTTTCTGCTTGCATTTGCAGTTACGGTTACTCTGCAGGTGGGAGACTAACGGAGTACTAAGGCCTGTCTGTGGTTGAAACAGCCCTCTGGTGTCGGAGCCGGCGAGCTGGAGATCAGAGCTTGTGCAGGGACTTCGTACAACAGCTTCAGAGCAGCAGAGTCTCTGACCACTTTCAAACGCACACTGAAGACTTATCTCTTCAGGCTGCACCTTTCCCCCCCACCTCACCACCATGATTAGCCTTGTATATTTATACATAGTTATATATAGATATTGTTGAATTGTATTAGATATTGTATTGTTGAACTTGGGTGATGGCCTGGAGCGTACTGGTTAAGGTAAATGACTGGGACACACAAGGTTGGTGGTTCTAATCCCGGTGTAGCCACAATAAGATCCGCACAGCCGTTGGGCCCTTGAGCAAGGCCCTTAACCCTGCATTGCTCCAGGAGAGGATTGTCTCCTGCTCAGTCTAATCAACTGTACGAGTGTCTGCCAAATGCCAATAATGTAATGAAATGTAATGTAATGGGTATTCTAGCTTCTAGCTGTACAGCAAAGTGCAAATGCATACCGATAACCAGGGATAAGTGCGCTGAAAGATGGAAGATGGAAGTACAATTTTGACTGCTACCTGTACAACAAAGATAAGGACCAGTGCCTATTTGATCATCAGATTATTATTATTTTTTATAAATAGTAATACCGCAACACGCAAAAAATAAACTGCTTACCTAGCCAAACAAAGACATGGAGCAGCTGGAGGAACAGCCGCAGGCAGGACAGCACTGGGAGGAACCAGGGATGAGCCGGTCCGGTAATGGATGGGTTTTAGGGGAATTTTTATTTCACACAGGGGAGTGATGCATAGCGTACATTTACATTACATTTTACATTTTAGTCATTTGGCAGACGCTTTTAATCCAAAGCGATTTACAAGTGCATAGGTTCTTCTACAAGCTAAAGCATCACATCCATAACTAGTAAGCGTCGTGTAGTGGTTAAGGTACATGACCGGAACACGCAAGGTCGGCGGTTTGATCCCCGGTGTAGCCACAATAAGATCCGCACAGCCATTGGGCCCTTGAGCAAGGCCCTTAGGCGTGTGACAAGGGTCGATCGTTTTTCAGATTTCACACCAACCTCTGTTCTTAGTTACTTCATTGGAATACATCCATGTAAAAAAAATCATTAAAAAAAAAAAAAAGAATGACAAAGAAATAAATACTAATAATTAATTCTACATTAATATTTACATGCTCTATTAAAGTGCAGGCATCCATTTTGAGGTCGCAGCAGGTCACAGACAGGGACTGTCAACGTGAACTAGGAGTCTGCAATGGCCAACATCTGCGGGCTGTGAAACCGTGTACACGTGTACTCCAAATATAAAGAAATCCTCTATGCAATACGTTTACCAAAGCATGCATTACACGCTGTATGAAATGGAGCACATTTTGAGACTAGATTAGATTAGATTAGATTATAATGCTAATATTATAGCAGACCAGTTATGTCAGTATCACATAAAACACATGTCTACTGACTTAATCTACTATTTTTCACATATTAAATGGATATTGCATGAACATATTTAGATGGCAATGTTGGAAATGTGAAAGGGAAAACAAAATGTACTACCAGACAGACGAGCATTAACTTCTACCGCAGTTTAAGAGTAGCATATTGTTCTATAGCCACGAAGTGGACTAACAATGGCAGTTTTTTTCGGTTGTCTCATATTTCCCGTAGCTGAAACTTGCAATGGAGTCTAGCTGTAAAACAGAGGTCCAAACACCAGTGATTTGATTTTTTTAGACTTCATAATTACAAGCATCTATAAATGGAGACATCTTTATATCTCATTTTAATTGTTAGTTGTTAATTGTAACGAGCCTGTACATGTCAGCAATTGGGAGTACATGATTTGTGGGACGTTCACAGCTACAGAGATTAAGGCTGCTGAACTTGCTTTGTCAAGAGGAATGGAACCTGGAATGGTGACGTCAGCATGAATCTCCAAGGGAAAGACGTCGTTCGGTTTGCAGGGAAACGGTTTGCCCGTACGCATACTGCAAGTTCTACTGGACGATATTGCTTTCTGTTCAAACTATCTGATACTTTCAGCAAACAACCCACAACAACAGCACCACACAGCCTGGCGCAACCAGTTATTTCGTCATCAGACCTTGGCCCTGGTAACTCGTTACATTCCGGAAGTACATGCAGCTATTTGACCGCGCCCCTTGTTCAACAAAAAAATATAACTGGCATGAGATCGACCAATCAGGCTCTTGCTGTACAATGACGTATTTTTCGTCATGTTCCGGGTGTATTTATAGAGCCTATTTAAACGCCGTGCTGGGCTTACTGCAAGAAACTGTAGTCTCAGACAGTCCATGTATAAATAATAAGCAATATTATGATTGTGTGCCCCCCCTTAAGTAACCATGACTAATAATTACACGGGGTAGTTAGTGGTTACCAAGGTGATCCTCATTTCAGACTTTGATACTTATTTTTAAGCCATTTAAAATGTTTATTTCCAGCAAATAAACGGACATTATATATATATATATGTTTTAAGTTAAGTAGCCTACATAGGCTATTTCTAGGTATTATTTAGTGTCATTTTGCTTGTGGTCCAACATGATGCAATTAACGCCTTTGAATATGTAATGGCCTGCTTTAGAACCTGTATTCTAGAAAATTGTCCCAACATTCGACCTAGGTATTGTCTCTATTTTAGGCAGTCCTTTCTATGAGCCTCGTGACGCCCATTTGTCGGCTCCAGTAGTTATGATAGAAGCAGCCGGTCTGTCTTCAACACACGCAAGCCTGAGTTTATGTCATGTTTCTGTCGTGTACCTTTTATGTACATCCAGTGTCCGGGGATCAGAACTGAAATATTCCTTTAACACAACAGGGTAGAGAAAACGAATGAAAATCGCCGAGCCGACTGGCCGCCCCGCTTCGCTTTCTAGCTATAGGTAAGTGGCATGAAGAGCTTCCTTCTGCAGTAGCTACCCGCCCAGTTTCGTATGAGGGCCAGACGTACTCGTGTAGTGAACTGAGCAAATTGGAGGTAGAAAAGTTGCATTGTTATTTGTTTTAATGCAAACGGGCCGGATTCCCCGTAGCCCAATATTCGGATTATAGGTAGAAACATTGTTTGGCAATTTCACATTTCACTCAAAGATGCCGGGATCGCGCCGTAGAGGACTGTGACCGCACATAGGCTACTTGTTTTCGGTACTTTGGACGCGGAACTGCACACAAAAAGGTAAATTAGGGAGACCTGGGGTTGGAAACGAGACACTCTGCTCAAATTGTATGCTCTTCTGTACATGCACTCGATTATATACGGGGACTTTCGCCGTTCGTTAAATTAGTGTTACGTTTTTAAAGGAATGTGTTAAGTATAACGCCCATTGGTTTCTCATTCGTACACGGCCCTATACCGCAGACCTATGCCGTAACCTACTATGGCGGTGCGCCCTCCAAAAGTATGACTTGGTATGTCAACTTTTTTGGGCTGTAAAGGCTTTGTTTCAGTAAATTGCGGTTTGCTAAACGCACACTACAGGCAAGAACCAATAAACTGCATTAAGTAGTTTTTCTGTATCGTATAGGTTATCGGTCTGCAATGCCCATGTGGACCTTTTCCTGCTTTCGCTCACTGCAGGCTAATGCCACCGAGCAGATACGGTTGACATTGCGATCGGTGGCAGAATTAAATGGCCAGCAAAATTATACAGAAGACCCTCAATGCCGCTTCAAAGCAGTCGGCCTATATCGTGTTTGATCTGTGCCACCAATATCTGATACAATAGGTACACCTAGCATACATGCCTCGCATAGGTCCAGATGCCTGGATATAGTTGTAAATTCCAGCGTCCGTATTCTTCTTTGCTCTGCATTTGTTTTGCGTCACTGGCTGATTTACTGGCTTTTGGCAGTAGTCTTACAATGTAGATATGAGGCAGCAAGCTATGTTACATAGTGTCACATTTGACGTGGTATTATTTTTATTTTTATTTTTTACCTTAATGACAAAGAAATAGTGTCGGAATGTGAGCTCAGAGTAGAGAGTATGTGTATTAGAAACGATGCGAGTTCTAGCACTAACGTGTGGAATGAAACGAAAGAAGCAGCCGACTGACGGGGGTAAAGAAAAAATCCCCCTCGAGTGAGTTTGAATAGGCCTAATGAGTGCTGAAACGGTCCATTTTGGCCTGAAAACGATCCTAATTCAACACGTACCAGGAAATAGCAGAATATATATAGTGATAAGTTGTTGTGTTCACATTTGCTCTCGGAAACACAAAATATTATTTGCTGCTTGAGGTGGAGAAGTACAATGTTTTTGTAATCTAGGCTGCCGTGCAGAGCATTAGAAAACCTTTTTAGGTGCTCAGTTGGAATATTTAGAAATGCACAAAAATGTATATTAAAAAATATTATTTACAGCTTTAGAAAGAAAAATAAATCACAGGTACTGGAGAGGAATGGGGACTGTGTTTTGATGTGCTTTGATTAGACCTGTAGAGAAGCCGGTTTTGGACTGATATCTGGTAATGGGGGTGCCAGCAAGATCCTCGTAGTAGTTGATAATCGGGGTGTGACACCTTGACAGTATCGTATTTCAGCCAACACCAACATGACTTGGTTACAACCTCGGTAGCTGTAGGCCTACCATTGCAGTAATGGTTACAACTCCATAGAATGGAAAGGAGGCAATTTCTCTTCTCTACGTAAATATCTGGAAGGTCTCGGATTTACGCACGCGACAAGAGGCCGTTATTATTCTAGTTGGGCTGTAGCAGAAGGGACGTTTTAACTTTGGAAAGTGTGTGCATGAGCAGACAGCCCATGGCAGTGAAAGGGTCTATCTCCACTGGGTGGAGTGAAAGTCCGAGTCAGCCGTACTACAGAAAGCCCATTTGGTGCTTTCGAGGCAAAGACCAGTTTTTATTTTTTCAAGTTTTTTTTTTTTTTTTTTTGACGTCGTCTCAGTATTTAGCTTGTCGCTTAAGGGAAGGGCAGACAGGTTTTCTTTCACCATGTTCATAATCCTTGAAAGTGGCGTTCTGGTTTAAGTCGAACATTTGGACAAAAACCGTTTGGACTAGACGAATGAACAATCTTAATTTGTTCAGTTTTCTACCGCTCAAAACGGGTGTGTGTGTGTCAGAAAGGAATACCAATTTCACGTTACTTCGCACACACTTTTTGACATCGCGTCAAAAGAGAGAGAACTTTAGCTAACTTATTTGCTGGGGTCCAATTTCAGGGGTTCGTTTAAAGTATAAAGTCCAACCTGCCCCTGCTGTGCTTCAGTGGTGTCATGAAGAAGCATACGCTTTTCAGCATAGGGGGCAGGTCATGACAAGGGTGTTTTCGAAACAGAGAGAAAGATCGGGCCTTTCTACCAAAAAAAAAAAAGGAAAAAAAAGGTGGTTGGCAAGAATAATAGCATGACTAAATGTGAATTACCGGCTGCACATTAAAATCTTCGTTTAGAGGTTTGTTTGCTGTTCTGGGAAATAATGGTCAGCGCTACCGTTTCCCAGAGTTCAGTGCATGCATGTGGTTCTCTTAACGCATTTAGTTGGTACCCTGCAGATAAATTCAAAAGCACAGGGAACCCTCCGCTTCTCTAACCCAACCAAACAAAACGCACTTGTTCTGGGCGTGATCTAACATTGTGTATCCATGTATACACAAACTTCTCCAATGATAATAATTGGCTGGACAGTTGTGTCAAATTCGACAATTAACACAGTAGTCAGCAAAGGAACACATAGGATCAACACACCGTTAACTTTTACGGGAGCTGATATTGTACTATGACCTTTGCAAAAGCCTGATAGGATTTTTTTTGTTTTAACCAAATATCATGAAAACTCAAATAAGTGAGTAATTGTTGGGCTGCCGCAAAGAAACAGAAGATTATAAATGGATTTGTAATTCTTGGGGTTGTTTGGACCGAAAGTTGGCTTAGTGTTTTATTAGGGCTATTTCGAAAGTCAGGCACATGAGCTTTTCCCTTGGGTAAAAATGAGGCGTTGACTATATTCAAAACCTGTTGCCGCAGAGCAGGTTAAAGTGCTACTTCCAGGTGGAAAATAATCCCACGAACACATAGAAGATTGTAGGTTAGTTTGCATTATGGGTTAGTTCTGACGGAATTGTCAAATAGCAAGCGATAATTTGAATTTTTTATTTTTTTTTACCAAGCTACACTACACAAGCGATGGTATTTAGCACACGCTACCTTCAAAAGTGACTATTATTTATCATACACTGCATTCATAATTAACGTTATTTAGCATATGCAACATTCGCAATGATGGTGTGATTTAGCATACACTACATTCACAAGTGCTTTTTAGTGCTAATTTTTATCAGGGACAGTGCACATTAATCATACAGCATTCATAGGAAATTGTGTTATTTAACATAGCCTACACTATATTCATAAGCGATGTTATTTAACATAAGCTACGATCACAAGCGACAGTGTTTTCTAGCATATGCTAAATGCACAAGCAATAGTATTATTAAGCATACATTACATTCACAAGCAACAGTGTTATTTAGCATAGACCTACGTTATATTCATTCACAACTCAAATTACCCACAGCACTTGAGATGAAAAATAAAAGGTCCTAAATTCTTACATTTTATTTGGCTCGCTGCTGTCAGAATGACCCCATACAGGACTTTTGAAAACAAATAATTTTGTTTATTGCTTGTTTACTACCACCAAATTGGACAAGTCGTACAGTATCAGGATGGAAAAGCTAAGGTTAATGAAGATTATTATGAGAAAACGAGAAGATAAATATCGTTTCTTAAAAAATAAAAAAATAAATAAAAAAAAGGCCAAAGAGAAATGTTAGGGCTGGGGCAGGGCAGGGCGGAGAAGATTTTGGGATGCATATGTTAATGCTGAGTGTTCACCCCCCTTGCTTTCACAGGTGAACAATGACCGAGTATAAGCTTGTGGTGGTGGGGGCTGGAGGCGTGGGGAAGAGTGCCCTGACCATCCAGCTCATCCAGAACCATTTTGTGGACGAGTACGACCCCACCATTGAGGTAATGTCTCCCTGATTACAATGCTTTCGTTTGGCTTGTGCTCCTGGGTGTACAACAAACAAAATACAAATACAATAAAAACAAAAATAAAACACACAGATACCAGCCAGATCCAAAGGGCAACACCATCACGCTCACAGTTTCACCACTAGATCAACTCAACACACTGAAACTGATGACTTGTGTCGATTGCAACTGTAGGGGACAGCCTGTAGCATCATGGCTAAGGTACATGACTGGGGCAGCCTGTAGCATCGTGGCTAAGGTACATGACTGGGACAGCCTGTAGCATCGTGGCTAAGGTACATGACTGGGGCAGCCTGTAGCATTGTGGCTCAGGTACATGACTGGGACAGCCTGTAGCATCGTGGCTAAGGTACATGACTGGGGCAGCCTGTAGCATTGTGGCTAAGGTACATGACTGGGGCAGCCTGTAGCATCGTGGCTCAGGTACATGACTGGGACCCAAGAGTTCCAGTTAGTAGTTCAATCCCCGGTTCAGTCCCACAAGAACATCTGCACAGCTGAGCATCCCCCCTTGAGGAAGGCCCACATCGCTTCAGGGGGGGGTTGTCCCCTGCTTAGTCAAATCAGCTAGCCCACGACCAGGGCTGAGTCTTCCCATTGATATTGTCCTTTTTTTGACCGGTTTTGGTGGTTAATTCCCCCTCTAATGGCTCCTTGCCCCTCTCCCCACACAGGACTCCTACAGAAAGCAGGTGGTCATCGATGGAGAGACGTGTCTGCTGGACATCCTGGACACGGCCGGTCAGGAGGAGTACAGCGCCATGCGTGACCAGTACATGAGGACCGGAGAGGGCTTCCTCTGCGTGTTCGCCATCAACAACACAAAGTCCTTCGAAGACATACACCACTACAGGTAGAGAGATGCACCACTACAGGTAGAGACATACACCACTACAGGTATAGAGACATACACCACGACAGGTAGAGACATACACCACTACAGGTAGAGACATACACCACGACAGGTAGAGATATACACCACGACAGGTAGAGACATACGCCACGACAGGTAGAGAGACACACCACTACAGGTAGAGAGACATACACCACTACAGGTAGAGAGACATACACCACTACAGGTAGAGAGATGCACCATTACAGGTAGAGAGACGCACCACTACAGGGAGAGAGACGCACCACTTCAGGGAGAGAGACGCACCACTACAGGTAGAGACGCAAAGCACTACAGGTAGAGACACGCACTATGACAGGTGGAGGCACATTGAGTTTAGAGTTCACCAGCCAAAGAATAAATCAAGACACCACACAAGCATGAATCTGAGCTTTCAAGGAGGTTCAAGGAAAACATTGATGTTCATACCATGAGACCAAACTGCCGTCAAAAACCGAAAGGACCTCAGATGAACAATGTAAAGATAATCACAAGTTTATCGCCGCTCCAAACAGCGTGACGGCTCCTCCCATGTTTTCAATTCTCTGACTGCGGTGTTGTTTTAACCGCGACGCCTCGGCAAAGCAGCCTTACCCGTCTCATCTCCGGAACCTTCCGTGTGTCCTGTCCCCCCCCCCACAGAGAACAGATCAAGCGGGTGAAAGACTCCGAGGACGTTCCCATGGTGCTCGTGGGGAACAAGTGTGACCTGCCCTCTCGGACGGTGGACACCAAGCAGGCTCAGGACCTGGCTCGGAGCTACGGAATCCCCTTCATCGAGACCTCTGCTAAAACCAGACAGGTAAGCGCAAAAAAAAAAAAAAAGCCCCACCCAGAAACCATCGTTCGGTACTTTTCTCTCAGAATACTTAAAGGTACAATAGGTAAGATTTTTGTGTTAAAACATTGTTACAAGACCATTGAAAATCCATTCCGATCATTGAAAAAGGCTCACTGACATGTTGACTCACCCTCAGCCTGTGTTTATAGTCCTTAAATTCGGGTTTTAAAATATGCAGTTAACGGGCCGGCAATCCGTACCGAAACATCGTACAGCAATACAGTAATTCAAGCTCATTGGTTTAAATGATTGCCGCAGCCAATGGCGTTTCATCGTCAGCGCGTTCACAGAGAAGGGGGGGGAGGAATAAACAGTGTTGCGGTTTGAAGGCGTTTGTTGCCGCTACTCCTCTCTTGACAATTACCTATCGAACCTTTAAAAAGAGTGAAGGATCGCTTCCACCAGGTAAAGACAGGCGAAGGTGGCTGACAGAGGCAGCCCTACCCGAAGCCCCACCCAAAACCACAGTTTGGTATGTTCCGTCATTTACTGTAATGACGGAGCATTATAATACTTAAAAAGGGTGGAGCGGTCGGTCAAGGATCACTTTCTCCTCACGAGGAAATGAGATAATAAAAGGCAGGTCAGGTTCGCCAGGAACACATTGCACATTGCTTTTTTTTTTTTAAAGAGGGAAATGCATACAAAAAAAAATTCTAATTTGGTATGTTTAATCTAGCCCTCAGTATAATTGGTATGACCAGTATTTCACGTGTCACAACAAAGTCTGTGTCTGTGAAACACCACATGAAGTGATGTCACTGGCATGCAATCATTAAAATGAAAGGAGGCATCTTGCAGAACTGCAGAACACTGTAATGGCAACAAATTGTTTTCTCTCAGAATCACAATCACAGTATTTGACATAACTGGAGCTTTGGAGTTGTATTCACCCAAACTGCCGCCTCCAGTCATTTTTCTCGGTCCGTTCTCGATAATATAGAGGAAGGGGAGTTATATTGGGGCGATGTCACAGGGGAAAGGGGAGAAGTTAGAGTAGGGTGACTGGTCGGACAAATACTCTGTGATGGACGCTGCAAAATGTGACACTTTGGAAATATTACACAAAGCATGGTAGCGCAGGCTACGTTTACATTGGTCAGCTCTCCCATGTAAAACGTTGCTTTTCAACCTTGATATCTCAGCCTTTTCTAAACCAATCCCAGCGCCATTTTGTAAGTGAGCTACAATCACCATGGGCTCCGCAAATACTACGGCTCGCACCCTCACAACCACCTGTTCTGCTTCTACGTGGCATCACACGATTGGTCGCGTTTTTGCCAGTACTGGAACATGGCTGGCTTTCTCCTGCTGGGGCTGAGATTGGCTTTGACCAACGCTACGCCTCTCCCTCTGGGTGGTGCTGGCTCTGCTGTAGTGTCTCCTGGCCTGTAGTGCGTGAAATAACTGCTGGTGCATTTGGTGGGTGTGTACACTGGCTGCAGCGCCCCCTACTGGTACATGTGACACAAAAAGCACTGCAGATTTTTTCCCCCTCCCCTGTTTCGGGCACAGATGGAGGACTTGGTTTTTGTCACAAACTCAGAAACCAAGCACCTTTTACGCTGTGCAGTCCATAAGTATTTGGACAGTGACACAACATTTTGTGTTGTTTTGGCTCTGTACTCCCAAGCACATTGGATTTGAAATGAAACCGTGAACATTTGTTTAACATGCAGACAGTCGTCTCTAATTTGTTGGTATTTACATACACATGGGCTGAACCATGTCGGAATTGCAGCCATTTACATACTTGGGGACCGAAAGTAATTGGTCAGTTGGTTGCTCAGCTGTGTCTTGGCCAGCTGTGTGTTCTTGCATCATTAGTTCATGCACAAGACGGCTAATAAACAAAGGCTTTGATTTAGGAAAAGGCCTAGGTATGCATTTGGAGACTGTTATGGTTGTCTCTGAACAAGAGGGCCAGTGTCAATGCCAGCAATGCAGGCCATCATGGTGTGGAAAATTACTATAACTTATCTCCGTGATATAGTCAAAACATTGGGTCGATCAACTGTTGGGTACAGTAAGAATGCACTAGTGAGCTCAGCAATAGCAAACAACCTGGAAGACCACAAAAGACCAAATAATCAATGGCCAAATAATACTTTCAGTTGTGTCTGTATTCTATGTATCAATACCTGTTCAATATTTAAAACATAAAATACAAATCAGTAGAAATCATTGCCCTACCATAAGGGGAAAATGATTAATTAATTTTTTGTTTCTGTTTTAACCACTTTACATTTTTTATTTTAATTTAGAAACTTTAGAACTTTATAAAACCACAGGTACTTTTGAAATCTTCTGGTGAAGTATTCAAAAACGTAGTTACTTTTTACGCAAAAGTTGTCTGTCCAAACAGTCACCTCTTGTCAGCTGAGCAGTTCTGTTTTGCTCTCATTTCAAGTTAGACCAGACTGACAGCAGATTCTTGACTTGTTTTAGCACGCGTTGCACTGTATTGTCTGTGCACATTTGATTGTTTACCCCAGTGCAGACTGATGGAAGGTCATGTAGATTCTGAACAGCAATGGTCCAAGCATGGATCCATGTGGAATCCCCAGCTCTGCAGGACCTGTATTTTGATTGGCTATTTTTAATTGGAACACTGCCTTATTTTTCTTATTTTTTTTAGCTCGGTAAAAAGCAGAATCTTTTCCCTTCATTTATCCCAAGCATGGTGCCCTGAAATTGGCTATGTATAAAAGTGCTGTAATTTCTACCAAACTAAAATATTAATGGAAGCTCAGAATTGAATGTGCATATTAACCGCATCTGATGTTTGAGTACAAATATAAAATTATTGAGTATTGAGCCAAAACAGAAAAAAAAATGTGTCCCAAATGTTATGGGGTACTGTATTTGTCGTGCATGGCCAGGTGTTGGTGAAAACAAAAATCTTGGCTGTTCGACTCTTCTCTTGCTGAAATGTAAATTTCTCCCATTCTAAATGAGCATCTGTGGGTTTTGTGATATTCTCTTTGTTTTCAAAGTAACACATGCATATTTTTGTAAAGTAACACATGCATATGCATGTATTGCTTTTGCTGTTGCTACGGATCATAACAGCGACCACAGCTTTCCAGGTCAAATGTATAAAGTGAATGAATTGATTGAATTGTCTGGTTAAATTTAAGTGATTACATTTTGAAATTTAAATTAAGCTGAGTGTGAATATTGGCATCAGTATCGCCATGACAAGGATGTTGCATCGCGTGCCAGAACCAGTTACTGTACCCACACCTCCCTTTGGTGATAGTAGCAATGTGGTTCAGTTTCCCTCCTACAGCTTATCGAAAGATAATGATGAATGGCTATTATTTCATTTGTTTATTTTGCATAGGGCAGTGTTCATGTTCACGTTGAGTTCTTCTGAAAGTGAGACTTACTGTATCTGAATTGGGTGTTGTTAAGTGGGTAATGAAGTCTGCTGATTGGTTGCTGTGGGTAAGCATCTGACAGCGCATGGCAGCTGCACCCAATCAGAGGTTTGGAGAGCTGGATTCACTTTTGATGCAGCTTGAATGTGACTGCTGTGATTGGCTGAATGTGACCAGGGTTGCTGTGATTGACAGAATATGACTGGGATTGCTGTGAATGGTCAAATATGCCTGGTGATCGCTGTGATTGGTTAAATATGCCTGGAAATCGCTGTGATTGGCTAAATATGCCTGGGGATTGCTGTGATTGGCATGGGGCATTGAGATTCTGCTGCTCTGGAAGCTTCTGATGGGTGTTTGACCGTGCGGTCGAAAATGCCGTCTGTTCAGTCAATCTTTCCTTCTCTCCCTCTCTCTGCACTGCTGAAATCACAACTCCTAATGGGTATGGGGTGAAAGTGGGCGCTGTGATTCACGGTTGACGTCTGCCGTCTCCCTTTCCCACCACACGCAGAACAGAAAGGCAGCTACTGACGCAAACACAAAGATTTGACTTAAAAGTACAATTTGTCTTCTCTCAGAACAAGAAAAGACAAAAACTAAAAGTCACCAGTTGAATGCAGGCCTTTCTAGTCACATTTAGTTGGCTAAATAACATTAACACTCAAATCTAGTCACATTTAATAGGCAAAATGACATTACGCTCAATTAGAAATCTCACCTGGAGTGACAATGCCGGGGAACGCAAGTGCGTCTACCTGAGTGTGAGAGTAGCCTAACAAATAGCCTAATAAAAAACGGGATGTGAATTATGTGCCCCCATCCCCGGTGGTCCCAGGTAACACTGCGAGAGTTGTGTTTTTTGCACTGCAGAGAGTGGAAGATGCCTTTTATACACTGGTACGGGAGATCAGAGAGCACCGGCTAAATACGCTAAGCAAGGAAGAAAAGACGCCGCGCTGCGTGAAGCTTAAAAAGTGTGTTTTAATGTGATGGGTAAGTGCGGAAAACGCCGGAAAAAAACGCTGCGAATTCACTGATCTCCTTGATGGCCATCTGTTTTTTGGGGGTTTTTTTTACCGAAACTGTTTTGTTTTTTTCCCCAAAAACTACATTTAAGCTTGACCATTTCCTTCTCTTTAATGACTTTTTCTTTTTTTTTTTTTACCGCAGGGTGTGGACGACGCCTTCTACACGTTAGTGCGGGAAATCCGCAAGCACAAGGAGAAGACCAGCAAAGAGGGGCGGAAGAAGAAGAAAAAGAAGTCGAAGGCGAAGTGCGCGATCATGTGAATAAGCCTCTCCTTTCCGACGAGAAACTAAAGAACACGACGAATAACGACAGCAGAAAAAAATAATTCTTAAAATGTGCCTAACTGAAAGTATTATTTTGTACATTAACACTAAATTATTAACTCCTGTTTTGAAATCAGTGTCACAAAAAAACGGTTGAAGAAACCAAACTTTTTCAGTTGACCAACTGAAACGCAAGCCCAGTTTCCAGTGCGCTGCAGTTGACTAACTGAAATACAAGCCCAGTCTTTACATTCTCTTCAGTTGACAAACTGAAATACACACCCCAGTTTTATGTTTTCTGCAGTTGACGAACTGAATTGCAAATCCCAGTTTTATATTTTCTGCAGTTGACCAACTGAAATACGAGCACAGGTTAGCCAGAGTTCTTCTGAGTGCCAGTGGTGTGTAGCCATTTGCCATGGTAGGGTCGGCAGACCAGTGAAATTTTATCTGCAATGAGGCTGTTAATGGAATCAGAAATGAACCTTAGTGATAGTTTTAAGGGTATGTGTGTGGCATTTCAGACTTGGTGTCGGGTATTTTATCATAATAAATGTGAAAAGAACCTCTGTCTAATGGTGGAGACTGCTTCACTCAGAAAGAGTTTGTCAATGAAATATGGCCGAATAATAATCATAATCATAATAAAGGGGACAGTCACCATTAGCCGTAAATGTAGGACTTGTGGTCGTTGTACATTTGTCATGAACTAACAGGCTTACCAAAGTCTTAATAGAGGCCTCATAATTGGAACTATAATCCTACCCCCCCCCCCCCCCCATATTTATGAAAATGTTTTGTGTTATGCCACAGTAATGGAAATGCTTGATTTTATTTTATTTTTTCCCCCTCTCTTTTCCCAAACTATGTTTATTGAGGTCTATCAGCCCATCGCTGTGAGCCTTTCAAACGGCGTGCCAAAGAAATCTATCCAGTTACACTTCCTGTTCGATTCCTGATTCTACAGGGTCGGGCCAACAGCTAATCATCCCAGGTCGTGGTCAAGAAATCGTAACCGAATTACTTGTGGGCGGAACCTGAATTCCAACGGCTTGTAACCAGCTAATACTCCGTGTAGTCGTAAACCTATTAAGGCTTTGGCAATATGCAATGGTATGGCGCTCTCAGAAAAGGCCTGCATGTCAGTTTTGCTCATTTTGAGAGATTTCTCTTCAGATAGGCCTGTTGAGAGGGGGAGCCAATGGACTGTTCTAGAAAGCATTCCACAAAAAGGCTAATTACTGTGTGCCATAAAACTAAAGAGAACAAGCGCATTACAACTCGTGACCCAGCAGTGCATTTCCCGGTTAGGTAGGAAGTGGAGAAACATATTTTGTCCCGATACTAACTGAAGAGTGACAGTTGAAAAGTGATGGCAGACAGAACCTTTTGTTCTTCTGTCTTTTCATCTCTATATGCTAACCCCCACCCCCCCACCCCCTCATGCTTGTGAAATCTCCAGATATGGCAGGGCCAATTCCGGAATCTTCCAGAACCTCCTGTCATCCTGCTTTCTGTTTGTCGCTCCTCGACCTTGATTTTATTTTCCAAAAAAACCATCTGTACTAGATAGTTCACTTTTCGTTTTGTTTTATTTTGTTCTTGGTACAGGAATCAGATTTTCTGTGTGTAGTACTGAAATTTTTCGATGCTTACAGCTTTGGAGTTACTTGAAATGCATTTGCGTGCTTTGGACCATTAACCATTGTAAAGGTAGCACATTTCTGAAGCCCCTGTCTGTATCTAAAATATCCTACATCCCAATTGAAAACTTGTGCTAAAACTGAACAACAAAAAAAACTGAAAGTGAACAATGTTTAAACTTTGTAAAGATGAAAGAGATCCAACACATACATTTGTTATTATATCTGTAGTTATAATAAACTATATTCAACATTCATTTTGCAGGACTGACTCTGATAGATGGGTAGCCTAGGTCGTAACATGACATTTAAAGTTTTGGGAATCTATGCTGTAGAAGCACATAGACCAGACCTGGGTTCAAGTAGTATTTGTTTTGGATTTTAATACTTCTCTGCATTTGACTAAACTTGCTTGGTGTATTGGAACACAAGTGTAAAGCCTGCCCATTTGCTCTTTGCAGACTCACATGCACCAGGCAAGACCAATAGAGCAAAGAAAAGCATTTGAATCCAAAACCAATGGTACTTGACCAGGTCTGGTATAGGCCAACATGTATAGGACCCTAAATAATAATTTTATAGCATGAGCAAGCCAACAACATATATGTCTGTCCTTTAAACTGACAGAAAGCAGATGGACGGAGCTAATTTGACCAAAACAATAGAATATGCAAATAACGGCTGGTTTTAAATATCGCAGCACTGGTAGCATAAGCAATATCCCGAGCTTCCAAGTGATCCAGTCAATAAAAGGACTGTACACAAGTGCTACGTAGTCACAAGTTCACGCCTGGTTCTTGAAGAACGATGCCCTGCGATTTCCCGCTGATACGCGACAGGTTTTCCCCACTCCACAACACAAAGCGCACGAGTCCTCCTTCCCCGGCAGAGTGCCCCTTAAGACGGCCAAGCTTTAGACTTTCCGCTCAGTTTCCTTCAAACGACCCGATCGAATCGAAAATCCGACGACGGTGGGACTGCACGCCAGGTGATTGGTAATATATCTCACTGTAAAGTTCCCTTACCCTAAAAGTCAAGACACTGGCTGCGTTTGGTTATTTTTTAAACTCTATTGTCGGTGGCACGCATCAACAGATTCGAACAGGATCCAGTTTGGTTAATGTTGCCGTCTTTAAGGCAAAGTGCCAACACAGCCACTCCGAAGTCCTGCGACCTTTTATACTTTACTGACGCAATGATTCAGTACATTTCGCAGCGTAAGAATATGCATGTACAGGTTACGCGTTAGCCTCTTAAATACTCTTATTAATATTGACTGTCACTGCAGTGGGGACAAACATGTAATATTCACTGGCAACAGCACCTTCATACGGAACAGTTCTAGGAGGCAAACATGAGACCTCTTTCTTGTTGGCAATTATTTCAGAGATTAAGTTTTTATATATATTTGGGGATCTCATCGGCTCTTGTTTCTAAGCTTGCATTGAAAACTGCAGATATAGTGCAACTATAAGCACCAATAGACCCAAAGCAAAAATAAATAACTCATGCTAGTGAAGGGACAATTCTCTGCACAACGAAACTGAATGGGGTGACCACATACCGATTTGAAGCAATCGTAGCGTGTTCCGAATTAAAACATTTCGGCTGGTTTAGCTTTCAGACAAACCAGTGATTGACAGCTAATTATAGCGCCACCCAGTATGGGTTCCTGAAAGCTTATTTTCCATTACTAAAATTCTGTATTCAATGACAGAACAATGCCTATTAATGGATGACAAGGTTCAAGGAATCATACCGGAAACTAATTTCTAAAAGTCCAGAAGCATCCTCTGACCTTGACCCAACTGTATCCTGTAACGTCTTATTTCCTCCTTTGAAACTTATATTGAGTGTATTAGATGTATGTTTTTAAGTATGGTGAACCTTGGCCTCATATCAGAGCCCACCTCACACAGACCACCCTCACAATGCGACTGGAATGTGTTGTCGATATCATAACGTAGCCACGACATTGCAGCAACATTGTGAGAACGGTTTGTGTTCAGCTGGGACGTAACACTCCACAAGTTGTTTTGAAATGTTTCCTTCTATTTTAGTCAAATTTTATTTTTGTTCTCGTCTCCATTGAGTTTGTTTTAAATGTGTAATGTTTACCTGGAATGCATTTTAACAACCTTTGTATAGACAATTCTGAAAGGTGCAGTTTGCTTTGTGTGTGTGTGTGTGTGCGTGCGTGTGCGTGTGTGTGTGTGTGTGTGTGTGTGTGTGTGTGTGTGTGTGTGTAAAATTGACTTTCTCCAGTGAAACAAACACTGTTTTAGTCTGGTTTGGAGTAGTTTTCTGGGTGTGAATCTGGAATGGAGATGGGTCGTGATCGAGCAGAAAAAGATTACCACTGTGTGACATCACCCTTTAATGTTTCCTAGGAGTTATGCGGTATGTAGTGAGCTCGCTATATTTTTGTCATAAATTTCACGACTCCTATTTAATGTATAATAAAGAAATGAGAGTAAAATGGCACAGATGGGGAAACATTGCCTGTCTTTTTTCCCTGATGAGACACTTACTTTGGCTTCAGAGGTCGGCCGCAGACAGGCTGAAACACATTAACATTTTTACATTTACATTTCAGTCATTAAGCACACGCGTTGAATCCAAAGCGACTTACAAGTGCGTAGGTTCTTCGACAAGTTAAAAACATCACATCCATGAATAGCAAAACGCGCGTGAACAGCTGTTAACGCACAGACATACTGTCCGTTCTCATCTACGTCGAGTGATTTCCAACATTTCCGTTTGTCTTATATCCTTACAGCCAACATGCCTGTTCGTGGCCACATGCATCACCCTCCTTTTGGCCTTTTCGTAACCCCCCTTCGCTGCTCGACACACAGCAGTGAGTGGAGTGGCCCTCGTTTTGACGTCAGAACAAGTTCAACTCCTAAAGCAGGGGAGGGGCAAAGAGGGGTTGACCCTTCTCCTTAAAAACGGCATCAGTTCTCCTAGTTGCACCATCCTGCATTTTTACAAGAAAACCGGCTGGCGTTGTTCCAGAAACTCGCTTGCTCTCTGGCTTCTGACTCAAGCTCATCCAGAAAGTCATAGAAGAACCCAGAATCACATTAAAAAAAACTGCAGGCCTCCCTAGCCTCCGTTGTGGTCAACAGTCCTGACCGTGTGGCTTCTCCACTAAGTGTGCGAGAGAGGGGCCTGACAAACTGTCCCTGATTCCTCCACAAAGTATTACAGTATTGTCACAATAACTTGTAGAATCAGCACATGGGGAGAAATAAGCATTGATTGCTTATACTTTTTAAAAAAAGAAGAAAAAAAAGTGCAGGCCTCCCTAGCATCCACAAGGAAGATCCATGGGAGAGGGCCACACATTGTCATCAATGACCATATAGCTCAAGCTTGTGTTGTAATAAAATACATTTTCACTTACTCCTATTAACAATGTTTTCCACTTCCATAATAATAGTTTTCCTTTCTCTCTGTTCACATTTCTCTCCTTTCCCCCTCTGAAATAGCATTTTATCATACAACCCATGAAAGTGTGGTCAGATTATCGCAGACTGAATTCATGCTTATTGTGCAAAACGGGTGTCTAGACAAATCCAACCACTGGAACTTGAACCCTGGGACCATTTTCAGGAAACAACACACAGTGTACTTTCATTTCCCACTGCAATTCCTGCCTTCCTCCACCAGGGGTCGCCGTTGACTCGCAGAAGGACCAGACTACCAGAAGATGTTCTCGACATGGACGTGAATGCTGAGCAACGATACCCCACGTTTCTTGTGTTTTTCCTATATATTGTAAAAAAAAAATTAAAATAATTAACCAGGTGCCTTTGACGTCACCCACTAACTATCCATGGGCTTGTGAAAATCGTTTTTTGAAACCGCGGAAGCCAAGTTTACGGGCGCTGCCATTTTGTGCAATTTGGCGCCAGAGACTGCTGAAAGTCAAGAGTGCGGCTTCTCCACTAACCGTGTGAGAGAGAGAGTGACTCCACAAACTGTCCCTGATTCCTCCACAAAGTATTACTGTATTGTCCTAATAACTCAATAACTTGTAGAATCGGTACATGGGGGAGACATTAGCTGAAGAAAAAACATTGATTCCGTCTACATTTTGGGAAAACACTTTTTAATCACATTGCTCCCATTGACTTGCATTGGCTGAAACGCCTATACTGGAGCCAACCACAGTGGCGCTAGTGAGCAGCGTCTATCAACATGACCAGGGAATGCGCATCCGAAAAGAATTTGGCCCAGTTTTGGCCGCTTGGTTTCTGAAACCTGGTTCAGCAGCGGGCATTCAAACGGCAGTTAATCCACCGAATTGCAGCAGTTTTTTTTTGGGAATGATTTTTCCAAACTTCAAAGCCAGTGTTGGAGAATTCCATTCCGTCAGAGCCGGACGGACCACATCCTGCCCCATCCCACGGCGTGCCGGCCATATCACTGCAAGGTCCAACTGCAACTGCCCGGTCCAACTGTACCTGCCCAGCCAAACTGCACCTGCCCGGTCCAACTGTACCTGCCCAGCCAAACTGTACCTGCCCGGTCCAACTGTACCTGCCCAGCCAAACTGTACCTGCCCGGTCCAACTGTACCTGCCCGGTCCAACTGTACCTGCCCAGCCAAACTGCACCTGCCGGGTCCTACTGTACCTGCCCAGCCAAACTGTACCTGCCCGGTCCAACTGTACCTGCCCAGCCAAACTGTACCTGCCCGGCCCTGTTCCTCAGATCTACAATTAACAAGGGATTATTTACCCTCTTACACCAAGCTATGTCAGACATGGCCACAAGTAATACAATTCCCCTGGTCATATTGTGTTTATGTCTGCTATATTGCAAGCTATAACTCGAAAAAGGCAATTTATGTTTTTGTGATCAACCTGAAGATTGAGGTGAATCAATAGGCTCCTATTTGGGGAAATTGTGGACACCTGGCCACTAAAACTAACCACGTGGAAGATGATGAATTAAAAAAACAAAGCAAATTATAACGAGCAAAACCAGCATTCTGTTGATACACTTATGAAAGGAATTAAACGCATGTTCAGCAACCTAATTAGGAGCCCATTGATTAACCTCAGTCAACATTTGATCAAAAAATAGTTTGCAATATAGCACAATGAGAAACATGGGAGTTTTCTTGTTCATGACATGCATGGCTTTGTCTGAGAAAACGTGGTCTAAGAGGGTAAATTATCCCTCTGAACATGGAAGGCAAATAACAGCTTGTTATTGTTCTGTGATTGCAAGTGCAGTTTTAACAAAAACCAGCATACACAGAGGTCCCCCAGGACCAAGTTTGGGAACCACTGTTGTAGTTTAAACGTAAATTAAAGGGTTTTTAAAATGCAGGACCGCTTGTGTTCAGAGTGCTGAACATCTTGACAAAGACATTCTCTGTTGGAGCTGCTGAATTCAGAAAATGAACATATTTTACTTAATCCTAACTCACCCGACATTTTCTCATACCAGACTCGTACTTACTAATTTTCCAATGAACTTTTAATGCAATCTAACATTTGTTAATCTCATATCGAGTCTGTTTTTATTGCCTACCTGTGCATAGTTTATCTTCATATAAAAAGTCTGTTCCCCATTTGTTAATATGAACAGCCAATGTGTTTTCTCATTTGTTAGTCAGCCATAATATAATTATTTAGTCAGGGGTTTTTGCTCATTGGATCTTGATGCGTTTTGAGCGCACTGCTGTATGCAAATAAAATCTTATTTGTACAGAGGATGGTGTGTGTGTGTGTGTGCGCGCGCGCGCAGAGGGGGGGCTCACTCTACCAGTTCGCACAATTTGAATAATTTATAACAAGAGCAGCGAAATGCAGCGCAAAGCCCTTATACACAAAACGACGGCCGCAATCACTTTCAGAGGGAAAAAGCAAAACAAAATAATTACAATAATGAAGAGAATTTTCTGAAATCAGGGGACCTAGCCGGCCCCTGTAATTTCCATAGCGATGATTAGGGTTTCTAGGATGGAGGATTAAGGTTTCGCGTGCGTTTGATTAGCGGATATGCAAATGTGCTGGCGGAGCGCGAAGACCCCGGTGCTCGCGGTGTGTCATTACCCGTGCTCTTCGGTGGGATGTTAATAATGGAAATTTAATTAATGCCATAATTGCGCGGAGGGGGTCATTAATACAAAAAGAGAGAAATAAATGCGCTCCGCTGCTATTCCGTCCCCTGTTGATGTTTCTATACGCCTCCTTGGAACCGGGAAGAGAGATGCAGTGTAAAATATAGGCTGAAAACCCGAGACTGCGGAAGCGCACCTTTCTAGGCTACACCGCACGAACGTTTCCATTAAACAGATTACCCCTTCTCTGTCTTTATCTCACATGACTAGTGGTGTGCACTCTGGAGGTGGCACGGATTTGACTGTAACGGTGTCTCTCTGGAGCTCGAGATTACCATATAACCATATTAAACATACTCCCCTTTTGGCTACAAGTGTCTGACAAACTTAGCAATTGTAGATTGTACAGTACTATGCAAATTATTTTATATACATTTGGTCTTAGGTGTTTTTTTTCCCCTGCATTAGTGTCAGGAGAAAAGGGCAAACTTCAGATTTCCAAACATTATTTCGTATCTTCGTATTCCGTTAAAGTAACGGTAATAGACCACTGTGTGCCTCTTTCTGTTTTGCGATAGACAAGATTGCAACAGTATTTCACAACAAGAAGACTCACTGAAAGTGTGATGTATTTGTGATCATCCATTTGTGATTGTGATGCCAGTGGTTAGATTGTGGCTGAAAACAAAAAGGCTGAATCGATGTCAGGGTTGTCATACACCCAAATGAATAATACATGATTGAGGGGTCAAATCAAATACTCTTTCATCCTCCCATTTAATCGGTTCTTGGCATAAGTTTGATGTGTCCTGATTATTGTCATTTCATCCTCATTATGTCCACTCCCGGTCTGCAAAGTGATGATTGAGGATCAAATAAGGCCACATTGTTTCTGATCTCTGTTCTTGAACGCATTAATCTTATTTCGCTCATTCGCCAGAAATGGGATTTGCAAAGCTGCGGAGATTATTCTCATTTCAATCTTGAGATATCAAAATTGCTTTGGAGGGAAAACAATTTAGGGGGGGGATATCAAAACTGACTTCGCATTGAAATGGGACGGGAAGATATCAAAGGCCTGAAAGAAACGGCCCCTTCACCAGCCCCGCCCTGTAGCAGTTTTTCAGTGGCTACGCCGTCTGCCGCTCAGACAATTACAGCCAAATCCAATCCGACGAGCTGCTCCCCAGATCCCATTCCCACATGAAAGCGTGCTCATCAACCCTGGCGCAGTTCTCTCTACAGAGAGGTGAAGTGCCTCTCCGTTTTACAAACAACAGCTGTTACGCCGCGCTTAAAGACACAAAAGGTTGACCGAGGGCTCCTATTCAACTACCGGCCGATTGCTCACCACCCGTCTCCCCTCCAAAATGTCAAACAAAGTGGGGAAACTAGGGAGCGGATTACAAGGGAGCCGATTTTAGATGCTGGTGCGCGTGGCCCTCTCAAACCATTTCCCCTCATGAACCGCTGTGCTGCTGACAAACCGAAGTGCGATTGAGAAAGTCCACTTTCACACACACACACACACACACACACACACACACACACACACACACACCCTAATCTCTTTCGACCTTCGTCGTCGAGGAGCTGCTGACGGACTGCGACAGCATCACTGTTCCCTGGAGGATACCGCCTCCACTTTTTTTTTTTTTTTTGGAAGAGGCTGAAAAAGAGGAGCAGATTTTCAGAGAACCGGCGACTGGAGCACGAGCTCTATCCTGGCCGGGAGAGCAACAGGGCCCGCTGCGTTTCTCTGTTACCCAGTGTAGCAGGGTTAGCTCTGGCCTGCCGCGTTTCTCTGTTACCCAGTGTAGCAGGGTTAGCTCTGGCCCGCTGCGTTTCTCTGTTACCCAGTGTAGCAGGGTTAGCTTGAGCCCCCTGCTTTTCGCTGTTACCCAGTGTAGCAGGGTTAGCTCTGGCCCGCTGCGTTTCTCTGTTACCCAGTGTAGCAGGGTTAGCTCTGGCCCGCCGCGTTTCGCTGTTACCCAGTGTAGCAGGGTTAGCTCTGGCCCGCCGCGTTTCTCTGTTACCCAGTGTAGCAGGGTTAGCTCGGGCCCGCTGTGTTTCACTGTTACCCAGTGTAGCAGGGTTAGCTCTGGCCCGCTGCGTTTCACTGTTACCCAGTGTAGCAGGGTTAGCTTGAGCCCCCTGCTTTTCGCTGTTACCCAGTGTAGCAGGGTTAGCTTGAGCCCGCTGCGTTTCTCTGTTACCCAGTGTAGCAGGGTTAGCTCGGGCCCACTGCGTTTCACTGTTACCCAGTGTAGCAGGGTTAGCTCGGTGAGGTCGCTAGTAAGCACAGTGCAGTGCAGGAAAGCGAAGGTTCGTAGCAGGTTACAGTAACAATGCTACCTGATGATGTAACCTTCAAATGAAAAATAATTTAGTTCCCCTTGGCTAGGGGCAATTTTGTCTTTAGCTGACTGGTAATGTGTTTGTCGAACAGAAAACGTGTTGGGGCTCAAGTGAAGATGATGCATTGGGGAGAAGAAGCCCAGATGTTTAAGGTTTGGTTCATGTTTCATTTACATGGGCAGAAGAGGGGATCTCCTCGCTAATGTTTCCACTCGACCCACCCAGGTCCGCGGGACCCCCTTCCCCTCCCTCACGGACAGTCCCAGGACAGGAAACTGGGCTCACAGCGAGCTGAGGGGGGAACCGGAGAGGAGGGACGCGGCGAAACGCTCGCGTTCGCGCAGCGGGGCGAAGATCCCTGGCGTGCCGCCCGTCGCTTCTGGGCCCCCCAGCTGCCGCCGCGCCCCCGTTGGCAGACGATCTTAGGCGCCGGGCCCCGCCCCCGGAGACGCCATGGCAGCCGCCTTCAGCGGGGAACATCTGGAGGGTCCTGGAGGAGTTTCGGTTTGGGGGGACGGGGGTGGGGGGGCGGCTTTTGATGGAGAGACAGGTGCTGTGGACACAAGCCCGGTCCCACTCACCGTGCCCTCCCCCGTCAGGTGATGCTCCATATGGTGGATGAGCTGGTCGCCCTCCGCCCCCGCCACCGCCCCCACCCCGTCGCCCACGCTCACGCCAACAGGCACAGCCAGACGAGAGCATTCAAGACCCAGATCTCCCGTTAAAGCTACCCTTTTCTTTTCACACTTTTTTCCAGCTCCTCGTGTTTGCAAAACAAGAGACTTTGTTCTTGGACAAGTTAGAACTATAACTGCTGAACACACATGCTGAAAATGTATTAAATTGATTAAAAATCACATATAACAGCCTCCACCCACTCAATCTATGAGCAACATTTATCGCCCCCTTTGTTTTCAAAACACATAAGCCATGTAGGACCCAAATTAATCTTTTGGTTTCCATTTTTTCCTTTAAGAAACTGCGGAGAAACGTCTCTCCCTGAATGATCCCTGAAGACTTTAATAAAAACTCAACATCTCAGAAGTCCCTTTGCCGTGTGTGGGTTTGGAAAAACCCTTTAACCTGCATATATCTTGTACTTTCAAATTCTAGACTGAAGACCTTGAAAACCTCCTTCAAGGTGGAACACGAGGAGCCAGGGACAGAATGCGAAATGGGCATGCGGGGTGATTTTATCAGCGTTGACAAATAAAATAAACAAAAAATCTCACAAATTCCTCCGGAAAGAATTCCTCTCGGTGCTTTTTCAGTTTGGGGAGTTTGAAGTTTCACTGACACGCTTTCAGGCTTCTTACAGCGAAGCAAGCTCCGCCAGCTGTGAACAGAACCAATCGCTAATTACCAATTAAGAGCCCACTGAGCGGCAGCCAATCAGAGCCTCTCTTCTGACTGCTCCTTCCCAGCCTGCACTGGGCGAGTCAGCAAACAGGGAATTTAGTTTGCCGTTTTTTTTTATCGAGGTTCTCTTCATGTGTCAGTTTCTCTCTGCATTTCTGCATTGAGGCAGCGAGTGCTTCAGTTCACTCAAACCTTTTCCTCGTCAGCGGCAACAGTTCAGCAGGACGAGGGCCCAGTTTTGCCCAATTTGTAGGCTGTACCGATTGCCACCACTGTGCGGTGACATTTGCAGGGTTATTTGGGTACGAGAGCCCCCTGACACAACCGCCGACATTTCCGAGCAGCGGCAGGCTCATTCAAAGTCGGCTGCCCCTCTTCTGTTCGGTTAACACTCTGATGTGTTCCGACCTCCCGGTGGTGGGGTGACGGACGGGTCCTATTGCAGACGGAATAGTGGAGACCCTGGCCATCTTCATCGTGCACGCCTCTGACTGCACACCTTGGCTCCACAGACCTTTTGGTTGGCATTTATATAGCGCCTTCATCCAAAGCGCTGTACAATTGATGCTTCTCATTCACCCGTTCATACACACGCTCACACACCGACGGCGATTGGCTGCCATGCAAGGCGCCGACCAGCTCGTCAGGAGCATTTGGGGGTTAGGTGTCTTGCTCAGGGACACTTCGACACAGCCCGGGCGGGGGATCGAACCGGCAACCCTCCGACTGCCAGACAACTGCTCTTACTGCCTGAGCCATGTCGCCCCCCCCCACCTTTTACATATTTTTTTTACATATTTTTTAAACAAATTGTTTACACTATTAATTGTTGGTTTGTTTTCACTTAATAATAATAAATGTGCATTCCTCCCTGGTGATACCACACTTTAGTATTCCTGAGACCCCTCTGGACAAACCTCTGTGGATAAGAACATTTGAAAAGTGATTGTAACATCATGACTGAAATGCCCTAAGTCAGGGGTGTCAAACTGAATTCCCAGTGGGCCGCAGTGTCTGCAGGTTTTTGTGATTTAATTTCAATCAGCTGCCAATTAAGGCCTTGAGAACAAGGCGTGTGGATACTTTAACCAATCAATGACTTGAATGAACCACGGGTCCCCAGAACATACCAAAAGCCAGCAGACACTGCGGCCCTCCAGGACTGGAGTTTGACACCTGCGCCCTAAGTAGTCAAATCGTTTCTATTTACATAATTTCATAATTTCCCAAAGGAATCTGAACCTGTACGGTTACAACAATGACTCTGAATTCAACGGTTTTTGGTCTGAAGGCAAGTTTGAAGCAAGAGATTCAGGTCCAACAAGATGAGAACAGGAAAGAGATGGAGAATATAAAGCTTCAAGAAACAGACTACAAGGTGCGAGACGGGCTTGGCGGCATGTTAAAGCATTTGTTTGTTTTTAGTTGCAATGATATCAATAGAAATACACCGCCAATGCACTTGGAAGTTGAAAAGCTGACACACTGCAAAATGTGTTGGTCCGTTCAAATAAAGGGAATCCCCAGTGCCTGTTATAGAGATATTTGGGCTATCATTCGGGTCAGCCTCCACTTTACTGGGGAGCTAACTGCGCTCGAGTACATACACACAAATAAAACTCACGTCATAAAACTCATTAAAAAACACATTAGTGGGGTTTCCATCCAACCATTTTCATGACAGTTTTGACATTTTAAAATGAATAATCCAAAATCTAAAGTGGAGTGCGGCACGGCGATTGCTCTATATTCACGAACTGACAGTGTTTTTGCTTTATTCTGTACATAAATACACAATAGCACTCCTATAAAATGTCTGCACTGCCATTTATATCAAAAGAAATGAAGACCAAATGCAATCTCGAAAGGACCTTTGAAATATTTATGTCTGGCAAATGATAATTAGAAAAGGTCCAGAAACTGAGTAGGTCTTAGCGATCCTATTCTTTTATATCCTTTCATATACAATTTGGAAAGGCATTAATCTCAGAGGCTGTTACTCAATACCTCACGACACTTGCAGTCGAAATGAAATTAACCAAATTATTTGGGTGCCCATTTTCCAATACAAATGGCATAAAAAAAACAAAAAAAAAACAATGCTCCATCACAGAGATATGAAGGAGTCCCCGGCTGCTAACAGAGAGCATTGTTCCTGCAAAGGGAGCATTTCTAAATTGGAGTTTAATGGGTTCTTTATGTATGAAAAATAACGAGACGAGATTTGACGCTATGCGCAGTCAAGAGGTGACCGCTTCAAAAGCCCGGAGACCGTCGCCATGGCAACGTGCTTCCGAGGCCGCGAGCGCGAACGTCTCCCCTCCTCTCTGGAAACCCGCGAGGTTCCCGCGAATTGCTTTCTCCCCTTTGTCTGGATCCTTCATCCGCCTTTGCTTTGGGGTCTCACTTCTTTAAACTGCTCTAAAAAAAACTCTCCAAACTTAAATTCAAATATGTGTTTTATCACAGTTGGGGGTGCCAGAGCTATGAACAAAATCAAATGCAAAATAAGTGCAAAAAAAATCCCGACAAAATTGAGGGAAGAGGAGTGAATACTAATAATTGTCATGACAATAGTAAATGAAATAATACATGAAAATATAGCTGCAAGCAGCAATTGCCCGGAGTCCAAGCATCATAACAACCGTTGGCAAGCACACAGACCAAGACAGAAGAAAGTCAAAACTAAGTTTGAATATTGCAATTATACCCGTGCTCCGAGTGTTGTTTGTCTTTTTCGTTCAATGTCTGTATTGTAGCCCCCTGGCCCGTGTCCGGGAATTAAAAAGAGGCGTGGAAAGGTTCGTGTTTCGCGGCGTTATGAATTATTAACAGCTGCCGCAGAGCAACCCACACAGGGAGCTGAGCTACCTTGCCATGAATCCGCAGAAAAGTATGTTTTACAGGACAGCGACAGGAGCTCAAAGGCATCACATAGCTGAGGGAAAATCAGGAATGGCCTCTCCTTCACCCACAAGTGATCAACACCAAAAATATATTTCTTGACTCAAGTTGAAATATTCTCCACAGTCTTCAGTTTATTCATTTATTGTTTGGTCAGCCATGCAGTTAATCAACTAAAGTGTTTGTTTCAGATTATATGGATTTATTTACATTTTAGTTTTACCAATTTTTTTCCCTCATTTTTCACAAGTAAGTACATTGATGTTCCAGATCATTTCCCCAGTTGTGGAACAAACCAGCTCAGAACTTCCATTCATGCCAGTTAGTTGCAAATAAATATTTTTGTTATAATAAGAAAGCAATGAAAAAATAGTGCCAGTGTAGATTCACCCAAAGGGTCCCTATATCCAAAACCTTTTTTCATCTACACAAAATTTGACCGGCAAACCGATGGATGTCAAACAGAACCAAGACACCGCTTCCCTTCCTCAACATGGACTGTAATTTACAGTTGCAGTGACCACTTTCTTGTTTCTCTCTATAGAGACTGTTGTCCCAGAAAATCAGCAGTTTCCACACAGACCCCGCCAAGCACAGACAATCATTCCACAGTCAAAGTCACTTAGATCACATTTCTTCCCCGTGTTTTCCAAAACGGAATGTCTTCACCACGTCTGCATGCTTTTATGGATTCAGTTGCTGCCACGGGATTGGCTGACAAGATATTTGCATTAACGAGCTGGTGTACAGGTGTACCTCATGAAGTGCATTTCAATCATCGATAACTATTTTGGTTATTGAATTTGAACAAGGCGATCATAGCCTGATATTTACCAGCGTGTGTTATCACGGTCACTGAACCTGTGAAGTTTTGTGATTGCGCTGGACTGCGATTACGAACGCATCGTGGTCGTCCCTGTCATGGCCGCCGGTGTAAATTAATTTCAAATTTCTCGAATTCTCCTTCCAAGTTCACCTCAGAATCCAGTCTCTGCCTCTACTCGGTCACCTCTGTCAACAGACGACACTGCGGCGGGAGTTTAATAAAGGCTGTAATTGCCGTGTTTCTGTTTCACTCAGGTTTCCATCCGGTTAAATACGTTTTAATAATTGAGAGAGTCTCCGTAGGACGATGGCGCGGGCGGACGGACGGGGGAAGAGAAGGGGGCGGGCGCTCGCTAACCGACAGTTCGTCGCTTTATTTTTTTAAACGAATTATTTCATCGCTCCGACTTGTTTGCGGTTCGTAAAAAGCGAAATTACGTTCGCAAAGTATTAATAAAAGCCGACGCAGGGAGGCGTGAGGCGGGGAAATATATTGGATAGCCGAGAGCAGATGTGTAAGTGCGTTTTATTGATCACGCCCAGTTCTGTACAACGGGGGACCTTTCAGTCACCATGGCAACTGGGCCACCCTCCGACTGCTGGCATTGTTTTCAGCTCCTCGACTGCAGACTTTCGGAGAGCATTATTCTGAATATGTATAATAGTTTCTCCACGGGGGTGAAACTGGACTTCATTTGCAAGCCCCCCCTCTCCTCCCTTGGCAGTTTGGGCCAGAACTTTTCTGGCTTGCTGACAGGGATTCCTCAAATTCGATTTAAATAACCGCCCCCCTTCCTCCCCTCCCCTGGCTGTGTGCCTCCTCCAATAGCCTGGCACCTGTCCCTGCCCAATAGATATACGTATCAAGCGGTTTTGTGCCGCGGGCACTGAAATAAGCTGCAGTCGCTTCAGTCGCTTGCGTACGACAGGCCGAAACGCTATAATCTCCCAGCATGCAATATGATAAAGCAACTGTCATGCCCACCGGCGCTGGCTTCGTAGCCGCGCCGCGTCTCGGCAAAAAAAAAAAACAATTGCAGCTCGTCTTATTGCAAAGCGCGCGATGAAATTGCGAAAGGAAACCTGTATCTGCGAATGTAGTTTTGGGTAATTTATCTCCATTTGCATGTGTGACACAGCAGAGCAGGGCAGGAGGGAACTCCTGACGCCCCCTCGGGGTTTCCTGTTATTGAACAGATTGTTGGAGGGAATTTGTTCGGCGAGTATTTGAAACGCGATGTTTTCGAGGTACCGGCTCAGTGGCGGCGGAACGGAATAATAGCGGGCGACGGAATAATCGAGCCCCCACCCCCCCCACCCCCTGTCTTTGAGACGCGTCGATGCTAGCCTCACTCCATTTGCAAAGCAAGGTTCTGAATATTTCGACAACACCAAATGCCAGACGTACTTCCCAACTGGAGACAACGAAACAGCCTCCATCCCCGATGACTGAGAAGTGCACAAACAAACCCGGTCGATCGCTTTCATCCGCAAGCCGGTTGACGACGCCTATCCATTCCGCTCCCGCTGCTATGCAATTCCTCACCGTGATGTGAAACAATTGCGACATGCGGAATCTTTTTTTAAGGCGACACCTTGGTTCAGTTTGCTTGAGTGTAAACTTGCCCCAAAAACTTTTCGCTGCAGCGGCGACAGACATAATTGTTGATAACGATGATACGATCATTCTCTTTCTTTTCTTTTCTTTTTTTTTCTCAAAGATAATGCTTATGTAATTTTAAATGGAATCTGTCATTAATTGAATTACTCCTCCTGAGAATTTGCGAGATAGAACCTATCCGTGGTGAGATGTGGAAAGATAACTGGGACTCAGCAGTAGATGCTTCCAAAGTACATGCCGGGTGATGTGTGAAGTTCAGATAAGTAGCAAAGTATCATTTTAAAATGTAGCCTGGAAAAACTTTTAAGGAACAATATTACAATGTTAGTTTTTTTTTTTTACTTACACTTTCCCTCCATCTTTCATACTATTTCCTACCAACAAACAGCCCAGTTTCCTTAAAAAAACTAAACAAAACAAAACAACAACAAAAAACTGCTGAAGCAGGAAATGTCAAACAGTGTCTGTCCTGTGGACTCTGTCCACTGCTGGAGGGCAGACCTAAAAGTTGGTTTTACAGGGTTAGCCACTGCCTGCAGTTCAGAACCTCTGAAAACTTAAGACTCCTCAAAGACAGTCAGTCGAGCATAGACACAGATCACAGGGTCCACCATCTAATGAGTTTATTTGGACACTGAAACTTCTGTCTCCCTTACCCTGACGCTTAAACACCGCAGGTTTCTGTAAATTTACGACCGAGCACAAAGCAGTTTCAAAGGAAGTTCATCACAAGCACCTGGAACTCCTGTTCCTAATTAGTGTCCTGTTGCTTAAAAAAAGAGATCGGTAGGAACGTAGGAGTCCACCATCTGGTCAGCCTGTGATATTATCTGTGGTACATTTAATTTTACACACACACACACACACACTCCCTCTTACCCGTGTCTAATAGTTTATGTTTCAATTGGCAGTTTGAATCGTTGCGTTCACGTGACTGGTAAAGAAACATTAGTTAAATGTCATGACTCTGACCAAACTTGTGAACAAGATGATTTTGGCTATTTGTCTGTAGCAGTAGTAATGTGAAGGACAGACAGTACTGCTGTCTGTATTGAGAGCAGAGTTCAGGTGAGTACTGCTGTCTGTATTGAGAGCAGTGCTCATGTCAGTACTGGTGTCTGTATTCAGAGCAGTGTTCAGGTCAGTACTGCTGTCTGTATTCAGAGCAGTGCTCAGGTCAGTATTGCTGTCTGTCTTGAGAGCAGTGTTCAGATTAGTACTGCTGTCTGTGCTCAGAACATTTGTTTGCATTGGCTCTTTGTTTAATATCTATTTAAAAACAGCCATTCTGATTGCGGCAGGTCTTTATAAGTGGCAGCTCAGGGGCACGATCACTATAACGGAGTGATAATGAGACTAAATAGCCGTGCACTTGCGACGCATTGATCTCATCACCTGAAGTGTAATTAGTGGGATGGAGGCACCTCGTGGCCATCCGGAGCAAGCTGAGCGTTGGTATCGGGGCAGACTCCTGTCATCCTCTCCCTCCCCGGACACTCAAAGCCGCCAACCGCCCGCCTGTAACGGCGGCCCATTACCATATAAACGAGACGCTCGCCACGACCTCCAAACACCCCCGACCCCGGATCTCACCCCCTTATCTGGAGCGTGGATGTGTACTTTGAGTTTGCCCTGATGTGATGCGTGCGGTGAGTGACGCGCGTTTCTCACACTGTTAGAAGAATCGGTTGGAACGTATTAGAACTCGGTCACGTGACTGACTCACGCTCCGTGTAGCGAGAGCAATTTCTGAATTGGAAAAAAGAATCTTCTTCAAAAGAATGGATAACCTTAGAAGTTATCAGCCATTCAGAAGCAGCAAGATATTAACCTCCACCCCACCCCCACAACAGAAAGTAATTGTTTTAATTACTGAGGTTCTGATCTTGTCTGCATGTGGATGGGCTACTTTAGCCTACTATCCATACAGTATGAAAATGAGCATATCAACATTATTCCCACTCTCAACTCACACTTGAGAAAAAGCAAGTCAAAGTCACATAGATGCACAGGCAGCAGCAAAGGAGGGCATTAACAGGGCATTGCTCTAAAAGGGCTTGTGTGCTCAGTCAACCAACCCTGTATAAATAAAGCTTAATACAAATAAAATGTACTCAGCTAATGTGACATCTGAAGTTAACATTTTAGCCTTGTATTCAATTGACTTAACATTGACACAAAATTGAATTCGCTTCATGTCTCGTCTCAGAAACATAAATGTTATACAGCTCAGTGAGTATCAACAGCATTTACATTTAAAATTATGGTGTGAAGATGAAATAAACTTCAGTATATTTTAAGTCGAAGTTGAAGATCAATGTTGATTGAATCGAAGGCTTATTCTATTTTCTGTTTGTTTATGCACCTTGAAAGAGAGATTTCTTTCTCAAGAGGATAAATCTTCTTTCTGAAGAATTATCCTCTTGAGGTAGATTGTGTGTGTGCGTGTGTGTATGACTGTGTGCGCATGTGTGAGAGGTAGAGTGTTTGTGTGTGTATGTGTGTGAGTGTGTGTGTGTGTGCATGTGAGAGGTAGAGTGTGTGTGTGTGTGTGAGAGGTAGAGTGTGAGAAGTAATGTGCGTGAGGTAGTGTGTGTGCACGTGAGAGGTAGTGTGAGTGAGTGTGTGTGTGTGTGTGTGTGTGTGTGAGTGAGTGTGTGAGTGTGAGTGAGTGTGTGTGAGTGTGTGTGTGTGAGAGAGGGAGAGTGTGTGAGTCTGTGTGAGTGTGTGTGTGTGTGTGAGTGAGAGAGGGAGTGTGTGTGTGTGTGTGTGTGTGTGTGTGTGTGAGTGAGAGAGGGAGTGTGTGTGTGTGTGTGTGTGTGAGTGAGAGGGAGTGTGTGTGTGTGTGAGTGAGAGAGGGAGTGTGTGTGTGTGTGAGAGAGAGGGAGTGTGTGTGTGTGAGTGAGAGAGGGAGAGTGTGTGTGTGTGTGAGTGTGTGTGTGTGAGAGAGAGGGAGTGTGTGTGTGTGAGTGAGAGAGGGAGAGTGTGTGTGTGTGAGAGAGGGAGTGTGTGTGAGTGTGTGTGTGTGTGTGTGAGAGAGAGGGAGTGTGTGTGTGTGTGTGTGTGTGAGAGAGAGGGAGTGTGTGTGTGTGTGTGTGTGTGAGAGAGGGAGTGTGTGTGAGTGTGTGTGTGGGTGTGAGTGAGAGAGGGAGTGTGTGTGAGTGTGTGTGTGTGTGAGTGAGAGAGGGAGTGTGTGTGTGTGTGAGTGAGAGAGGGAGTGTGTGTGTGTGAGTGAGAGAGGGAGTGTGTGTGTGTGTGTGTGTGTGTGAGTGAGAGGGAGTGTGTGTGAGTGTGTGTGTGTGTGAGTGAGAGAGGGAGTGTGTGTGTGTGTGTGAGTGAGTGAGAGAGGGAGTGTGTGTGTGTGTGTGAGTGTGTGTTGTCTTCCTCAGACAGTGTGTGTGGGGGGCGACAAAAGAGGAGACGCAGCCACCCTGGTATCCATGAATTATGGAAATGAGTGGAGATTAATTAAACAGCGCACACTCTAGACTGTATTATTTAATCTGCTCCGAGCCCTCGGAGACCTGAGCCGATATCGGGCTCCACGGGAGCGGAGGGAGGGCCAGGCGACACCGCATTTTGGACGCGCGGGCGGCGGCCCTCGGCAGCAGCTGTTCCTCCGCCCGTCGCGTTCGAGAGGGTCGCCCCGGGCGCCTCGTCCGCCCCCCCCGGTCCCATTTCATCTCCATCCTCACAGTAGAGACACCTTTTTTCTGCTTTCACGTTTTACGCGTGCTTAAACGGAATCTTTTTTCAAACGTAATTACTTATTTATTTTTCTTGTATGCTTCCCCACGCATCTCATGCAAGGGGCCTTGGGATCTACAGGTTTGCTGTCGGTTTTTTGGGGATTTTTAATTCCCCTTCATGCACCGCTGTGCACATCTAAATGGCACAACGTGATAAATGAAACACAGTGAAACGTACTCAGTCAACCTGAGTTAGAGGGATCAAAAGGGATCAGTGGGAAATAATAAAAAAACTAAAACTAAAAAAACACTGATGTTTGGACTGTGTACCATCGTGAGAATCTTCTGTCGAAAGAATAACGGAGCAAGTGCCAGATCTGGCCATCTGCTTTGCTCACGTGGCCAGAAAAATCAGCAGTTATTAAAGCTTAATAAAGCATTCGTGAGTCAGTTATACTTCCTCTATTAGAAAGGAAGCACCCATTTCCTTTCTAATAACACACAGACATATTATTAATGTTGGAAAAGTGTTTATGGAATTATGTAGAAAGCATTTAAACATTCATTTAACAGTTATTACTGTGCTATATCTATATATGTTTTCAGATCATGTTAAAATGAGGAATTCACACAAAACTGCATAAATATTTTTGTATCTACTATGAAATATACGCTCAGCGAACACTTCATAAGGTATTTATGACTTATTTTTTTAGACTTATTAAGGAGAGAGGAAGTTGGGTCCCTAAATGAAAAACGAACCCTGCCATTGGGCCCTTGAGCAAGGCCCTTAACCCCAAAACTGCTCCAGAGGCTCTCTCTCTCTCTCGCTCTCTCGATCTCTCCCTCCATCTCCATCTCTCTCTCTATATCTCTCTCTCCCTCCCTCCCTCCCCTACTTGCAACTATTCTCCCTGGCATTTCTAGCAGGGCATCTTTGCAACAAAAAAAACAACCAAAAAAAAACATTGGATCTCCCCTGATGAAATAAAGCTGGAAAAAAAAACCTGAAGAGCGCTGTCATTTCCTTAAACTTCACAGGCAGAGAAGCCCTCAAACCCAGCTTCCTGTCTCCCTTTCCGTCGTTCGTTGGTTGGTTCGTTGGCCCGGGTGGAGCGTGTGACAGCGAGGCATCCGCCCCCCGGTGGTGGCGGGGTTTAGGAGCCGCCGTCCGTATCACTGACACCCCGCACAAAACCAAGGAGCTGCACTCTCTCCCTCGGTCCCCGGGACGAATATCTGTGGGACAGCCAAATCCAATCAATGTGGGGGACGGTGTCAGCTTGACGAATGGGTGCATTACACGCCTCCAATATGTTTTTCTTTTGTTTTTGGGTTTTTTTTTGCCATCCAGGAAAACGAACAATCTTGAACAGAAATATCTAAATTCATAGGAATTTTTGAAACGACGCAGCAAAATGTTGACAACCGCGCAAATCGACGGCCTTGAATTAGTGAAAACGCTGTCATGCACTGTGACTGAGGGCCAGGTTGGAAAAGATTAGGTGGCGGGGAGAGGGTTTTGGGCCCAAATATCAATAAATCTGCAATATTTATGTAAGGGAAGTTAGCCAGTGCTTCCTTTTGTTTGTTGTGTTTTGGAGGAACAGAACCCATACATTTTACCGTGCCTCCGTGATTCATTTCATCCTCCTGCTGGTAATGAGTGCACAAAGCAAACGGAACATGAATAGTTTATTTGCCCTCCTCCCTCCCATTATCCTGAAGGACTGCCCTTGCCTTTACTCAGCTGAGTCTCTGACGGGGTTATGGAGGAGGGGGAGAGACGACGGCACTTTTAATAAAAGCGACTGCCAGTCTCGGGGATGCTTGTGTTATGGTGGTTACCGTGGTGACAAACAAATTGGGGAAACATACCTGATGTCTCCACGGCCTGTGGCCCCCAGGTTTTAAGGGCCCAGGTTGAGGGCCCTCTTCTCGGCTGCTCAGCATCCTTTAAGAGATGAAATCATACAACTACATTACTTGGCTGAGGCTTTTATCCAAAGCAACGTGCTAAGCAGGAGACAACCCCCCCCCCCCCCCCTCCGCCCTGGAGAAATGTGGGGTTAAGGGCCTTGCTCAAGGGCCCAACAGCTGTGCTGATTTTATTGTGGCTACATTGAGGATCGAATGGAACACATCTAGGTGTAAATGGCAGGAAATAAAAGCTGAAATTCTGAACTCTTGTTCGTCTTTTTATCTCAACCCCAGATGTATTCAGTGTACAGCAAAAACAAAGGGGACTGCAGAAGCCATCACTGCATTTTGTATGAAAAAGAACTGGGGTTGGCCTTCTCTTTACATGAGAAGGGAGCAGCACTGGGTTATGTTTGACTATAAGCCCATTTGCTGTATTGTATCTTCACAGCCTTATTAATTGGTGAGTTGAACTTTATGAGACTTGTTCACAGTGCTCCAAGTGCCTGCAATTCACACTGAATAAGGGAAAATGGCCTTTAGATACTGTGCTCCGTACACTCAGACTAAACTATAACAGTCCCTCAAAGTCGGTCCTTTTTTTTTTTTTTGCCGACGAGTCTTTTGGGTTATAACCGAGAAGAACGGAGCTGTTAGAGGGGCAGTTGACATTGTAACTGCCGCTGTAGTCCAGGTCGTTGATGCGGACCCACGTGCCCTCCTCTTTAGGCCCGAGCCGGCCCTGTCTGCCGCAGTGCGCCAGCCTCCGACGGTGCATTCTGCGGCAGGGGAGCCATTTTGTCTCTGGTCCTTGGAGCTGCTCGAGAGTGAGTCATCGTCCGGTGCTACGTCCGATTTCACACTCCCGTTCCTTCCCGGGAAATTGCCACCGAAAGACAAACGGCCCGTTCGACGGAGACAGAACCCGGACCGCGCTCCCCCCCCCCCCCCCCCCCCCGAGGACAGGGGGCTACCTTGGTCCCACCACACGCACAAATATTTCTGGAAATGTATTTCTGTAGTGACTGAAGGAGTCAAAGAAACAAGGAAAAGGGACAATGGAAAGGGCTGCAACACATTTGGAAATAAATCATACTTTGTCCGTGATTTATTTATTTAATCAGGTAAAAGTGATCAAGGACAAATTGACAAAAAGGTTCTTTCAAACTAGGTTGAGGCAGTGCATTGTCAAGGACAAAATGAGGGAAACTCATATTAAATTGCTAAAAGACTTTCTTGACCCAATGGGATATTTCTGTAAATGATGGCAGCTGCTAAGACGCCAAGATGTTTCCTAACAACCTAATACGTTTTTTCGATATTGGTTAAGAAATGGAAGTTCTGGAAAGGACTGGCAGGTTATGCCATACTGGGACTTCTGGATTTTTCTGACATGTGGGGAAGTGATTGCAGCATGTCTTGGTACCCTTTTAAAGATTGTCAGCATATTTTAACTCGAACAAGATAAAACTGTAAATCGGGATAATTTTGACCAGGATAAATGTGTGTGTGTGTGTGTGTGTGTGAGTCTGTGCTGGGACCGTCCATGTGTGAGCAATGACCTCACAGAAAGGGTCAGCGTCCCTTCTTCATTTAATATTAATGAGGTCGCATGTCGAGGTTTAATATTAATGAGGTCGCGTGTCCAGGTGTAATATCAATGAGGTCGTGTGCCCTGGTTTAATATTAATGAGGTCGCGTGCCAATGTATTCAGGGACTGACGAGTGGATATTTGGAGAGCTGGAATGTCGTTTATCACGCCTGGCCCGTCCCCATCACTGCGTCCGCTTTTATCTCTTAAATGTTTTATTTTCTTTTTGCGCGCGAAAGACTCGCCGAGCGGTGTAAACGAACGAGTCGCACGGCGGGCGATAGTCGCCAGAGAGAGAGAGACTATTTCCAGGGGGGGAACGGGGACGGAAGGCAGCAGAGCCCTGACATCAGGAACGTGCTGTTGCCGGGTTTGGCACGGCATTTGACGTGTGACGGCGTTTTTGAATTGAAGAGAGGAGGGAGGGAGGGAGGGAGGGAGAGAGACAGTTCAGGAGACAGAAAAGCTGAGACCAAAAAGAGTGGGAGAATGAGAAGAGAGAGAAGGTGTTACTGAATTGCCAAGTTTTATTTTCAGTTATTTGGTTTGGACAATATGGTACAGTGCATTTCCATGCCAGAAAAGCACGGGGGAGAGAGAGAGATGGAGAGAGACAGAGAGAGAGGGAGAGAGAGAGAGAAATGGGGGAAACTGAATATAGGGAGAAGGGGGGGACAGACCGAGAAGATAAATTGGTAGAGCGGAGAGAGTGGGAGAGCGCAATAGGTGCCGACAGGAGGGGAACCCCCAACCTCCTCCCCCCCGTACCCCCTCCTCCCCCCTCCCCCCCCCCCCCCTCCCGCACGGATGATGTCACACACCGGGACTCAGCGCGAGGCTCAGGGAAGAGGCAGACACAGCTGCCTGCCAGAGGACTGAGGAGGCACAGGTATGTACGCTCAGGTACCGTTCCCTCTCTCTCTCTCTCCCTCTCTCTCTCTCTCTTCTCCTCTCCTCTCCCTCTCTCCTCTCCTCCGCTCTCTCTCTCCTCCTGCGAGACCACTCAGGAGGTGTAGCTTGTGTGTGTGACTGCCGGTTTCCGTGCCGGGAGCTCGGCGGCCGTCTTGCGAGCGGTTATTCCCCGGGCTGTTTGCATCAGGACCCTGGGGGCGGTGCAGGGGACCGGGGGTGGGGGTGGGGGTGGGTTGGTTGTGGTGCAAAGTTTTTGGTGACTGACGGAAAGGGGGGATAGGACCGTAGCGTGACCGCTTCGCTCGGTGTCAGAGACGGGGTCTGGGGGGGTCGGTGTGCGTTTGCATGTCCCTGCCTCCGAGCTGCAGTTTTTGGAACTGTGTGCGAGAGTGTCTGTGTGTGTGTGTGTGTATGTGCGTGTGTGTGTGTGTGGGGGGGGTGTTCTGGGACATGGGGGATGCTGCGTGTGTGTGTGTGTATGTGCGTGTGTGTGTGTGTGTGGGGGGGGGTGTTCTGGAACACGGGGGATGCTGCGTGTGTGTGTGCGTGTGTGTGCGTGTGGGGGGGGGGGGGGGTGTTCTGGGACACGGGAGATGCTGCGTGTGTGTGTGCGTGTGGGGGGGGGGGGGGGGGGTGTTCTGGGACATGGGGGATGCTGCGTGCGTGTGTGTGTGTGTGTGTGTGCGTACGTGAGTCACAGTGACCGTTCGTCACTGGTCCGTGCCGGTTACCGCTGTGCGGAGCCGTAGAACGTTCCGGTGCAGGCGGTGTGTCATGGCTGACGAGGCGTCTCGCTCCCTCCGGCGATTCTGACCACCCAGAGAAACCCACACCCTGAGCGAAGACTCACCTGACACTTCCTCCCACCTTAAAATCACACGATGGCAAGAACCCGAGTCTGAGATCACACAAGGGTGTCCAGTCTCGTCTCAAAACGGCCAATGTGGGAGCTGCTGTTCAGTGATTCAACTAAACTTTGCTTGAAAATGCCAACTTTTTGTCCTCCTAACCATTTCTTCCTCTTCTGTCTGCTAGTCCTCAAACAGCTTGTCATCCTGACCTGACAAATTTGGACAGTAGCTTCACCTCCTGTGGGATTGTGTTGCTTATGCTTTTTGTGTCAAATGCTCACATATTTTTTTGAGGAATTTAGGATTTTAAAATCGAATAACTGATTCAGTGATGGAACGTTCAGAATTTGAACACGTTTGAAACTGACAATCGGGCACTGCAGATGCCACAGATACAGAGCGTCTCTCTCACAAAGCTTCTCACGGACAAAATCTCCTGCCAGGTGAGTAAAGTTAGCAATATGAATGTCAGTTCAACCCAAAATAATGTCAGTACGTTTTCTGTGAGTTATAATTATTGTGAGCTAACATGCTTATTTCAAGCCAACATAAAGTTTGTCCCCAAACTTTCCTTTCTGGTTAACTAATCAAGGTATTCAATTAAAACTAAGAAGAACCAGGTGTCTTAGTGCTGGGATAAAACAAAAACCTGCACCCACATCTGCCCTTTTCGGATAATGCTGGACAACCCTGATAACGTAGTGTCAGTGCCCACTCTTTGGTTGAATCTGCAAACACCACGCAAGACCTTCCATTGAAACCAACCCCAGTTCTACATTATTTGAACACAAATTTCTACATGGTGGCTGTGCTGTAGAATCACCCTTTAAAGGACGAGGCTCCAGACCTGAGTGAAGCCATTTTCACAAGCATACTAGTTTTGAATTCAAATACTCTTCTGCACTTCTTACCTGGCGTATTGATTACTTGCCTCGGTTCCTGCAGTGCTCTATTTACAAGCCTTCACCGTTGCACTGTAGCAAAACTGCAAATGGTAAATAATTCTGCTGCAAGGCTATTGACGAGGGAGTAAGCATTTTTTCCCCCCACACCACCCCAACTGTGGCTTATCTGCACTGGTTACCTGTTGCCTTTAGAATCAATTTTGAAAGTTCTATTGATTACATACAAGGCCTTCCGTGGGTTGGCACCCAAATATATTTGTGAACTGTCTAACTCCATACTGTCAGAGGCCTCTCAGGTCAACCAGCCTTGGACTTTTAGCTGTTCCAGAGTCTAGACTGAAGTTAAGAGGTTTTTATAAATCTGCTTTCTGTGATGTGCCCTTTCTCTTTTTTCCTGTGTTTTTAACTCAATATTTCCATCATTTTATAATTTCAATTGATTTATTTTGTATTCCTTCTTCCCTTTTTATTATTGCCATTATATATACTCAGTGATCACTTTATTAGGTAGACCTGCACACCAGCTTGTTAATGCAAATATTGACTCAGCCAATTATGTGGCAGCAACTCAATGCATAAAAGCATGCAGACGTGGTCAAGAGGTTCAGCTGTTTTTCAGACCAAATGTCAGAGTGGGGAAGAAACGCCATAAGTGACTTTGACCGTGGATTGATTGTTGGTGCCAGACAGGGTGGTTTGAGTACCTCAAAAACTGCTGATCTCCGGGGATTTTCACACACAACAGTCTCTAGAGTTTGCAGAGAATGGTGCGAAAAACAAAAAAACATCCAGTGATCCACCTCAGGAAGGTGACAGTAATGCAAATAACTACACATTACAACAGTGGTGTGCAGAAGAGCATCTGAACGCACAATGCGTCAAACCTCTAAGTGGATGGGCTACAGCAGCAGAAGACTTAATAAGTGAAAAAAATAGGTCACAGTCACATGTTGGCACAGAATATTGGCGACGATTGCACAGCGCCTAACTATACCCTGGGCAGAAGGAAGAGCTGATAATTCCACCTGTTGAATACACAGGGCCCCTTTAACCATATTTACATGCCTACTTATATTCTGATGTGACCCTGCATGCTGAAGGATTCTATGACCTGAATTACATTCACATCTTACTCTGATGACCCTGACTGGAATAAGGCAGCATCCCGATAATCTTTACAATGCTCGACCACATTTGACTTCAAGTTCAATCATGTTGAAAAATAGTTCATAGGATAACGGGATATTGATTCCTCTTTTATATGGACTACTGAGTGATGTTGACACCTTATTCCGAATACACTTCCACCCCAGAAATTATATTTGACTAAAAATAGTACGAGAAGAAAAATGACTAACAATCACCAGCGGTCATTCTGTTTTGTGTAGAAAGGTTCCTGGTAGTCGGTTAACTTTTGCGAAAAGTTGTTACATTGTCAAGGGCATTAATGGGTTAACATGCGTCTGCCTTTCCCGATTTTCCCCGAATTTCCGGCCGTAATTCCCTCGCTAGCCGGTAGCAAAGTCAAACCCGAAAAGGGTTTTCAGAAAGGCTGCAATACCCAAACGCAAGAGAGACAATCCCCCCCCAGAGAAATGCTTGCAGAGAAATCTCACGCATGTCATTTTCAGGGTTTACTCCAGATGAGCCGCCGGCCGCGTGAACGGGAATATCAGCCGCCGCCGTCGTATTTCACGGTGTCTGGGAGCGGCTCGCGGGGAATCGGACCGTGGCCGGGAGAGGGGGAATTATGGGGAATTGAGCGCGCGTGTAAATGCGCCTGTGCCAGCGTCCTGACGTGACTGAGAGGGAGCGATGGGGTTTTTCTTCTCTGTGGAGAACCGCCGTCTGGAGGCAATATGCAATTTACACTGCGGCTGTTTGGCAGCCTCTTTAAGCCGTCGAACCAACAGCCACCCCCATGCAAAAAGTCAAATGGGTGCCATCGTCGAGAAGCGTGTGGGAGAACTTGCGAAACAACTGATTTACAAAAATTGTATGTCACACAAAAAACATTCTTTGAAGACATTCCTTTCGGTTGCATTCTCGGAGAAATTGAATATTTTCAGAGATATTTTATCAGCTTTTGTTGCTCTTATATCCCCACTTAGCCCCCAGGTTTAACAGTGGAAAAACATTTAAGAAATATAGGACAATGACAATGAATGCAGCAGTAAATTACTGTATGAGTATTTACTGTCGGATTCTCCATGTTTGATTTCCGCTGCCATTACGAATCCTGGGTTATGATACTTAATAGAACTTGACGATTGGCTGGCTATTATTGCCTACATTAGGACAGGAAAATGTGTTTTCCCATGAACAGAAATCGTTTTTCTGATAATAAACGATAAATAGTAAACGGCGTCGTTACCCTGAACGACGTCCTGGACTCCTCGGGTCTCGGGTCACAGGTACGGCGGGAACACAATCTAACGCGACGCCTCTCATTGTAATTTAAATGGAAATCCTGTCGCGTTTTATTCCAGAGACTTCCGCAGGAGCGGGGGGGGGGGGGGGGGGGGGGGAGACTGGAGCTGGTTACGAGCCGAGGAACACGCCGGGTGGCATCGACACCGGCGCGCCATTGGTTCCCTGCCCCCCCAAACGGCAGAGGCGGGGTGGTAGAACAGACCTCCGGTTGCAGACCAGGGTCCCAGCCTTCCTCCAGGTGGGTGGCTGTCGTGACCCGTACGTAATCACCACAGACGGGACGGGGGGGTCCCGGGGGATCCCGTACACTGGCATTGATCTCCTACACATTTGCTGTGAAATCCCCCAGAGCCTGCATTTGTTAATATGCGTGAAAAAAAAACAAAAAAAAACCCCTACCTACTTTTGCTGAATTTAAATAAGTCAGCTCCGGAATTACTGGCACCCTGTTTTCGGATCATTGAATCGTTAAGAAGACACACTACAGATGTTGGAAAATAAATGTGAATAACTATTATTTTTTTTAGTTTACAGTACTTTTTGTGCATATTCATCAAGGGTGGCCTGATACATGTATGAAATGCAAACATCAATTTTCTATTCTTTGTTAAATTGCTACACGTTGTTTTAAGATGTAGATTTTTGTCTCACTATTCATGACTGTACAGCATCTTGCACTGAATGATTGATTTTATCATGATTGCTGAGCAGTTGTATTAATACTAGCAGCAGCAGTAGTACATCAATTGTGTGGCTTGCCTGTTCTGTTCCCTGTATCTGAAACGGCACGCTTGGCTGGCTTTGTGCTTGCGCAGGTATCATAGATGCCAGAGCTGAACGCATTTGTCTGAAGATATTCATGCATTTTGAGGGGGTTTTTTTTGTGACGTCCAATCATGCGAATGTGATCCAGTCGTTTCTCTTGGGTAGCACTGCGGAGGGGAACGGATGCCTCTCGGCTGTCGGGAGTTCAAAACGCGAAACCAGAGTTTTAGTGACACGGTGTCTGTCGGAAGTTCTGCTTTGTGCGTCGGCAGCTTCTGTTGTTGAGCAGGTAATGCAAAATATGAGCACGCCAGAGATGAGTGTTTGCGGGCACGCGGTACACGCTACAGCCCCAGAATAACAGAAATGTAAGGTAAGATGGATTGAAAATGTTGTAGCAATAGTAACTGTATCAGTAATAAAGCATTATGAATGTTACAAGAGTAATATAACATTATGAATGTTATCCATGCAATGCGCCATAATGAATAATATAGCAACGCAATATATATATATATATATATATATATATATATATATTGCAATGCAATATAGCAACAAATAATAATAAAACACGAATGTTAAAACAATGTTAATATAGCATTATGTTAAAGCAATAGTTAAAATCATAGCCCGAAAGCATTGTTAGTATTATCGCCAGAGTGAGAGTAAAAACTATAAACCACCGGGTTATCACAGCAGTAATATACCATTCTGGCAGCAGTAACTGCAACGGTAATAAAGCATGATGAAGGTCAGGACTAGTAACACCAAAGGAGGATTTACAGTCTTCTGTAAAACCATGACGGAGCAGATCCTCTTATCCAAACAGGCCAGAAAAAAGGAGACTGTCAATCCCAGGAAATGCAATGTCACCGTGAAGGCAGAGAAAGCCCGTGTGTAATCAATACGCCTTGACCCAACACACCAGGAAGTGGCTTTGTACAGAAAAGCAAACACTACTGTACAGCCAACCCACACACAGGGGCACCCAGGCAAGCACTTTATTACTTATTACTGCCTGTGTGTGTACAGGTGTGTGTGTACCTGTGCACATGCAAGTGTGTGTGTGTGTGTGTGTGTGTGTATACATGCATATTCTTGCGTATGAGAGGTTCTGTGTCTGTGCGCATACATATGTGTATGAGTGTATGTGTGGGTGTGAGTGTGCGCATGCATGCGTGTGTGTGTGTGTGTGTGTACATGCATATGCTTGCGTATGAGAGGTTGTGTTTGTGTGTGCGCATATATATGTGTGTGTGCACCTGTGTGTGTGTGTGTGTGTGTCCATCTTTTCTTCTCAGTTCGGTTTTCCAAAAAATGTAGAATCTGTGGTTGTGTTATTCACTGTGAAAGGTGCGGGATTTCACACCAGTCTAATCCTACCTTGAGGTTGCAATGCACATAATGCAGTCACCCCCCCTCCCCCCCTCCTTCCCCCCCACACCCACTCAGGAAACTAATTGGCTTGTTTACATTTCCGATTCAGACCAATCCCTTTCATTCCTCCCTGCCAGGAACATCAAAGGCAAAAATGTCTGCCACAGTGCCAGAAAAAAGTCTGTCCCGTCTCTGTCATTCCCTGAGAGGAAAGCACAGGAAGGGGGAGGCTTTGTGTTAACTTTCCAAGCCTCTCCCTAAGAGACACATTCATTCAAAGGTGCACAGGAAAATTAGCCTGGCAGTGGGTGGGAATAGCTTATCTACTTTGAAAAACAATTAGCGAGAAGTGACTCTTTTCTTTTCTTTTTTTTAAGCAAGTAGCGAGATGGCATAGACAAAGCTACATTTGCTACAGAGTTAAACCACAGAAATACATTTTTTAAATGCAGGAAGAAAGATTTAATAAAAACAAACACAGGCAATTACAGTGGGCTCGAGAATTATTGGCACCCTTGATAAATATGCGCAAAAAAAACACTGTAAACGGCAGGTGCTTTATTTTTCAACATGTGTGAAGTAATGTGTTTTATTAATGATTCAATGGGATCAACCAAAAGTCTTACACTTTTGAAATAAAAAAAATATACTTCCCCAAGAAACATTTGTTGGGATTCATGTCTGGAGACTGAGATAGCCATAACAGAGCATGGATGTTATTTTGAATTCAGCATTCCCATGTCAGACTGAAAAAAGTCCATTTTACTTGCAATAAGACTGGTGAACAGACGCTGGGGGGAATGAACAGTGTTCTGGAGAGTGTTCAAGTTGAAACATCTCAGATGTGAATTCAAAAGGCATCACTGTTATTTCCAGTGAAAGTTTTCCCTTTGTAAATGTAAAAGTATCATTTTAGTCTTTCCTTGATCATCAGTCCATGCTTTTTGCTTTTTACTTTTTATGTTAGCATGAAAATAAGATTTGTTCCCCTCAAACTTTTTAATCTTCAAACCATTTCCAAAACTCAGCGTTCTCCGCCCCAGCGCTCCAACGTCAGTGGCGATATTGATATTTCCCGCGACTTTTTTTTTCAATAACGATTTTAAAGCTGTCGCCTCTCCTCGCCGAGTTCTACCCGGACGTCAGCCTGTCCTCTCAGAGTCAATCCTTCCGGGGCTGTTTACCTTTCGATCGCTCGCTTATCCCGGATCTCTGAATATCCCCGAGAGCTCCTTCGCTCTCCCTCCCAAACCGCCAATAACCCCTCGCGTCACTCTCGATGAAACGATAGCGGCTCGCTGTGCTTCGCTGACGGCCGGCCGCTTCTTGGAGAATACGTCCACGAATCTCATCACGACTCATGCCGCGTACACCTAGGGCCTCTTAGACAATAACACATATTATATTTGTACACATTCACCGTATATTGAGATTTAAACTCCACTTCTCTGAACACACAATGCGTCAAACCTTTAAGTGGACAACAGGCCACAGCAGCAGAAGACTAAAAATATAAGTCCAAGAAATACCTAATAAAGTGCTCACTGGGAGTATACGGCATTTTTTTTAACATTGGGGGGGTTCTCGGACAGTGACACTTTTTTTTGTTGTTGTTCTGTACTCCAAAAAAAAAATGTATATCTTCCTGCCACTGTCAAAAAAATGGCATGATAAAAATGCTAATTTATTGGATTTCCAAGTGGAAAATATGTTTTTGTTGCATAAGGGCCAAACATTTCGACTCTTTGCAGCTTCATTTTATTCTTTATTTGGATTTTAGTCTCCTTATTGCTCCTTTCCTAATCCCCCATTTAGTGATGGAATAACCGGTCTACGTTCTTGTTATATGTCACAGGACTATAACCAAAGATTTTCAAGGGCCTTGTGGCTACACCAGAGCTTGAACCATTCATGGGCAGCCTGCAGCCTAGTGCCTAAGGTACATGACTGGGACCCGGACAATTGGTTAATGGTTCAAGCCCTGGTGTAGCCACAAGCCTTGAACAAGGCCCATAACCCCAAATTGCTCCAGGGGGGGATTGTCCCCAGCTTAGTCTAATCAAATGTAAGTCGCTTTGGATAAAAGAGTCAGCTAAATAACTCATCATTATTATCATCATGCATGGGGCCAAGAAAGCAGATCCTACGCTGGTCAGCCCTGAACCTTCACAGGGTAACCAGCTGGAAGTCCCCCGAAGAGCCGACCCTCTGATGTGGAACCTGGGCGGGGCCGGGGGCCCCTGTGATTGACCGTTGCGGTTACCCCCGGCGACAGGTCTGACAGGTGTCGGGGCGCGCTCCAGAGAGAGAGAGGTCGTTTCGGATCGACTCGAGCAGCTGTCCGCCGCTCCCGTCCGGACCGCCTGTCTCCACGCCGACGCCTTTGAACCCACGATCAAAGAGCGGGGAGGCCCGTTAATTTCGGCCCGTGTGAAAAGCCGTCAGAAGACGGAGGAATGATAGGTGGAGACGATGCGTGAAAGCTTACAGACAGGTGTTTCTTCCAGGGAGGAGGTAGACAAGCATGTGACCTTGTACACTCTTAAAGCCCTCTTAAATACCCAAAAATTATCAGGGGATTTCAACGGTCACATTAAAGTTTCCCTTTCACTTTGCGCAATGATGTCATTAAAAAGGATTCATCAAGGGGAGGTCCACTGCCTCATCCAGGTTATAGGCTATCACTTTAGGATGTCTGTGGGGAAACTCAAAGCCTTTCTGGACTTAATATCACCATCAAGTTATGGTACTTAGTCTCAGTCTTTAGGCATGTACCCTGTTCCAGCATCTGTGACAGTATCTAACTTGGCCCCATTCCATTACATTAATGCCATTTGGCAGACGCTCTTATCCAGAGCGACGTACAGTTGATGAGACTAAGCAGGAGACAATCCTCCCCTGCAGCAATGCAAGGTTAAGGGCCTTGCTCAAGGGCCCAACGGCTGTGCAGATTGTGGCAACACCGGGGATTGAACCACCGACCTTGCGGGTCCCAGTCATGTACCTTAACCACTGTGACAGTATCTAACTTGGCCCCACTCCCATAGCAGACAAGGCCTGTGCAAATTGGAATGTTCCGGAATCTGCGATAGAGAGAGAGGGATTCGGAATACCCAATTTCAGCATCAGGAATACAGACCTGGGTTTGGGTTTCAAGCACTTTATTTCTCCTCTTCCCCCACCCCCGTGTCGTTCATTTGACAGTTTGCGTTCTGAAACCACCTAAGTGCCTTTCACTGTCCCGACTGCTCAAATCCGTGTGCCGTCACGACTTTCAAGACGCGTTTCAAAATTATTGTTTTCTTTTGTTCTTCGTCGTGCCCCTGACAAGCGATTCCATACACACACAGAGATCTGGGCCAAGCATGCCAGAGAGCGATTTCCATCGAATCAATATCATTTGCAAAGTCTTTGATATCAAAGCATTGACGTGGCATTGTTTGTTCTGGGTGTTTACACCCCCTCTGCGTATATTACTTTTTCAGTGACGGATGCGCGACAAAGGAACCTAATTAAAGTTTTAATGAGATGAAAGCCTTTTCTCGTCCTATTGAGTTTTGTTATTGCAACAGAAATATCTTTGAAACACACCTCCACTTCTGAGGTTCATGCAAGGAGGTGAGACAGAAACTGGAGTAATATCTGGTGATGTCACTAAGTTTCTACGGGTGATGCACGATGGTGCGCAAAGCTGAAAGTTACGCTAACGCCGTTGACATTTTGGCACCAGCTAACGGGTTTAGGCACCTGGCTTGATCGGGAGCTGCTACTGATTGGTCGAGATGGCACCAGCTTAATGTATTTTTACTTTTATGACAGCCAATAGGGCTTTTATTCGACAGGGGAAGAGGCATTATTGTAAGGCTCTCCCCTTCAGAAATCGGCGCTAACATTGTTGCATGTCTTTCCATTCCATTCCATTTCCCACTAAGTTACTGTACTGGCCTCTTCGGAAGTGATAAGCTTTTGACATGATCACAGAATAATGGCATTTTGTCTTTCGATAGTGACTGGAAACAATGTGAGACTAACTTCACGCCACGCGTGTTGATATGAAGGTGTAAAGGAAGTTATGCTCATACTTAAGCGATATAAGCTTGTTTCTTACTGTAGCAGCGCTGCTTGCAAAAACAGCCAATTTCCGATACAGTGATTTTGGAATTGTTTGTCGCAGTACAATACGTCTGCAATCTCACACCTTATCTTACGTTTTTGTTAACCAGATTGTTTTTTTACCATTTTCTACACTGACAAAACGATTGACAGCTCCTGTATTGTGCAGGTCAATTGCACCCAAATAATGTAGGCTACCGGTAATCATTTTCACTGGCTGCACTTGGATAATATGTCAAACCTTGTCAAAAAGATTCTTAGCCAGAACCCTGAATTTGTCAAAACCGATTTTTAGAGCCTGTAAGCTCCAAATGTACCCAACTCTTCAGTCGTCTAGAACAAAAAAGAACAAAAATAGCACACAACGAAAAATATTCCATTGGCTCTCTCTGCATTGCGTTCATTATCATGTGTATCATCGTTAAAGAAAATGTCCAGAATTAACTTTGCTCATTTTTAAATGATAAATTCAGTAAGATAGACAATGGACAAGCAAGACAGAGGAAAATAGTTCAACAAGGGTATAAACAGCTTATCAAAAATAAGCTCCCCACGCCTCACGACTTTGGTCTTGATGACTCAGTAATCCTACTTGAACATCAGGAAGACCTCAGGATTTACCAATGATTTTGCAGTGATTGTGGTGACAGTTGACAGTTGGCAGTTGTGGTCACACATGGATATGAAGCCGTCCTGTCATTCTGAAGTTTAAAACACTTCTGGAAGTTGTGCTCATGTAATTTCTGAAACTTGCCCTTCTACAAAATTAAAGTCTTCTTAAGCAAACAAGTTTTTAAACTTTTTTTCTCGTCACACCACCTTATGCAATGGCAACTGTGGTGTGACACTGCATAATAATGACAAAAAATGAATTTCATAATTTTAAACAGCTTTTTTTTAAATTAAAAAGGGATTCTTTGTCCCATGCTTCTGTGCTTATTATACAAAACTGATACTGATTTGTATCTTTCAAATGTTTGTTCGGCTCATAGACTCGTTGATTAATTGTTCCAATTAATATGTTAATCATGACAGCCCTGCAATTATCAAAATCCCTCTATAAATCTATCAAAATTGTAGGTCAGTGTCTTGAATTGAAGGTCAGTTCCTAGTCAATTCTAAGCACAAAATGGCTGTCACACCCTCGAGCTAGAACAATGACACTTCTGAGTTAAGAGTTCTTCTCTTAGTTTTCAGACTCATGAGCTTAATACTGTCTCTTTGTGTGCCACGCTGTTGCCATGGTTTGGAACCTGCACCCAACAAACACTTCTCACCAGGGCTGGGAGATAGTCTGATTACTTTTTCTCCTGATTAAACATGGAAGTCCTTCAATTTCACACCCAAAGCAGACATTGGCTCCTGCTGCCAGCTGTTGAAGAGCACTAAAGCTAGTATGCTAACTTCAGGGTAGGCTAACAGCTAATGGCAGCGCAGGCTAACCGCAGCATAGGTTACCTGCAGGGTAGGCTAACAGCTAATGGCAGCGCAGGCTAACTGCAGCAAAGGCTAACAGCTAATGGCAGTGCAGGCTAACAGCCGCACATGCTAACAGCAGCGTAGCCTAGCAGCCTGGGAGTTGGTCTTGGAAATGCAAGGCCATAGATCTTCTCCCCAGTTCGGCTGCTGCCAACGTACCGCACAGCTGTTGGGCCCATGAGCAAGGCTTTGCCCCAGGGGGGATTGTACCCCAGCTTCATCTTTGGATAAAACCTTCAACTAAATAAATTATTGTTATTATTATTATTATTATTGATTATTATTCTGGTGAATGCTAAATGTTACCAAGGGACACAGTAATCGTATCAGGCAACACACCTCCCCCTCCCGTGTTTATAAACGGTGTGGCAGTTTTCGAAATCAAACAAAGACAGTGACAGAAAAATGGCGTCAGCCGCGAGAGTGGCAGTACTGCAGTCGAGGCAGGAGGCAACAAACGGGGTCAAATCAATATGGCCTCCCACCGCATAATCAATACCGCGGCGCAAGCAAGCGTGCGCGCGGAATGGCATTGTTGCGTAGCAACTATCAGGTAATAATTTAGGAGGCCGAATTTGTTCCAGCTGGAAAAATACTGATAGATAATTTAGATACCCGCAAGCCTGGAGATTAGCAAGGGAAATTGGAAGAGTAGGGAGGCCATCCGCAATCTTTTTTTCCTTCTTTTTTTTGTGCGTGTATGCCTCAGCAGCTCCAGGCTCTGGAAAGCCACCATTTTGTGCTGCAGAGTGATGCACCTCAGGGTCAATCGTGTGTGCTGGGGGAGATTGGAGCTCTGGAACTTTCTGGAACAGGAGATTATGGGAAAGCGATGGCCGGCAAACACAAAATGTTCTCCCAATGTCACCGCAATGCCTGTTACGAGTGATAATTTGTCATCGCATAGTCTTGACATCTGATTTGATAAAATTGTTGCCCATATTTTAAAATGGATTATATTTTCACCAACATTCGCTTATAATGGCAACACCATCTCCATAAAATGTGGTCTTGGATGCTTCAGTCATTGCCGAGATATCATTACTTTTCTGAAATAGCATCGCACGGGTTTGTATCACTAATTCCTGGTTTTCCACCCTAACTTTAACCTGGGAGTCACTTGTGTGAAGACATGCGAGATGTCAGATGTGTGGCCAATCAGTAGCACAACCTCCACGGTGGAAAGGAAAACCAGGACCGGATTTGGATGTGCCCCATGAGGGATTGGCCCCTGCTTTCTCTCATCGAGTGATGGTGAAATTAAGCTTCCTGGTTTCCCAGCACACAGTCAAAAATGGATTCAGTACTCAGAACGTCATTCAAGAGAATGCATATTATGACCATCTGTTGGTGAAATAAATATAGCGCAACAAACCTGGAGACTCCCAGGTGCAGAAGATATAGGATTGCACCAACTTGTGTGTAGTGTAGCAAATAACGTGGGTTCAATTCCCCCTGTGACCACATCAACTTGTGTTTGTCAGTGCTTCAAATTTGCTACATATTGAGAGTGAGCGTGAATATTTTGGACACAAAATGCAAAGACCAATGAACAAAATTATAAAGAAAGACAACCAGAGTAGAATATTGGGGACAGACAACGTCAATGGGCCATTCATTGGGTCATTCAGTGATATTTTGAAAAATATATTATATGGAATTATATTCTATTATATGGAACGTGATGTGGCCTACAAAATTATTTGGTTGGACGTTTATGAGTCTGATTCAAACAGAAATTGTGTACTGTTTGGGAAAGGTGTTTATGCAACATGGCAGAGGGTGTGCTTGTGTAACTTGGTGCGCTTGCGTAATTTTTTTTTATTGAGAAACAATATTTTCTCGTCAGTGTTTGGCGGTTTCTTCTTTTCCTGACGACTTCTCCAGCCTTTGACAAACTCTTCACAACAACCAAGACTACCGCCATATACGCGCGCCGACGAGTGCAACCCACGATTTGCTCATTATAGTTCATCATGCAGGAATAGCACCAACGATTCAAACATGTGAAAACGGGGCAAATCAATTAATTAATATTTCAAGAACTTTAAACATGCGCACGGCCACAGTTAACTACTTCACAGAACAAAAGCTAACTCTCTCGGGTTTATCGCATTCAGCAAGTTACCAGAAAATGCATTAATCGCTTGTTTGTTATACAAAACAATGACAATTACTTGGCTGTAATTACACATTTACCAGGAGCTTATACTAAAACAAACATTTCAACAATATAATATAAGGAAAAACGTGCGCGCTGCATGGGCGCCGCCATGACAGGGAAGCATACAGGGAAATATCAAGATTTTACGAAATAAACCCATTTCCGTTTTAGCACACATCATGTTCTAACATATAATATAACTTCAGTTGCTTTTATCTTTATCTCTAAGAACTAGCAAATATTAAGTCGATAAGCCGGTAGTATATAACACAATCGATTCACTTGTTGTCACAAGGCTTTTGTTAGACAACCATTCAACATTATAAACGGATTAACATACCTCCAGAACTGGGCAGGAAAAGTCGGTGTGATCGGCTCAAGCGCAGGTTGATTTCTGACATTTAGGCAATGTGCTCCAAGTCAAGCCACAGCTATAGCGCCATCTATTGGACTGGTGGAAAATCACAAATTTTCGCCGAATAGATCATTGCGGAGAATAGAATGAGTTGAGATTAGTTTATAATAATAATAATAATAATAATAATAATAATAATAATAATAAATAGGGGGCGTCTGTTTTTATTGTAACTATATTTCTACCAGTCTACCCATGCAACTACGTCTCAGTTCACAAGACTGAGTCAGAGGAAGATGTCTCAGATGTGGATTGATGAACAGGCTTTCGGGCACAAGATTGACCATCAGGGGTTTTCGGTGCACGATGGGGCGCTGCCATACCTGAACACCTGTCTGGCTGAAGCCCTTACTGAAGTCCTGCCAAAAGCAGCATTAAACAGCGCCTTAACAGGATAAGCCACTCAGCTTCCGCAAAGCTGCAGCTTCTGGTGCTGACTGAGTCAGCAGGCACCAAGGGGGTGCTGTTCTGTGGTGCCTGCCTACACAGCCAGTAGTCTACCACAGGAAGTGAGACCGGGAGCCGTACACCAGACAAGGTGGAAGCACCCTGGCTGAACAGCAAAAGGCTGAAAAGCTGGACAGTTGAAGAGCAGAAAGGCTGAAAAGCTTTCTCTGTGTTTTTGGTTCATTTTAGTCTTTAGAGGTTTGGTTTGTTATTTTTGCCAAGAACCTTCGAGGCGGAATGGTGATCTGCAATGTGTTTGTTTTTTATTTATTGACTTTGGTCTCGCTCTCTCTGTGTTGCCAAAGAAAATACAGGTGAAAACCAGAATCAGCAGATCCCTTTGTCCAGAAATTCTGTCCATCCCATTGGCATCTCAGCTAACGCAAAATGTTCTCACAATGTCCCTGGAATGTTTTATCACATGGCAGCAACATAGCGAGAATGTTGGTAACACAATCAGGCTTCACAAATTGACATTAACTAACGTTGTTGTTGTTCAGACTAATTAATGACGTACAAACACATTAATTTAGCGTGAAATGAAATGATTAGCAGTTAACAAATACATATCACTTCCAATATGAATCAGCATTATGAAAGAAAGTAGCTGTAGGTGAATCAATGATGTACAAATACATAAACGAAGCTGTAACTTCTCATTATTTACTTAACCACTACATGAGTTAAAGCCACTGCGTGTAACCTTGTTGGAAAGCATTACCAGAGTTTTGTCTTGGCTTTGGTGGTGGCGGCAGTGGGATTCTCACCCAAGCCTGTCATTAAAACGCATCGCCTCGGACCGCACAGCCGTGATCCCCCAGAGTAGAGCGACATGATTAAAGGGATTAGCCCGCAACGGGAGAAGAAGGCTGCCAATATCAATCGCCTGGAGAGCACTACTGCGTCGCGGACGCTCCCGGTCTAACCCGCTACGCTTGTTAGGACAGCGGAGAACGTCCCCGTCTGCCATAACGCAGCTGTGGCCGTATTCGCCAACAGGGGATTTCATCGACCGCGTTCTCACAGACCGGCAGCACGCGTTTGGGATTCCAATGGGCCTGCTTTTCTGTGTTTGACTAAGCTTGCCTGGCTTGGTACGGTGCTAGATACTATTTAGCTTTTAAGGCCCGGACACACCAAACCGACGGTCGGCCGGCGGACATCGGTGGCGCCCTGTCGGCCGAGTCTTTCCGGTGTGTCCAGCTCCAACATGTTGAATCGGCGCCGGAGCCATCGGACGTCGGTGAGAGCTCTCTCATCGACAGCTCCGGGGGCTCCGACGCCGACCGTCGGTTTGGTGTGTCCGGGCCTTTAGGCAAACTAAGCAGTAGGGTACACTTAGGGGTCGGAAAAGGCAAGCACTGAATGGCCTGTTCTCGCCGTTACGTTATGTTATGTTACGTGTTACGTTACGTTACGTTTTATGTCATGTTACAAAGGAAAAGATCCCAAAAAAGTGTTACAAATGCACCAGGCAAGAACAATGGAGCACAAAATCCAAAACAAATCTGATCTGAATCCAGGTCTGCTTTGTTCAAATATGACAGCAGAACAGTGCGATAGAATGTCTGAATGCGCTGGATGGGCAGCACTGATTTCCTCCAGTACAGAAGCAGAGGGACTCTTTCTGTAACCCACACTTTCCCCCTCACTCTTCCTGTAGCCCTGTGTAAGGATGGCGAGCCTGTCTGGTCTGAAATATCTGACAGGAGCAGTGTTTTTTTTTGTGCAGTCCTTGTGCGCTCAGTGGATTCCCTGTTGCCAGGAGACGGGCTTTGGAGCTAAATCGATGCGTACTGCGAGCGATGTTAGAGCGGGTAACACCCGAAGCAGGGAAGACCGTGGGCTCATTCCAATCCCTTATTTTTCTCCACTTTTTTTTTTCCCTTTCCTTGCTCCTGACCCGGAAATCCATTGAGCTCCGTCATCTTTAAGGACATTCAACCCCTTAAATCTTTCCTTCTGGGAGCTAGAAGTAGAAGTTAGGAACTTTCAATCTTTCCTTTGAGCAAGAAAACATCAGCGCATCCTTTGTGGAACTATTTTTTTCCAGAAAGCATGTCGTATAAATGATTGACCTGTGGATCCACCTCTCCCCAATTGCTATGCATCTGCCACGTACAGTATGTAACTGACGTTTGAATGAGCAAGGACATTCCATTTGCCTAATTCATGTTTTCTTGAGGCGGCACGGATGATGCAGTGGGTAGCACTGCCGCCTCACAGCAAGGAGGTCCTGGGTTTCAATCCCCGTCAGCCAGGGCCTCTCTGTGTGGAGTTTGCATGTTCTTCCCGTGTCTGCGTGGGTTTCCGCTGGGTACTCCGGTTTCCTCCCACAGTCCAAAGACATGCACGTTAGGCTGATTGGAGAGTCTAAATTGCCCATAGGTGTGAATGGTGTGTGTGCCCTGCGATGGATTGGCGACCTGTCCAGGGTGTATTCCTGCCTTTCGAAAAAAACATTGGACCAGTGTTTTTGGTTTAATGTACTATGGTTTAATTTCAGAATCTGTTACCGTCTCATCTTTGAACAGAGACGTCAGACATTCTTGGCTGTTTGTTCAGCATTTTTCCCTTTTGATCATTGATGGAAAAGCCTGGAACAGATGAAGATATCCTAGAAACACGAATACATTCCATACTCGCATCAAATTCAAAACATTGGTGCTAGCCTTCCAAGCAGTTAAGGGGTCTTCCCCAGCTTACCTACAAAAAATCATCAGACCCTACACCCCTGCCAGACCTCTTTGTTCAGCCTCCACAGGCCGCTTGGCACCTCCCCCTCTCCGAACCTCCACCTCACGCTCACGACTACTGTCTGTTCTGGCTCCACGGTGGTGGAATGAACTCCCCGTTGAGGTCAGAACTGTACAATCTCTACAATGGCTAGGTAAGCAGTATTTGGATAGTTAAGTTTGGTCACTTTTGCTTTGTTGTTTGTTTATTTGTTGTTAAAAAAAAATAAAAAATAAAAAATAGGCCCCGGCCCTTATCTTTGTTGTATGGTAGCAATTGAAATTGTACTTCCCTCTAGGGTCTTTCAGCGCACTTAGCCCTGGTTATGGGTATGCACTTTGTTGTACGTCGCTCTGGATAAGAGCGTCTGCCAAATGCCAATAATGTAATGTAATGTACTTTCACAGTGTTAACTGATAATGAATGTATAAGTGGTAGTACAGAGGAAAGGCAGGACAGTAGAACTGCTTATTTCTGGTTTTACAAACCAACCTAACATGTAGGAATCAAGATCTGGTATCCTCCATGATTTCAACTGCGCCAAGTTCCTTAATCTCTGATGCAAAGAAATTTGAGCGTCAAACAAAAACGTTATGCTTTGTTGAGAACGCGTTAAGGTGTGTTCCCCTCCCTGGTCTTGTGGGGTCCCATCGTGTACGCTTGACTTTGTTCCCTCTAATTGCAATTCTTCAAGTGTAACCAGTTGCTAATTGTTTTTGATGAGACCCTTTTAATGTCTAATCCGGGATGTTTTACCCTCTTAGCGCCACATTGGCAGAAACAATGAATTAATATTCCATCATCTCTTAAAGGCCTTCAATCAGATCAGTTCTCAGACAACTAAGGCTTCAATTTTCCTTAATATGCTGTGGCGAATTATGCCTTTTGAAACTGGAAACATTTTGTACAGGTTTATTGATGGACTGACAAGCTGTAATACAAAAAGTCATAATTGCTCGTACGCAGAGTTGTGTACATCTGTCACCCAAAATTAAACTATTTATTGAGAGAGTTGAACTCTCTCTCCTTTCCCAATAAATAGTTTAATCCTACGTTGTGTTCAAATTAGTTTACGCAAGAATTTACGGAAGAGCTCATTTTGTTTCTGCGGTTTCACAGACACAGATTAATTTTAGCCCTGGACTAAATTGAGTTTT
>NC_083778.1:15280204-15397704 GCF_963514075.1 Conger conger
CGTTTGTTATAACACTTTCATTACCGCAGTATAGCATCTTTATTACATCACATTACATTAATGGCATTCGGCAGACGCTCTTATCCAGAGCGACGTGCAGTTGATTAGACTAAGCAGGAGGCAATCCTCCCCAGGAGTAATGCAGGGTGAAGGGCCTTTCTCAAGGGCCCAACGGCTGTGTGGATCTTATTGTGGCTACACCGGGGATCGAACCACCGACCTTACGGGTCCCAGTCATGTGCCTTAACCACTACACTACAGGCCGCCTTATAAAATCAGTATTTGTGCATTAGCTTTTACCATTGGATAGTTATTAATGTATGTCAGGTGACATCATGCTAATGTGGCCACGCCACTTCAGTGTTTTTTTTAGGCGGATGTAATCGAGTGAGGCAATGGGGCGGTAGGGTGGGATGAGCTAAAGTGTGTTTGGCCCCACCCAATCTGCCCTCTCACCCTGCCCCCCCCCCCCGCCCCCCACAGTCAGCCACCGCACAGTCAGCATGCTCTGATAACTCTACTGCAGAAAGCCCTCCATCCTGCGATCAGCCTGCTTCACGCTGGTGCTTCTGTCAGGCAGGGGAGCTGGAGCAGACTGGACCTCAGTGTCTCTCCTGTGTTGGGCTGCGTGTTCTGGAGCTCACTGTCTTCCCCGTGTTGAGCTGCGTGTTCTGGAGCTCACTGTCTTCCCGGTGTTGAGCTGCGTGTTCTGGAGCTCACTGTCTTCCCCGTGTTGAGCTGCGTGTTCTGGAGCTCACTGTCTTCCCCGTGTTGAGCTGCGTGTTCTGGAGCTCACTGTCTTCCCCGTGTTGAGCTGCGTGTTCTGGAGCTCACTGTCTTCCCCGTGTTGAGCTGCGTGTTCTGGAGCTCACTGTCTTCCCCGTGTTGAGCTGCGTGTTCTGGAGCTCACTGTCTTCCCCGTGTTGAGCTGCGTGTTCTGGAGTGGTTTCCTCGAGGCAAGACGGCCATTATGACAGGCCCAGGTTCTTTGTGCTGGGGGAGACTGCACAAAACAGATTACCGCACAAAAACAAAAGCCCTTCGCCTCCTGAAGCACACTCATGGATAATGCCTACACACTTAAACATGTACAAACACCACAATCACACACCCCCACACACACAACCACACACATCACACACACCATACACGCACACCACACACAGATACATGCACACACAACCACAAACGCGCACACACACACCACACACCCCCACACACACACCACACACACCATACATGCACACCACACACAGATACATGCACACACAACCACAAACGCGCACACACACACCCACACACACACACACACACACACACTCACACACCCACACACACACACACACACCCACACACACCCCCACTCCCACACCCACACACACCGCACACACCATACAAGCACACCACACACAGATACATGCACACACAACCACAAACGCGCACACACAGAGATACACACACACACCCACACCCACACACACACATACCCACACACACACACACACACCCACACCCCCCCACCCCCCCACACCCACACACCCCCACCCCCACACACACACCCCCACCCCCACACCCACACACACCCACACACACACACACACACACACCCACTCCCACACACACACCCACACACACACCCCCACACCCACACACACACACACACACACACACACCCATACCCACACACACACCCACACACACACACACTCACACACCCACACACACACACACTCACACACCCACACACACACACACACACACACACACCCACCCCCACACACACACACACACCCACACACACACATACCCACACACACACACACCCTCTGGCGCAGACAGACCTGCGGGCCCCTCCATTAGGCAGAGAGCAATCTGCCGGCGCGGCTCGTCTGGGTGAGACACATCAATTTGCCAGCTTTAGCGTGCCTGCAGCCCCCGGAGGACATATTGATTATTTCTCCCCCAAAGTGACAGATAGCATTTTCTGCAGGTAATGGAGATGGATGGGGGGCACATAAGCCAGCCGCAAAGGAGGGGGCCCGCGGATCTCCCATCTCCCCGCCGAGCAAGCCAACCAGCAAATTTAATAGAGATTTAAATCCGAAGGCTGTGCGGTAAACAAAACCACCGGAGTCGGGAGAAGCTTAAACACGGGAAGTTTTTAAAATGAAATTACAACTCGGTAGACTTCTTCAAAAAAACCTATTTTTAAGTGACATTGAAGGATTAATTAAGAATGGATAATTAGGTTACAAAAAAATGATTATTATATATTAAGTTCTTAAACCCTTTTCAGACAGAGTAGGGACACACACCGTCAATCAAACTCGGTTAAAACTATTTCAGGTAAATTGTAGACAGCTGGTTACATGCCCGTACTTGTAAACAACCACATTGACAAGCCTGTTGTGTTTAATGCGAGGTCACTTGGGCTATGGAGTTGGCGAAGTGCACTTCTGTTGTGAAGAGCAAGTGCTTATCAAAATGTATTTATTCTTCTTGTCTTCTCGAGATATTAAGAAGCTTGTTTTTACCGCAGCCAAAAAGAGTTTTATTACGCTCTGACCATCTGTTTCACTTGCTTTCCCCAAAGAGTGACGCAATGACGAGTTTAAAAAGGAACGCTCTGTATGCTGCACTTTCTTTTCTTGCAAAACGCTCTATATTTGTCATTGGCTGACGAACCAGTTTAAAAGCAGCAGAGCTCAAAGTTGATCTGAAGTTGACGTGTCGTGAAACTAATTTATGCTTTGGCAACATTTTGCCTTCTCTTCGGTCAACCAATCCTCATTTCTGGTGATTACTTATGATTTTTTTCTGATCTCTCCTGGTCACTCCTGGCCCTCCTGGTCCTCCTGGTCACTCCTGGTCACTCCTGGTCACTCCTGACTTCTCCTGGTTTCTCCTCATCGTTCCTGATTAAACAGGAAATACCGACGGTCAGACCCTGAACCTGAGCTCAACCAGAGGAAGACAAGTTCAGCTCCGCAAGCCCACATAGACTGTGCTCTCGCTGACGGCCAACAGCAGTCAAGCCAAATACCCACAGCCCACAGAGACAGTCAGGGTCTAAAAATCACCACTTCCTCATTACCCAGGGCAGCGACGAGATCTATTTCCCTCCCACGCTTCTGATTGTCCTTGTAGACATTGACATTTGTCCTTAGCTTTGCCTTAACCTGAAGCAAGAGCCTTTCTGTTTCTCCATGGAGGCAATACAGCAGGTCAGATGGCGTGATCATTGAACCTGCCAAGCTGAAGAGTTAAAAGTACTCGCTTAAAGTTGATTTTACACTTGACATTTTTTTATGTGGAAGAGTTCATTCTCTGCAGGAGTGCATTGAATTGCGTGTGTCATCTTGCGGCCGTGATTTCTTGAGTAGAGGCTTTTGAAATTCCTCTCAGCCTCCATTTTCATTCTGTTGAGAGGTATGCATTTCACAATGAAATCTTTGATTTTCCTTTCATATCCAAATTAGTGAAGTCCAGTACTGCCTTCATTTTTGGAAAGGCCATAAAACTAAGTAATTTCATAAATTAAATTAAGATTCTTGTCTTTGCGGATCCATTTACAATTTGCTATTTTTAAGCAGCATTTGCAAGGAGGAGCCAGTCATAGTGAGGGAGCTAAAACTTCAGTGATGGAGGTGTGGGAATTAATCTTAGATTACACTTTATGAGTTTTGCAGCTGGCCTACTGATGATTTTCTGATTGCTTGTTAGAGGTCAGAAAGGTTAAGCAATTGATAAGACAAGCAGTGAAACTTCTCAGCCTGGATGGAGATAAGATGGCTTCCTTTATCTCTTCATCTAACACAAAACCCGGCTCTGATTGGCTTAGGTGACATTTCTGGTCCAATCACGGGCAGGTGTCTTTGACGGTGACTGTTCTGTTGGTCGGTCAGCTTCCAGTTATCAATACCACAGGGATTATCATTGTTGTTTTAACGATCGTGGAGATAGCTGAGAGGTGACCTGCTGAAGCAAGATAAGCATGAAACAGAATTACCTCCTTTCTGCTGACATGGAGTCAGACCGCTTGAAAAATAAAAATGACACTTGTGATATTTTTGACTACGAGGAGGCCAGCTCTGATGACTTGTCTATTCTCTGCCCTGCTGTCATTTATTTCTGAATGAAGAATACAGAGCTACTAAACGCCCTCCTATGTTAAGGTGTGTGGCACCTTGCTTTCTAATTTAATCATAAATAATTTGTTATTTAACTGACTCTTTTATCCAAAGAGGCTGACAGTTGATTACATTTTCACATCTCAGTGAAACTACCTGGATGTAGCCTACAGATACTATTCCAGGTAAGGGGAAATATACCTGCATTTCATTTCTGGTCATCCCTTTAATGTCAGAAAACCAATTAATAATGCTGTTTTATGTTAGAAGCAGTTAATAGTCATTCATTGAGCACTTATAACTGGACTGTAATCTGATATAATATCACAGTGGATGTAGCTGTGTGCAGTGCATCACAATTACAATGTAATACAGCATCGCAATTTATGCAGGTGTATCTTTAAGAATACCTTCTTTCTTACCTCTTAAAGTAGAGCGAGGGTTTTGACAGTTTAATTGGTTTGTTTAGGTTTCATTAATTGGTCGTTCATGATTGCCCCGGAAAAGCTGGAGTGAACTTTCTGTGACATCACAGCATTAAGGATTACATCACTGCATTAATCAGACAGCCCTAGGCAGAGGTGATAAGGGCATTTTTACCCTGCTGGGTTCCAGAATTAATAAGGCCCAATACAGGGTTAATTATGGTCATAGACGGCTGGAATTTAACAGCCTTTAGCAAAGAATTGTTATGCAAAGTAGGTAATTACAGTCACTTCAAAGAACACCCTACCATTCCGGTTTGTGGCACACATAGTAGAATGCAATTGGACCACACTTCACCTGGTCCAAGTTACGAGGGCAAAGTTTCCAAAAAAATATACATATATGTATGAGAGTATTATGGAGGAATTTACAAGGTGTTTTGAGTTTGACTGCATATTTTTAATGTAATCATGCAAATGAAGACTCATTGTCCATCAATCTAAATATTTTTAGCGCCTAGAAACGGCTTGTCATTACATTACATTACATTATTGGCATTTGGCAGACGCTCTTATCCAGAGCGACGTACAACAAAGTGCATACCCATAACCAGGGATAAGTTCGCTGAAAGACCCTAGAGGTAAGTACAATTTCAACTGCTACCTGTACAACAAAGATAAGGACAAGGGTCTTTTTTTTTTTTTTTTTTTTTTGAACAAACAAACAAACAGAGCAAAAGTCACCAAGTTAACTATCCAAACACTGCTTACCTAGCCAACTAAAATACCGATACACAAGTCACAGAGACAACAATTAAGGTTCACAGGGAGGTAGGGAGGGATGGGGAGAGGTGCTGTTTGAAGAGGTGTGTCTTCAGCTTGCGCTTGAAGGTGGGGAGAGATTCTATAGTTCTGACCTCAACGGGGAGTTCGTTCCACCACCGTGGAGCCAGAACAGACAGTAGTCGTGAGCGTGAGGTGGAGGTTCTGAGAGGGGGAGGTGCCAAGCGGCCTGTGGAGGCTGAACGAAGAGGTCTGGCAGGGGTGTAGGGTCTGATGATTTTTTGCAGATAAGCTGGGGCAGACCCTTTAACTGCTTGGAAGGCTAGCACCAATGTTTTGAATTTGATGCGAGCCATGACAGGCAGCCAGTGGAGGGAAGTAAGCAGGGGGGTGACGTGTGAATATTTGGGAAGGTTGAAGACCAGACGAGCTGCTGCATTCTGGATGAGTTGGAGGGGTCTGATGGCGGACGCTGGGAGGCCAGCCAAGAGGGAATTGCAGTAGTCCAGGCGGGACAGAACCATCGCTTGGACCAGGAGCTGGGTCGAGTAGGGGGTGAGAAAGGGGCGGATTCTCCGTATGTTGTATAGGAAGAACCTGCAAGACCGGGTCACCGCCGCAATGTTCTCGGAAAGGGACAGTCTGCTGTCCATCACCACGCCAAGGTTCCTTGCACTGGGTGACGGCGTGAGTGTGGTATCCCCGAGGGAAATGGAGAGATCCAGATGGGGAGAGGTATTAGCAGGGATGAATATCATTTCAGTTTTACCTGGGTTGAGCTTTAGATGGTGGTTGTCCATCCAGCTCTGGATGTCCCTCAGGCAAGCAGAGATACGGGCTGAAACCTGCGTATCAGACGGCGAGAACGAGACGAAGAGTTGGGTATCGTCCGCATAGCAGTGGTAGGATAGCCCATGTGCAGTGATCACAGGGCCAAGGGAGCGAGTGTAGAGAGAAAAAAGAAGCGGGCCAAGGACTGAGCCCTGGGGAACTCCTGTGGCGAGGGGCCGAGGTGTCGATACCGAACCAGCCCAGGCAACCTGGAAGGAGCGACCAGAGAGGTAGGACTTGTCATGTGGCAGGGGTGAGTGAGGGGGTTTACGATTGGCCAGTTGAGTGAGTCTGGGGATTTAAGATTTGCCAGGCCACCTTTAAGCAACATTAAACCATTTTAGTCCTCTATCCCCAACACCTGAGTAAACTTATTTTATGAGTTAATTCTGATTATTTTGGTATTTAGGTTTATACGCAAAGTTACACGTCAGTATTTCGGACTTAGAAACCACAGGTTGAAGAGCCAAAATGGCATCCTGGACATTGCTGAATGAGAAGCAGCCTCAATAAGCAGGCCTTATATCATCACAGCCTGAAGAGCCAGAATGGCACCACTGCCTGAAGAGCCAAAATGGCACCCCAGACTCACAGGCTACAGAGTGAGGGGCATGCTGAGAAGGGCGGAGAGAGCATGTTGCCTTGGCTGTGTTTTGAAACCGCATACTAGCATACTACTCATACTAAATTTCATTAAAATCTAGTAAGTAGGATGCTAAGTACGCGGTTTCTAACACAGCCATCGTCACTTTTCTCAGAGCGATTTCCTCAGAGCCTTTGTGTGCAGCGGACACAGACAGAGACATAGTGGTAAATCCAATTTCCTTCATAATTGCGAATATGGAATAATTTTCAGAACAGTTTATTTATATATTTATTTATTTATTCATTTAAAGACCGCCGGTGTGCAATGGATTAACTCAGTGCTGTAAGCTGCAGGCGAAGGCATTAGGCTGTATTACTGTCATAACCTGGCTCGCGATGGCAATTAATCTGGGCCACCTGTTCAGCGAGGGGCCGCCACGCGGTTCAGGGCCCGGGGACCTGGGCTCTGAACTCAGAGGCGCAGGTTCCGTTCCCCGGTAGGACGCGCCCATGCGCAAAGCGCTTCTCCGGGGATAGCTTCAGTAAACCGTTGTATCCAGCTGTTTGAGTGGATCTGTAAAAAAGGCACATTTGCGTAAGTCTCCCCGGAGAAGAGCGCCCGCTGAACGCATCACTCACTGACATCATAAAACAGTGTGGAGGAAAGGACTTTTCTCAGTCAGAGATGGAGGATGAAGAGGGGTTTGGGGGGGGGGGGTGCGAGGTGTTGGGGTACAGGTGTCAGACGATGGGTTGGGAGGCGGGAGGGTAGGGCAGGGCACTGCTGGAATGAGACGGAAGATTAAAAGACTGGCAGGTCACCTCGTCCCCCCCCCGCCAATCGATAATACCCAGAGTCACGGCACCCCCCCCCCCCCCCCCCCCGGGCGGAAAAGGCTCCGGTTTTTAACTGGACGAGGGAGACCGGCGGTAACGGCATTACGGGCGCACGCCGGTCTCTGAGCGCGCGTGCGGGGTCCCGGCGTGCGTCACCGCCAAACTATCGACCCCAATCTGGGGCCGCAATCTCGTCAGAGGAGACACGCGTCGACCACCTCTCGTCCTTTCCTCTCCCGCGGAGCACCTTGGGCGGAGCGATTCGGAGCGAGCTGACCTTGAGGCCAAGCTGTCTGGTTTGGGTGGAAAGAGCGGGGGCGGAAGAGGGGGGGGCAGCGGGGGTGTCACAGAAACATCAAATGAGCGGGAGGCATAAAAATAGCATATCCGAAGCAATTAAGAAGCAATCTAATCATCCGCCCCGCAGACGGAGCTGATGATTCCAATTTGATATTCTCCAGGCTCGCCCACCACTTGCTCATCATCAACCCCAAGTTTAATTGCATTTTTTAACCCCCCCCCCCCCCCCCCACACACACCTCCTTTTTCTCTCTCCCTGTTGGCTGCCTCCATCCAGTCAGAGAGGAATTTGGTGACATTTTATCACGGCGACTTTTTTTTTTTTTTTGCATTGTTTCACACACTCCTGGGATTCATTAGGGCAGGTCTTTTTTTTCCAGGAAAAGTCTCGCTTCCGGTCGTTTTTCGGCGAGTTTGGCGTAAACTGGTTTCCGGAGCTTTCCGTTCTTTGTGCCCTGAACCGGAGATGTGAGTCTATGTTTGCCCAAAATCCTCTCCACCGCCAGGGCTGTGGAGCAGGGCAGTTTGTCGAGCCTGAAGGAAGGAGGAACGGTCAGCGGTCTTTTTAATGAAGGACCTGCGAGAGCTGCGCAGACAGGAAAGACGGCTGTGCTGGTGGAAAACTGTTTTTGGTTTTCTGTTGACCAAGCTGACTACTGAGGAAGAGGTGTCTCTTTCCCAAGGCCTAAAGTCCTTCTTTGTCCTCAGACTCAAGCGGAACACCTGAACCCTTGGTCAAATTTACATCTATATTCTCACTGATCATATTTCCATTCCCTTTTTCCTCATTGGTCACAGTTACATCTGCTATTTTCTCATTGGTCAGATTTGCATTTCCTATTTTCTCATTGGTCAGATTGACATTGAATTGCAACAAGCTTTCCAATGTTGCGAACAGTTCTCCCTTTTAATTGTGAGTGAAAGTGAATTGCAAATGTTGGCTGAATCTCAGCCTTTGTTGGATAAAAATCCAAATTGAAAACCAATTTCATTTTGTGGCTCATTTCCTAATGTAAATTTGTGACAAATATATACATTATTATAATTGCACAGGGTATTTTAACCGGTCTGGACGGAAGAGGTCTCTTTTGGTAAAATAATGGGGGAGTTATAGAAAAGAAATAGTCAGGTTATACAATACCAGCAATTGATCACTCAGGGTGACTGACAGTTTGGCAAAGAAATCTCTGTTACTTAGCAACTTGAGTAAAAGTTGCTCTCTCTGGCTCTGGAGCTGCAACTGACTATGCACAGGAATGGACCCCTGCTGCTTACAAGTCTCTGAATAACAAATGCATGCAATTAGGAGAGAGACTAGAGGTAGAGGCCCAGTGAGCAACAACCGGAATGTAAACGCCTAGAGGGGTGCAACTGAGAGACATTTTGACATTTGACAAAGAGGCTAATTTAACCGCAATATACAGTAGCTCAGGTCTCACCTGGATAGAGCCTGGCAATGTCCTAGTTGGGCGGAAACCTTACATTTTTCAACCGCATATCGTTGGGTTTTCACTTGGCTTGATATTCACATGTTCTGATGAAAACCTGGCTATATTTGGTTGGAAAGTGAAAGGTTTCCGGCCACCTAGGACATTGCCAGCCTATATCCAGGTGAATCTGTGTAAATCTGTGTGTTTCTGTCAAAATATCTCTCAATCACACATTCCTCTAGATGTCTAGCTTTTGAATCTAGCTTTTGCTGGGGGGGGGGGGGGTGGCTAGATGCGGCAAGTGAATTCAGTAAAGTTGACGAAAGGTTTTTAACATCTGGGCTGCTGATCGAACCCCTCCCAATTCAAACAGCAGGAGGGGTTTCATGCTCTAGAATAGGCCAGTCTGTCTCCCCCTTCAGTTCGGGAGCTCATTATAGCAAAATGATACCCACAGACAGTTACCGCCAGGACGTCCAATTGTTTATCCTCGCGTGCTTCGAGTGTGTCGACAGAGACGCTTTCGAGAAAGTTTGACCTGTTGAGAAAGCAACTTTTTGGTTTCGTTTTCCGATTTAGTTCACTAACCAAGAGTGAGTGTGCAGGCCCCTGTCCATCTCCCACGCGACCATAGTCATCTGCGGTGGCACGACGGTAATGTGAGCGTTCGGGTAGCTTGTTTTCTACATTTGGACGACAAGTTTCTTTTGCCCTCTAATCAGGTGACCTAATCGCCGTATTTGTGGAGCCGGCCAGCCGCCTTCATCGATTGCGAAATTCGGCCTCCATATCTCAGACGAACCGATTCATTAGTTAATATCCACGAAATTGCTTTGCAGAAGGCGAGCTCTTCGGGCGTGAGCCGGTGCATGATGGGTAATTTTGCTCCGTCAGAAGGGAAGGTCTGCGGTGTGGCGTTGCGTGCTGAAGGAAAATTAGCGGCAGGGATAATGGCCTGCTTCTGCTGAATGGGTTATTGGCTTCGAGATAATGAAACTCCTTTCTGCCAATTAAACGGACGGAGACATCACCTTTATTTAACGGTAGCTGTGGAATCCGTCCTGCTCCCTGAAGGTTAAGGGCGTGATGACGTTTTGAAACTTGAGATATTTCTTTACCTTTTCAGTAATACGTTTCTAATTTTATCCTGAGTGTTCTTGGGACTGTCCACTAAAGGAGGATTTGTGTTTGGTCATTTGGAGAGCAAGTTGCGTAGACAACATTGAATTTATGTTTTCACCAATCATCACAGTGACTGTGTCGTGTGCGGCCAATCAGAAGTGAACTTGGAGCAGAATGGACAGAAATAACATCCTTTACGACATTTTTTTATGCTCCTGTTGGAAATTTGGAGAAAAAAGTATTTATGTGTCTCTATTCTGTGGGTTGTATTCACATATACATTGTTCCACCAAGACGAGCCAGAGCACTTGCCTTTTATGTCACTGATAAGGAGTTAAATACTAAATCACAGCAGCCTTTTGTCATCACTAAAAACTATGTACATGCTGCATGAGATGTCTGCCGCATTCATTTTATCCTCCGAATCAAAACTTATTGTGTTTTTCCCTACTTTTACGAAGAGGCACAAGCGCCTAATGATGATACACGATGCGTCCACCGGGCTCGCTCTGTCTCTGTCACCCTCTCCTGAGTGCGGCTGGCTCCGCCCCGAGAAAGTGCCCGGCGTCCTTGCCAAAGTGCACCCCCCCGCCCCCCCCGCCCCCCCCTCAGCGCTGCGCCTCTCTGAGCCCCGCGGCTGCCTGCGTGACGCCCGCCCCCCCCCCCCCAAAAACCCCTGAGGCCTGCTCCGCAGTGGCCTCCCGTCCTCACCGACACCTGTGAGCACTGACACAGCGGAAGGTCCTTCACAGAGAGACATGCACAGTGAACCGCAGGCCGCGAAGCCTGCCTTCACCCCTCCAGCTTCAACCCCCCCCCAGCTTCAGACTCCCAGCTCTCTGCTTTACAAGTCATTTGGCTGACGCTTTTATCAAAAGCGACTCACAGTCGATTAGACTAAGCATGAGACAATCCTCCCCTGGAGCAATGCTCAAGGGCCCAACGGCTGTGCGGACCTTGTTGTGGCTACACTGTGGATCGAACCAACGACCTTGCGGGTCCCAGTCACGTACCTCAACCACTACGTTACAGGCCGCCCTGCTGAGTGAGCTTCATACTCGTTCAGCTTCAGCCGTGTGTGACGCATCACGTCACGAAGCGCCCAGTCCCACAGTCCTCTCCTGCATTCCCATGGGTCCCAGGGCTTGTTACATTACATTACATTATTGGCATTTACGCCAGAGCGACGTACAGTTGATTAGACTAAGCAGGAGACAATCCTCCCCTGGAGCAATGCAGGGTTAAGGGCCTTAAGCTGTGCGGATCTTATTGTGGCTACACCGGGATTAGAACCACCGACCTTGTGTGTTCCAGTCATTTACCTTAACCACTACGCTACAGGCTGCTTGTTTCTTGCCACACGCACGCTCGCCAGTCTGTTTGAGCGTTTTTTTTTAATGGAGGGCTCATGTCCTTCCCTTGCCGGGGGGGCAGCGGTGGTGGTGGGAGGGGGGGGGCACTTTTGTTTTTTTTTTACAACCGATTGGTTCCAAGACGTGTCAAATTATAAATCCGCTGAAATTGTGTTATTAAATTTGCATAAGCTCATTTCCATACAAAGCAGTGCAGAGGGGACCTGCATGATTCACACGCATTCATCAGCAGCTGTCACACGCAGGGCGTGGGGACACAGGACACACACACTCCTGCGTGACACACACAACGCGCGCGCACACACAGGGTGTGTGTGTGTGTGTGTAAAATCCACACGTTAAACTCACAGCACACACAGCACTCTTACTCATTTCTAAAAAGAATATGGTGGCTCCCAGGAAGATGCGCCGTGGCGTTTTGATCTTACCCGGGTCATTAAAAACCCTGTTTTGGACCGCGGTGTTTTGATCATACTTGAGTCTTTAAGAACCCTGTTCTGGACTGCAGTTTCTGATCATACCTGGGTTGTTAGGAACCCCGTTTTGGACCGTGGCGTTTTGATCTCACCTGGGTGTTTTGATCTCACCTGGGTGTTTTGATCTCACCTGGGTGTTTTGATCTCACCTGGGTCGACGGCTCTGTAAAGACCTCGTATCTCTGAGGCGTCGCTGCAATCCTGCCCCCGCTCTTTATTCCCTCTCATGTCGGACTGCTTTCCTCCGCAGGGAACCGCCGCAGTCAGAAGAGCGAGCCACGGGCCACAGACGCTCCGCTGATCCGGAGCGGGGATGCAGGGGGTGCGCAGGCAGGTCCCGGTATCGCTGTCTCCCTGGGCAACCCGCAGGCCCGCGTTACCAGTTTACTTCATCTTCTCGAAATCAAAGACACATCGATTTCAGCATTATTTTTAAAATTGTTTTTTTTTTTTTTGAACATGGGTAAGTTATCAAGTTTTCGCAATTCTGTAAACTTGTTTCATTATTACCAGCGTTGTGTTTGCTAAGACGGCTTTATTGCCACTGTATCTGTCTCATCGGATTAATCTACAAGGTCCAAGTTCTTTTCTTTCTGCTCATTCCTAGCACTTGGAACTGCACTTCCCTCTCGTGTCTTTCAGCACACTTGTCCCAGGTTATGGTTCTGCAATTAGTTGTATGTCCCCCTCTGTTCCCATTTTCCCGAACCCTGCTTCTCTCTCTCCCCTCTTCCCTCTCGCGACAGTTTACAATTTAATCATTTATCAGCCGCTTTCAGACAGAGCCGTCCACCAAGCACGATTCACACGGTAGGCAAACAGCCCAAGACCAGAGTTAATGCAATCTGTGTGTGCCTCAAGGCCTGTGGGACACAGGGAGACAAGTGTACTTCTTTATGAAATATAAACATTGAGGCATCATCTGAAAAGGGGAGTTATTAGACAGAAAACAGCCAGGGGATCCGGCTTTGCTGACTGACTGGGCTGGGGGCCGGGGGCCCCGGAGAAGCCGCCGCCCTCTTCCTTTCCCCTCCACCCCGCCCCTTCCCTCTCTTTTCCTCTTCTCCTATTCACTCTCTCAGGCAAGGGAATCGGTTGATGGTGGAAGCGTCCATTCTCTTCCTCCTGACGCCTCCCATCTACCCACCGACTCTCTCTCCAAACCCCGCCTCTGACCCATCCCCCTGTGCTGTCCCTGGTAAGAGATTGGTTGACGCTTGACGCAGACCCCGCCTTCGATCCACCCCCACTGCTATCCCTGGGAAGAGATTGGTCGACGCTCAACGCAGACCCCGCCCCGTTGCTGTCCCTGGTAAGAGATTGGTCGACGCTCAACGCAGACCCCGCCCTGTTGCTGTCCCTGGTAAAGAGATTGGTTGATGCTCCCATCACTCCCAGGAGTCTCCCGCTGTGTTCTATGGCTTTTTATTCCTATGTGACGGCTGAGCCAGGCTCACGTAGGGGTAGAAGCCACGAAACACACGGTGAGCGGTCAACGCCAACCCAGCCGCCCAGGAACGATGTCTCAGCCGCGTCCCAAAACAAGGGGTGGGACGTGCTCTTTCAGATTAAACTGATTCTTATTTCCCCCAAAAAATTTGATTGAGTAATTTGCCCTGTTTCCCTGTTTTTTAAAGGATGAAATAAGTGGCAAGACATTGGGTGTTTGTTTACATCAACCTCAGACAATGCCTTAGGCTGATCAGAGAATCAGGAGCAGTTCCGGGAACTGCACTTCATGAAAGATGTAGTAGCCCTTGGAAAAAAAATACAAAGAAGACAAATAAATGTTGAAATGTACAAGTTAGGAGAAAATACTTCATACACTAAATCTATTCAGGCTTAGCAAAAATATATAAGCAGACGACCTGGCAGGTTTTCAAATTCATAAAGGGGGGGTTTTGAAAAGTTTCTGCCAAATGATTTTGATGTAAATGTAATGTAAATGGGATTAACAAAATGAGAGACGAAACATCTTTATTTCTATAGCCCCACGGTCTGTCGGCAAATTCCTATTTCTTTACCTCTCAGTCCCGAGCGGGTATTAAACTTTATGTTACTGTATTTCACACACAGTTTGTTTGCTGCATTATTACCATACAGGCAATGAAGAAATGTTCAACTGCAGTTCATCTTGGGTGATGGAAATGAGCAACAGTGATTGGGAATGAAAAGTTGATTCAACTACATGATATAGAATCAATCGTACAGGATTATATGACCAGACCGTCATCCTGCATGTATAAAAGTATACATCTCGCTGAATATCGCCTTGTATGTAGAATTTAGGAAATCTACGGTGCTTATACAGACTTCTATTAGAACTGTTACTGGTATCAAAGCTCACAGTTTAAGTGTCTAAAACAGGAAGAAAAATAGAAAAATTACTGAGAATTTAATAAAAATATGTCCTCATTTTTTTTGTGAGTTGACCCCGATGGTGGCTGTATGCCTTGGTACTCTGCTATGTCTTGCACTGTAATCAATATTTTTTTGTATTGAGATATTGTTTTTCCTGTATTTCATAATGGAAATAAAATACTATAACCTCTCTTGTGTTTTTTTTTTTGTTCTGTTCTCAGTTATTTTGAATCAAATAATCACACATAATCACACATACAAAAATATATATTTTTTATCCCGTAGCTCTGATAGTACAAGCATTGGCTGATTGCTCAAAGGGACGACTCACAAGCGGTAATAACCCTGGCAATTCTTGCTGCAGAAAATGCTGGAAAACAACAAATTGCAATTTGGTTTTATTGTTAACAATAAAAGTGGATTCTGTGTGAATATTCATATCCGTGCAGCCCAAAAACCCAGCATACTTTTCAGCAATAATGAATGAATAGCCTGAACCAACTCCAAATGCACCAACCCCACCCCCTATACCAACTCCAAATGCACCAACCCCACCCCCTATACCAACTCCAAATGCACCAACCCCACCCCCTATACCAACTCCAAATGCACCAACCCCACCCCCTATACCAACTCCAAATGCACCAACCCCACCCCCTATACCATCCCCACATACACCAACCCAACCCCCTATACCATCCCCACTTACACCAACCCTGTCCCCATATGCCAACCCCACCTACACCAACCCCACCCCCTATACCAACCCCACATACACCAACCCCACCCCCTATACCATCCCCACATACACCAGCCCCACCCCCTATACCAACCCCACATACACCAACCCAACCCCCTATACCAACTCCACCCTCTACACCACCCCAAATATACCTTCACCAACCCTGCTGCTGGCGCAGTGGTGTCTGGGGCACTCCAGCCCCCTGTAGGTGGGGTCTCTGCAGGGTGGGGTAAATAAAATGAAAAAAGTCAAGTATTAGGCATCATAGCTTATCGCTGCAATTTACACGGTGCAGAAAATAAAGGTTTTTCCGCTGGGTGATGTCAAAAGCACTTCATAATTAAACAATTAGTGCTCAAATATAAAAGCAAACTGAAAACTGTTTCCATTATTCCATAAGTTCAGCTGCTTTTTCAGGACGAGGACTTATATTGCAGCTTTGTTCAGTTGAAATCGATCTAAGACTGAATATGGATTATGAAAAACTGTGTAATTGCTTTATACTAGAAGTACTCGTGGGGAATACCAAGGGCAAAGTCAGGGTGGTGAAAAAACTAAATCAGTACATGTAAATAATGGTGGTACACAACTCCACAGAAATTATACTTCATAGAACTGAACTGCATTTTGTCTTCATAAAACATTAATACACTGCAATAGTCCTACCGACAAACACACACAGTGTGCGGCTTTGCCTGGAGACTAAACAAAGCTCTGTTGGTAGGAAAGCATAATTTACGAGAGTAATTCAGTTATTATATTTATAGATAATGTTGCTTTGTACCTGAATGTCGTCAAATTTACTGTACTTATTTAATTTGGCCTGCGAAGCCCCGGCCTAGATATTTCAGTCCTAGAAAAGTCTAGAGGCTCAGAGCTTCATGATATGAACAAATGAAAAGACAGTCCTTGATTAGAAATTAGTTTTATTTCTATGAGTGAAAATCCAACCCAATTCAAGGCCGGTGATGGGACACAAAAGTGAAAAGTGAAAATATCGCCAGCAAAACTACAGTTTGTGCAGATGCAAGATGAAATTGAAGCTTCTCCAAGCCTCTGTTGCAAATTAGATGTTTTCTTTGATACATTTTCACTTAGCCACCTCTCAAGTCACCGGGGAAGGAAGGTCGTAGGTCGTGGCAAAGTGAAGAGGGTTGTTCCTTCATTTCTCTTCCTCATCGACGCTCTGAAATATTCTGTTGAATCGACTGTGCGTAATTGTATAGTTTTAACCATTCACCTCCTCTCCCACAAAGCACAGCAAGGTGTCTCGGAATGACTCACGCCACTTTGGTAAGTATATTAAGCTGACAGCTTTCATTTCAGACAAATCATGTCCACTTCACCGCTAGTCGGCCAGATTCTTAAAGGGAAGAATCATGGAGTGGCCTTTCGTAATTAAGTCCATCTCTCCTCTCTCAGGAATTTAACTTTTTGTCATCAATCGTCACAGCCGAGACACCCGAACAGACACGACGAGAGTCACGTCCGACACGTAAACCGGGAGAAAAAAAAACCACATGCAGATTCAAATACATTTAAGCCAGGACAGCAGTGGTTGTTGTGCGTTTGTAATGTGAGCTGGTTTTTTTTTTTTTGCCAGTCAAAAGAGAACAAAGATAATTTTTCGGCGGGGCGAGAGGGCGGCCGGGTGGAGACAGGAAGTTCACTGCACGTCCCAAATCTCGCAGAGCAGCGGGGTGAACTTGTGCTCGCTGGTGCGCCAGGACAGCAGCATCTCGGCGTGGTGGTGGTTGAGCGTGCGGAGCTCCGTCAGGCGGCCCAGCAGCCGGGCGAAGTGCTGGGGCTCGCGCGGGTGCCGCACCCGGCAGAACTTCCTCAGGACCTCCAGAACGGGCTCCTGGAGCCGCTCCACGGCCACCTGGTCCCGCACGAACGGCCGGTCTGCGGGGGGGGGGGGGGGGGGCGTTCACAGCCGTCACATTTTACTCAGCACACGCTTTTATCCAAAAAGAATTGCGTTTCATGACAGTATAATATCCGTCACGTCAGGACCACTATCAGTGAAGTCAGGGGATGGGGTTGGTATATGTGGGGTTGGTACAGGCTATTCATTCATTATTGACGAAAAGTCTGTTGGGTTTTTGGGGTTTTTTTTGGTGAAAATTATCCTCAGTTTAGTTGGGTCCATTTTTAGATATATATACAGTATATATACATATATATATTAAAAGGTGTTAGTGACAAATAAAATAGAATGTTCATTGAAAATCGTTCACAGCAAACCGTAGGCACATCTGGTTCAATTACATTAATGGTGTTTGGCAGACACTCTTATCCAGAGCGATATACAGTTCATTAGACTAAGTAGGAGCCAATCCCCCCCTGGAGCAATGCAGGGTTAAGGGCCTTGCTCAAGGACCCAACGGCTGTGTGGATCTCATTGTGGCTACACCGAGAAACCAAACCGCCGACATTGCAGGTCCCAGTCATGTACCAATGAGATAGCTGATCTCGTTCTCTCAGTCATCAGGAGCATTTGACGTCAAATCCTGAAACGGATCGACGCTGGACCAGCATGCATCAGGCTTTCAGCGGAAGGGATGTGTTACCTGGCGACAGAATGGTCACGGCGGTCAGCAGGGCGTGCTCTTCCTGCATCATCTGCAGCTCTCCGATGCTCTTGTAGAAATTAAACATGGGCGTGATGTACTCCTCCGATATGCCTGAAACACACACCCCTCTCAGTCTCACGCCAAATTTGCACACAGCCACAGAATCAACGATGAAATGATCGATCAGCCGTCTGCACATCCTCCTTACACATCCACTGCCTCGTGCTCAAAGTTTGTTGGATAATCGTTACATAACCGCGAACATACAGCTGCTCATAACCTTCAGGCAATGTCTCCTCAACACCCGACCGATAGTTTTCATTGAGCACCATTTTCAGAATTCAGCTCTCAACCCAAATTCAAATTCATCCTTTTTGACAGAAATAGGTCAGTTATTATCGAAAGTGTAGCGAATGATTTTGTCCTACCGAAATCCGAAAAAACGATGTCTGACAGGAATGGATACGTAGCTCAAACAAAACACCGCGACGTAAAAGTCAAGCGGTCTTCTCCGGCTTTTTGACCCTACCGCTCTTCCGTATCCGGTCTTCGAGAACGTCGGTGTGACCGTGGGGAAGCTTCTTGGTGAACACCTGCGCTGACCGCAGGAACATGGCCTCCACCGCCGAGCCTTTCAGCAGGGCGATCTGGTCCTCGTGGTCCAAGGCCTGGAATCCTGCGCAGATAAACCGGTCCGTTAGCTCGCTGGGAAAGCTAGCATTCTGGCGAGAAACATCCACACCTCCATACTTATTTATTTTCCAAATAAACTGCCGCCAAAACTACGGGGTTTGTGGGTGTACCCAATTGCCACCCTTAATTTGGAATGTCCAGTTGACTGATCCAAGGCCCCGCCCCTTTGTCCTTGAAGGTCCAATCACAGCCTCGCAGTCTTTGTGAGACCCGAGATCCTTGGTCAAGTTCAGCAATCATCAAATTCTAATGAATTGTAATTTGGCGATTGAGATTTTGTCACCAAAGGGAATTTCTATGCTTAAAAAATGGTAAAAAGGTGTGCCTGGACTTGCAATATTGACACGATACCCTGATCGTGGTAAAGGCATGGTGTTCTGTTTTCATTATTTAATTTGGGAGGAAAAAGAACATGCCTGGAATGTTTTTGGTGAACTCCACCAGAACCTGTACGTGGCTGGTGGCCATCTCTGTCAGTAAGAGGAAATTCTCCTCTTCGCTGAACGTCTCTTGAAGCTGAATAACAAAATAAAAATGAAGGTAAAAATCACATCATCTCCAGTCACCACAGCAGGGATTTCAGACCATTTCATACCACTCATCCCAAGTAGCATCAGCAGAGCTACAGTGAATGAGGGAAGCAGCGTCATTTGTTTAAAATTATGCAATACATTATCACCTGAAGTGCATTTGACACATTGGTTTGATTCATTGGATATACATAACACTGACTGTGTGTCTGAATGAAGGGCACCTGCTGGTTGAAGTATTTCAACAGGTGCTTCAGTTCTATCAAGTGTTGAAAGCTGTACTGAATACTTGTGGTAAATTGTGTATTAAATTATCTCAGCCCCCCTGTACAGAACACTTTCCATGGGGGAGTTTGACACAAAGTCCATCCTAAAGCCGAGAACTCACAAGTTGTTTGGCCATGTCTGGCGGAATGCGGTGTTTGTTGTAAGCGTCTAGAATATAGTTCAATAGGCTGAGCTGGTCTTGACTGAATTCAACTTTCTCCTGTAACAAATGAAGGAAGTCATGTGAAATGGTTCAACCATGTCATTTATTATTATTTTTATTTATTTATTCATAAGGGACTTTTTCTAAACGCTCAAGGTCACCCTGCATGGTATTTAAAATGGGTAGAAAAAAGAAGAACACATGCACAGGCAGACATTGCATGGCTTGTTACAATATTTATACCAGGACGAAGAAGAGGAAATTGATTTCAAAGGTAACATTTGCACCGATATTGTACAGGGTGGTTAAAGCAGAACTACGTCCACACAATCTATAATGAGGAGTTTAATGAGGAGCCTAGGCGTGCGAAACGGCCGGCGTTCATTCAATGTGCAGTATTCTGTGCAGTGTTTTTTCCCCCAACACTTGTGTACTGGGAGGAGTGGTAAAGGAAGGTACCTTTGTGAGCGGAGTGGTGGAGGTGACCTGTTTTGCGTCTCCTCCGTCGCACACCTCCGGCTCCTCCTCCACGGACTCTTCCGGAGACGCCTTGGTGTTCTTCCGCAGTCGCTTGGACTTGCACTGGATTTCCGTCAGCAAACCTGCGGGCGCAACGTTCAGTCGTGAGTCGAGGCGCTGAAGAAGTGCCCAGCACGACACAAACTGTGGATACTGTCAACCTGGGAATTTGAAACATTACATCACATTATTGACATTTGGCAGACGCTCTTATCCAGAGCGACGTACAGTTGATTAGACTGAGCAGGAGACATTCCTCCCCTGGAGCAATGCAGGGTTAAGGGCCTTGCTCAAGGGCCCAATGGCTGTGCGGATCTTATTGTGGCTACACCGGGATTAGAACTCCCAACCCCAGCTCCCTCATCTCCACAAACCACTTTATAACATTTAAAGAATAAAGCACCCCAGGCCGCGTGGAGGTGTGAACATAAATCAGGAATAGACAGCGCGATGTAGTCCTGAGGCAAAGCCAAGGGCTTAACCACCCTGAAGTAGTACATATTTAATACAGCTGTCCAGCCAGGAGTGGTTCACTCTATTTATATAATGGTATTATCCAGCACTGGAAAACAAAACAAGAGGAACAATGTGGTGGTATTCTGCTCACTTTAGAACTTGAAATATTTAATTGAAAACCACCATTAACTGGACTCGCGTATTCAGTTTGTATGTGCATATATTTTGAAAGGCCACCTTCACCAGAAATACTCCTGCGTTCTGATTGGATACTCACACTCTGCCAGCGTTCTGATTGGATACTCACACTCTGCCAGTGTTCTGATTGGATACTCACACTCTGCCAGTGTTCTGATTGGATAGTCACACTCTTCCAGTGTTCTGATTGGATACTCACACTCTTCCAGTGTTCTGATTGGATACTCACACTCTGCCAGCGTTCTGATTGGATACTCACCGCCAGCTTTGTGATTGGATACTCACACTCTGTCAGCATTCTGATTGGATACTCACCGCCAGCTTTGTGATTGGATACTCACACTCTGCCAGCATTCTGATTGGATACTCACACTCTGCCAGCGTTGTGTTTGGATACTCACACTCTGCCAGCGTCCTGATTGGATACTCACACTCTGCCAGTGTTGTGATTGGATACTCACACTCTGCCAGCGTTGTGATTGGATACTCACACTCTGCCAGCGTTGTGATTGGATACTCACACTCTGCCAGCATGCCCATTTCCTTGCACTTCCTGAGCCGGCACTCCTGGCACTTCCTGCGCATGTACATGTCCATCTCACAGCTGCCCCCGCTCTTGCACTTGTACACGGCGTTCTTCGTGATGCTCCTCCGGAAAAAACCTGCAAGGAGAGAAACACGGGCACATTCCCCAAAACTGCGCTCTGCTCACAGAACTCAACCTGAAGAGCCTCCTGTAGTTAACTTTGTAAATCCGTTTTATGGATGTAAAACCTCAGTCAAATCACCCATGAGTCTCGGTTTACTGAGCTTGAAGAGATTAAGTGCAACAAATGTGTATGACAACGAAAGAAAGTGAAACAAAAAATGAGAAAACTGCATTCATTTTTACTTTCCAACAGCACGACTGACTGTCAGTCCATTTGTTTTTCAGGCACAGCTTAAGTTGCTGAGGTAGCATGGCCACAAGGCAAAAAGAAATCTCACAAAAAACATTGTGTTGAACATTTCATTCATTACATGCAATATTATACAGTATTAAATTTTTCCCTGTCAACTAAATCCTAAAGTAAATAAACTGCAGGCGCTGAATTGAACCAAGTTAATTGTTCAGAGATGCTTTTAATCATCGAGGGATGGTGTACACTCTTAATCCGAACGACGTCAGAAATAGTTACGTTCATAATTCATATTCAGCGAGTTCGGCTCACTGAAAAGGCTTGTGTCATTCGTCTGTGCACCCAGCCTTTTTTTTTTGTTTTATGAGATCTTTATCTGGTGAGATCTTTATCTTCTCCCCGGCGTGCTGGGCACATCACTTTGTGACCGTCTCATACCCTTTGCGCTAAGTTTATTCGCATTCTTTGTCTCGTACACACTTAAGTGCTATTTTTTAACAGTTTATGAACACGGCTTTTGCCCTATACTACCGGGTGAACTATGACCTGTCAAACATTTGCCTTCCGTCTCCAACAGCTAGCTCATTGTCACGACTTACTGTATGTTCGATATACTTAAGAACGTAACCTGTAATTTGATTAAATATTCAATTTTGTCTTTTTGGAAGTATGCCAAGGTTTAGATGGTACTTGTTTCTGTACGCTGTGATGTACAATTTACCAGTCTGATTGATGCTCTGGTCCAGCAAATCAAGTGAAATCAGTTGAATCAAACCAGCTTTTTAGAAATGTGAACGCACACCCACACATTAAACATGTTGGACTGAATTCAGGATAAAGATAGACGTCAGGACAAAAGCTTTTTATTCACTCTGAATCAATCAGCAGTGGGGTCCCACAGCAGTTGCAATCGATTGGCCGTTCCACATTTGGGTGGAAATTCCCACATTTGGCATAAAAAAATTACAAAAATAATCATTATTAATAATAATAATAATAATAATAATAAATGAATGGCGGGTGGTGTCTGTACCTTTGCAGCCCTCGCAGGTCAGAGCGTTGTAGTGGTACCCGGAGGCCTTGTCCCCGCACACCACACACAGCTCATCGCCCTTCACCCGGCCGGGGTGTGAGCCCTGCCGGGGCCTCTTGCCCGTGGGCAGGGGGGCGGGCTGGACGTGGGCCTGGACGTAGCCGCTCTCCGTGGGCACCTTTCTCAGTTCATACAGCCCGCCGGAGGGGTACCAGTCCTCGCTGCACGCTGGGTAATAACTCTGACCGGAGAGGAAGGCCGGAGAGGCCATGGGCGCCTCCATGGGCGAGTACTGCATTGTGGGATAGCTGGCGAAGGCCAGGTCCTCCTGGTCTTGGAGCAGCGGGCTACCCTGATCCGCCAGCAAATCTGTCGGGGCGAAGAAGACAGGAAATGAGAGGCGGGGAGATGGCTACGATTGTCAGGAGGGTTTTGTCTCGACAAGCGCTGGAAAATTCAAGTCCTGTAAGGAGGAAAAACAGAACGTAATTACTGGCACAAGGTCAAACGGCCCGTTTTTGTATGAATGAAAACCTGTCCATGGTTCTTCCGCTCCCTCTTGTGAAAAATAGATTCCACCAAAATCAAGGCTTCATGATTATTGGCACCCCAGGTTTAGCACTTGGTGTATCCACCTCTGGCAAGGATAACAGCATATAGTCTTTCCCTATAATGCTTCACAAGGTTAAGGAAACATCTGGAAGGATTTTGGACCACTCCCAATTACTGTAAATGAGTAGACATTTTTCATTCCGAGAAACTAGTGCTCGATTTAAGGTGAGGTCCCGCCAAAAATCCATATTTCATATGTTGGTCCTCACCTTATGAATAATTTTATCCATCTCTGCTCAATGCGTGTCATATTATACTTTAAGCCAAAATTATGAAAATGTTCAGTGCTCCAAACCTGTCACCCGGCAATAACGCCTCGCCTTTCCCCAAATTACAATTCAGATTTCCTTAAAAAAAGAGACTTCAGTTCAGATTTAATGATGCAAGACTCCTTTAGCTATGCCTCGAACATTGGAATTCAGTGAATAGAAATAATTTAAAATGCAACAGGCATTGCACAGTATTCTCCTCGTCTGAAGACGCCTCCGTTCACTTAATGACGAGAAGAGGATGTTTTATCCCTGTGATATCACTACTTCAAATTGTCTTTTGTAGAAAATACCTGAGATGTGAAATACAGGCCAATTAACACCAATTACTCTCAGTTTAAGAGATCACCAGGACACCTTGCCAAATGAATCTTCTAAGGTGTAATTCAATTGTATGTGCACATATTCAAACACAATCACTAACTGTTCACAATTGAAATCATGTTAAAACGGTTCTCACTCATTTATGTGTGTCCTTATGCGATCAAAGAGTAAAACAAGGCACACGTGGTCTTCGTTCCTTTGCTGTGGTTCAAGTATCTCTCCCTGCGCCCATACGGTAGTCCTGACAGAACAGTCTTCGGTTGAATAGATTTCGGGAGAGAGGAAATTTAGCGAGCGTGCTCAGTTCAGCCCGTTGCAGAAGCTGTGGATCTGGCAAGTGAACGGTGAATGAAAGTGTCAACTCGACATTCCTGTGGAATAAAGTCTAATAATTAACCATGGGTTCCTACCGGCGTCACCAAAACAAGAACACGTTTAACTTTTTCCTTCTCACCACAATGATATTCAACTGCCATCCCCTCACACTATTAATCTCAAAAGGAGACAAAATCAGACCTGTAAATTTCAGGTCAAGATTCCAAAGTGAGCATCCCAAGAGAGGTGCACTCAGGTTAGCCTCTGACTGAAAGCGCCAACACATGACTATATATATTTTTTTTTTTGTAAACAAGAGCTTACAGGTGTTTCATACCTACTGTGTTCACCGAAATGAAACCCATCAAAAATACAAAGCTCATCTCCGGACAGTCTTGAGTTTCCGTGGCGACAGGCATGTGAAACCCTGGGAGATGTGAGTAGGAGGTGAGGGGGGGTCGGCGTGTGTGGTACTGACCTCCTGAGGAGCTGTCCTGCACCATGGTCATCTCTGCGCCCCCCCCCCTCCCTGACTCCTTCACACCAGACCTCCCATTGCTCACTCTCTCAGCTCGATGTGGAAGAAGCTCACACCTGCACCTGCCTCACCTACCCACTCTCACTGGGGCACCTCGGCACCAAGCCTCGCAGAGCCAAGAAGGCCAAAGGTTGTTTAAATTACTGATTAACTTTATAGCCGCTTTCTGTACGACTGCTGCCGCTTGTATATGACCAGTGGCAGAAAGTCAGAACCATTAGCGGGAGGTAGGTGGCCGACTCTCAAGAACCAACCCCCCCCCCACCCAAAAGAAAAAGGTAATAACACTGCAACACTTCAGCATAGACACACTGCAGCACACACACACACACACACACTGCAGTGCATACCCACTTCAGCGCGCACACACACACACACACACACACTGCAGCACACAAACACAGCCGCACACATACACACATACACACACACACTGCAGCACATACACACACACACTGCAGCACACAAACACAGCCACACACATACACACACACACACACACACACTGCAGCACACAAACACAGCCACGCACATATACACACATACACACACACACACACTGCAGTGCATACCCACTTCAGCGCACACACACACACACACACACACACATACACACACTGCAGCACACAAACACAGCCGCGCACATATACACACATACACACACACACACTGCAGTGCATACCCACTTCAGCGCACACACACACACACACACACACACACACACTGCAGCACACAAACACAGCCGCGCACATACACACACACACACACACACTGCAGCACACAAACACAGCCGCGCACATACACACACACACACACACACACTGCAGCACACAAACACAGCCGCACACATACACACACACACACACACACACACACTGCAGCGCATACCCACTTCAGCACGCATACACACACACAGACACACTCCAGCTGAATTTATTTTCTGCAAGGTGCCATGGAAGTAGTTTACTTCTACTGAAGTACACCAACTGTGTAGCAGGCAGGTGGACTAGTATAAAACTTGCTGGTGACAGGACATGGAGGAATGTTTTGTAGTTTCAATAAAACAGGTCGTTTGCAACTTACTTTATTAAAGCTCATAACAGCTTTGAAACTCACGGTTGGGATATTAACGGTTGCTGTCATTGGTGTTATTAGTATAGCAGGCCCCAAGCGGACTGGCACCAAATCCAAACACTGGTGGATTCTATACCACTGCCGATGCCATCCGATACCATCTCACAGGGACATGGTGGTCCAACACAAAATACAATTCATATTCACGTCATACTATGATTTCGGTAAATAATAAAGGAAACAACGCAAAAATGCGAGAGAGAGAGAGAGAGAGAGAGAGAGAGAGAGAGAGAGTGGAAGAGAACATGCTAATGAGTGATGAAATCTGTCTCTCTGCACTTCAGACGACCAGCCTGTCTGTGCCGCGTGATGAAAGTGATGGGAGCCCTGACAGCCCGACAGTTGGAGGCTGAATATTTAAACATGGCTCTCCATCAAAGGGTCCATCTGACTCTGGGTCCTGTCAGACCCCGTCACCGCCGACACCCCTGACTTCAAAGAGCCCCGGGCGGGGGCCAGGGAGGTGTGAGGTAGGTGTTAGGCCTGAAACCTAACCCTGCTGTACGTGTGCGAATGCAAATGATAATGCCAGGCCGATGTGTTAGAAACGCACGGTTGTGCAGACTCTAGGTGCGTTCTTCTGCCGTTATAAACCCCACTCCTCAAGGGGGTGCTCCGAGACTGAGTGGAACAGTCTTTAAGCATATTTATGCCTTTTCTGAAGGGTTTTTGGCAGTGAAGGCCCTTGTGGAAGTGTTTTTGATAGTGAAGGTCTGTGTGCCGGGTGTTTTTGATAATGAAGGCCTGTGTGTCGGGTGTTTTTGATAATGAAGACCTGTGTGTCGGGTGTTTTTGATAGTGAAGGCCCGTGTCGGGTGTTTTTGATAATGAAGACCTGTGTGTTGGGTGTTTTTGATAATGAAGGCCTGTGTGTCGGGTGTTTTTGATAATGAAGGCCTGTGTGTCGGGTGTTTTTGATAATGAAGGCCTGTGTCTCGGGTGTTTTTGATAGTGAAGGCCTGTGTCGGGTGTTTTTGATAATGAAGACCTGTGTGTCGGGTGTTTTTGATAGTGAAGGCCTGTGTGTCGGGTGTTTTTGATAGTGAAGGCCTGTGTCGGGTGTTTTTGATAGTGAAGGCCTGTGTGTCGGGTGTTTTGCAGGGCATCACCCCCCTTCCCCCCAGAAGCTTACCAAAGTAGGAGCTCTCCGACAGAGGGAAGCCATCGCTGCTGGGGATCTGTAGCGGCCCCACCACACCAATGTCGGGAACGATCCACTCGTTCATCCAGGCTCCTCTAGTCAGGGCCGGCTTGGGGAAAAGACCTGGCAGGTCACAGTAAGGAAAGTCTTACCATCCAAACCCCCCCTTAAACAACAGACATACTCTCAACAAATTACATGCTAACATGGTGCCTCTCTTCTTCTCTTGAATATGGACTTGAGTACGGTCTGCCCTGCTTCATTTTGGAGATGTAGGAGGCCAGACTCATTGCCTCCCTGAGAAACCACTCGGTATTAAAAGACCATCATAATCAAACACTTGCCACATTGTTGCTTGTGGCATACTGTACAGCCCAAAGTGAAATATATTATATGTGGTTTCAACTGAATTTATAGGAGTGCTTTCAAGCGATCGTAATTAAATGCAATCTGGCATCTGAATGGTCTGGCAATACATTGTATTTTAATATCGTTTGCCCTTCAAATTTCAAGACATTATTATGACATTAATGGCTGTGCTATTTTTTCCCGACGTCACTGTGTGTATATAAATGGGGGCACCTCACTTATCAACCAAACTACAAGCGAAAGCACCAAAACTATTTCTTGCAAGGAGACGCAAACTGGAATAATTTAATATGCAAGAGATGTCATAACAAAAACTAAGAAAAACCAGAATGAATAATCGCAATATGCTCACTGTATCTTACAGTGTGATAAGAAAGGCATGAGGAGACATTGGCCAAGAGTGAAGGAACGTCACAGTGAGACAGAATGTCGGTTACGGGAGCTGAACCCTGGACTCTGGGCTATGGGTTTTACTCATAGATGAGATACTGTAGTGCCTTTCCACCGGCTAGCAGCAAACAGCTTTTCCACGATAAGACCCTAGTACTTCCCTACTCGCTAACGTGCTATAAAAAATGACCATGCAGGGAGTCTTCACATTGATTTCCCTCCCAGGCTGTTCTATTCAAATGTATTTGTAGAGAGCTTTTTACAGAAGACGGTCACAAATACAGTTTTCTGTCTTTCTGTCTCTGCTTTACATAGTAACAGAAGAGCAAACATGAGCAAAAGCGCCTAACCCCTAAAATAGCATAAAAAAACTCCCTTGTGGGGAGAAGAACCTTCAAACGGTGGTGAGAAAAAAGGAACAAATCCCAGGAGAAACCCAGCTATCGAGGGGAACCCATCCTCCTCTGGCTGGCAAGGTGGAATGGTAGATGGATATAACAGAAATGTGTTAAGAAATCAATTATAATAAATCAAATTCTATGACAAAGGCTCTGCCTCAACTAATTTCCAGAGTGGAGAAAAAAATGTCAGGCTTTATCGTCAGACGCCCACAAGGGACCTCTCCTCAGATCTGCAAAAAAAAAAAAAAATCCTAACTTTGAAATTAAATCGTCGAGTCGAGCCTTTGGAAAGAACACGGCAATGGGCACAAAAAAATCACCTTCAAGCGCAGCAAAATACGAGACGACCTACCCAAACGAACGTGTCCGTGAACTACAAATCAAAATGGCGGCAGCACGGGTTGCTTGTCCTGTGCCAGTGAACCAAACAAAGCCAGGGGGGCAAACTGACCTGCGTTACATGTGAAACACGTAACGCTGCCAGGCCCTGGACATATGTGTGAAATGTAAGGAAAGTCAGGTGTGGAAGTCAGACCTTTACCTTCTTCTTGTCGCTCCCCCCTTCCCCTCCTCCCCCCTTCCTCAGGTGAAGCTGGAGGTGTGAGTTTCGTCGTTCCTCCTGGGTTCCTGTCCTTTCTCCACGGCTGGCTGCGGGCGTCCCGGCTGTTTTTCGGCAGGGGTGCCGCCGGGGATTCTGCCTTTCCCCCGGGTCGGGGGGGTGGAGAACGGGGAGAGGGGGGGGATCGGGAGTTACTGATTAAACCGTCCCGTTCCTCTCCCGGAGGGCGCCAAGGCCGGACGTGGAGACCTGCTCTCACATCCTGAATTGGGAAACTGACCTCTTCAACCTCCCGCCCACCCCATCCGTTCCTCCCTCGTCCAAAACCCTCCAAAGCAACGCTCTCAAACCCATCCCCACGGAGGGCTGAGTGTGTTTTCGGGTTTTCATTCCGACCAATTAATGCTGCCTTCATTGATTACCATTACTCATTCAGCCATAAACATTTAACTACATTAAAGCACAGAATATAAGCAAGCAGATGTTATTTGGACAACACAAAAAACTAATTTCACTTTATCTGCTAACCTACAGCCCGAATATCAGAGTATCCATGGTCTGGAGTTTGAGACCACTGTTTCAGAGTGACCGGGAGAGTCTTAAAGCAAAGTGAAGGCACAATATCATTTTCACACCTCCCCCGTTTCAATATGATCCATCTTCAGCCTCAGCATGAGCAGCAAGGTCACAAAAGCAGACGGGCAAACTTAGGAAGACACCCACAGGGCTTTGTTTGGTGAAGAAAAACAGCGCTCTGCTTTCAAAATGGCGGCTTCTAACGGTTTTATTTTGATCTTATAGACTGTGCCAGTGCTGCATTTGGATAGCAGTTCCACACGGCAACAGGTTCGAGACTCGCCAGTGATTGGTTGTGCTTCATTAGACAAGCCTCTAATTATGCTACGGGGGCCCCTGCCGGTCAATCGGGTGGACGCTGAACTGCAAATACAGGGTCTTCCTCCTACTCGTGTCTGTGCCAGCCGGCCCTGTGAACTGTGTCGTGACACCACATGTTCTTGAGAGAGCACGTTCTCGCCTGCGCCTCTCTTAGATTGATAGCAGCGGTAAGCACTGAAAAATACAATCCAGGGCTCCAAATTGAAGAGAAAAAGGAGAAAAACATTCATAGAAATTGAAAGTGCACTGAAATGAGATGGAGATTGAATCACTGAACGATGGCGTTTGCTTCGCGGAAAAGAGAAAGTTAAGCTGAAGGAGATCGTACAGAAAAGCTAAACTGGACTGTCACTCATTGAGAAATCAGAGGACGTCATACCAGGGGCGCAAGAGGCACTAAACCAACACGGTGGCCTCAATCTTCATTCCACTGTCCAACTCTGAGGGGGTCTCAATATCACCCACAGAGTAGAGAGGGGGGGTCTCAATATTACCCACAGTGTAGAGTGAGGGGGTCTCAATATTACCCACAGTGTAGAGAGGGGGGGGGTCTCAATATTACCCACAGTGTAGAGTGAGGGGGTCTCAATATTACCCACAGTGTAGAGTGAGGGGTCTCAATATTACCCACAGAGTAGAGTGAGGGGGTCTCAATATTACCCACAGTGTAGAGTGAGGGGGTCTCAATATTACCCACAGTGTAGAGTGAGGGGGTCTCAATATTACCCACAGTGTAGAGTGAGGGGGTCTCAATATTACCCACAGTGTAGAGTGAGGGGTCTCAATATTACCCACAGAGTAGAGTGAGGGGGTCTCAATATTACCCAGTGTAGAGTGAGGGGGTCTCAATATTACCTACAGTGTAGAGAGGGGGGGTCTCAATATTACCCACAGTGTAGAGTGAGGGGGTCTCAATATTACCCACAGTGTAGAGTGAGGGGTCTCAATATTACCCACAGTGTAGAGAGGGGGGGTCTCAATATCACCCACAGAGTAGAGAGGGGGGGTCTCAATATCACCCACAGAGTAGAGAGGGGGGGGGTCTCAATATTACCCACAGTGTAGAGTGAGGGGGTCTCAATATTACCCACAGTGTAGAGTGAGGGGTCTCAATATTACCCACAGTGTAGAGTGAGGGGGTCTCAATATTACCCACAGTGTAGAGTGAGGGGGTCTCAATATTACCCACAGTGTAGAGTGAGGGGGTCTCAATATTACCCACAGTGCAGAGTGAGGGGGTCTCAATATTACCCACAGTGTAGAGTGAGGGGGTCTCAATATTACCCACAGTGTAGAGTGAGGGGGTCTCAATATTACCCACAGTGTAGAGTGAGGGGGTCTCAATATTACCCACAGTGCAGAGTCTCCTGACTCGAAGGCCTGGCAGTCGGCAGGTAGTTAGACAGGCAGATTATATTATTTAAAAATGGGCAGTAAAAGGTTTTTGATTTGAGTGGGGTTTCCTGTGCAGTTGGGCAGGGGTCTAAAAACAGCTGGTTTATCATTGACCAGGTGTTGCTCCATGCACAGCCCAGCACCAAATGCAGCCGTTCTGAGTCAACACACGCCGTCCTGAAATAAACAGGACCTTTGCCACGGACTGCCTTCCTCCGTCACACAGCGTTCTCATCACCGTTCGCCTGGGGGTGGGGCGGCGGGGGGCGGCCTCTGCACGTGATTGGTCCCCGGCCCCTGTAAACCACCCCTCACCTAGCTGGGGGCGTTTCGATTGGCAGCGGCGGTTTCGGTCTGGCCCTTCACCTCTCACCTCTCTCATTAACAACACGTTTCTGCCCACAGAACTCCTGTTCACTGGATGGTTTTTTTTTTTGTTTTTTGCAGCATTCTCTGCAAATTCTAGAGACTGTTCTGTGTGAAAATCACAGGAGATTCTCAAACCGCTCTGTCTAGCACCAACAATCATTCCCCAGTCAAAGTCACTTAGATCACATTTTTCCCCTTTTCTGACATTTGGTCTGAAAAACATCTGCATACTTTTACGCATTTAGTTGCGGCCACATGATTGGCTGATTAAATATTTGCTTTAAGAAGCTGATGTACAGGTCTGCCTCAAAGTTATCACTGAATGTATGCATTACATGGGTCGCGATTGCATTTCATAAAGTCACTGAATATCTTCCATGCAATTTTTTGTGGTGAGACCTGAAAACTGAATGGATAATCAGATTTACAGTAAGTATAAGTGGGGAAATATAGGCAAACAGTGAGTGGGTAAATTCAGTCTGTCCCGTGAGATTGCCTTCCCTGAAAGCAGTTAGGCTACTATCAGCGTTAGATAGGCTCGCCTTTCTTTCCAGGCTAACTAGACAGCCTCTAAATAATGTCATATGAGAAGAGCAAGACATTACATTATCACTTCTTCATCAATGGAAAATGAAATTATGTTGATTGCAATGTATTTTCAGGTCAATGGCTTTTAAAATCGATTTCATGGGAATTATGGACTCCTAGACCCATATATCTTTGACTCTATCGAAATGAAAATACTTTTAGAATTCAGTTCCGTGCATGTAGTGCTCTGCTGCCCTCTAGTGTTCGCTGTAATATATGGCAAGTGAAATCAGATGAAAGGGATTAATTAAGTGGAGCAGTCTTTGTGTTTTATTTGACAAACCCCCAACTATTTCCAAGGTAAATGCATATTCATCTGATTGGGTGAAATACAACCAAACCCCAGAGTAACATTATTAGGTAATGAAAGAAAGGACCAGAGTAAAAGGCGATTGAAATGGCTGCATCCCGTTCTAGGGCTCCCTCTGGAGGTGAATAAAAGGAGGCGCATTGTGCTGTATCACCAATCCACATGTAGTTATCAAGAGAATCGCAAAGTTTGTCAGACACCCATGTACACGCTGATATATCTAATAATTATCCAACCTTGTTTCAATATAGACCGATATGTATTGTAACCGGATTACCCTTAAAAATAATTTTCTGCCCAGTTGCAGTTGCTGCCCAGCAGAAATAAATTCCCCATTAACCAAACAATTCACAATTTGAAATAGAAAAATGAACGAATACATGTATGTTATTGTATTATATAGGCCAATGCCATATGCATTATATTAGCAAGTATTCCTGGCAATATCACCACACTTTAAAAAGACAAAATACTTAGTGGAAAATGTTTGAAATGTATAACATATTTACCAAAATACATAAATCTATCCAAATACACAAATATTTGTTTAATTATTATTTGAGAAAATATTTTGCTGCTGCATATTTTTTGAAAATGTAGTTAGATTCCATTTTTACAAAGAAATAATCGATAATCGATTCACCGTATTGACCCGAACTTGCCTTCGGTTTTGAATTGTCAATCAAAAATGATTATCCAATAAAATTATTCGCAAAACGATCACGCCCCTCGTGTTTTAAAACGTAGGAGTGCGCGTTTGGACATACGCCGTATTTCCAGGACGAGATTGGCCGCGTTTCGATGGGTAGGCGGGCACAACAGATTTTAGGGAGTGGTAAAGAAACGTGCCATATTGTAGGTGGGGTCGATCAAGGATCAGGCTGAGTCACATTCTTATACCGCAGGGAACTTTGGCACGATTGCTTTGGAATAAGTTCCAAAATCAAGATGATCGCTTACATTTTTGGCGTGAGTACATACGTTACCTTGCATGCTTGCTGATTTGCATGTAATAAGACAACACAGCAGACAGAAACGTTGATCAAGGATTGCGCATACTTTATAAAGAGTGTTCGCCTAGCTCGATGCGTAATTCTACATTTTATGAAAATGAATTTCCCTCCTATTTCGTATCATTGGATTGTTTTGTGGCCAAAGAAAAAAGTTTTGTTTTTTTTAAATCAAACTGTCGTCAACTTGTGCAAGTATGATAATGACACTTTGACAGCCATCGAAAGACAAGTGGTTCGCGGAAACGGACTAAACTCTAATCTAAATAATAATAGATTATAGGACTTAGCTCTGCAAGTTTAGCAACACACAGGCGTTAACATTAACTTAAGCAATTAGCCTACATCTAGCTAGCACGGTTGCTCGTTGGCAAGCTGTCAACGGATTTGTTGGAAATGAACTGACATTCTGTTTCATTGGTTTGGACCACAAACGCTATTTTTTCCTCAGCTACCGTTTCCGTTTTTGTACAGTCACACATTTTGTCAGGAAGTTGATTCTGTGTTTTAACCACTGAACTCTTATTAACCGCACTACCGTCAGATAATCATCCGAAAAAGGAAATGATGGGGGAAGAAAATATTTGCTGCACAGTCGTCTATACAGTATACAGTAGACTGAGCATTGACATGCGTACATCTATATGGGAAAAGGCGGCGAGCGGCAAGATTTGAGGGTGCTGGATGCTACGTCTGCGCGAACAACTGGCATTCAACTAGACGGGCAAGCACGTTTTAGGCTAAGTGAAGCTTGTTAAATCCCGGAAGTTAGACTGGACTGCGGATGTTGAGTGCAAAACAAAACATTGGAGCGCCCTTTAAAGTTTCACCGCCTGGCCTCTTTCCCTCTCCAGTTCTTAGACAGTATGTTCGCTCTATGACTACGTCGCACCGTTTTGAATGGGAGTCGTTCCGAGATGGTTTTATTATTACTGTGAAGCTGCTAAGAAAATAACCCGATAGATGGGATGCATGATAATCTTTTTTTGGTGGGTGGCAGTGGTGTAATTCCAGGCAATAGGAGTTTTGCATCCTACAGCATTTTTCCTCCAGCAGTTTTGCAAAGTAAGGTATGACACTCCTTTTGGACGTGACCTGGCAGGAGTGAATACAAAGTTTGTGTTTATTCTGTTGCCTTGTCCACCACTACAAATTCATGGCCACAAATTGGCTACTTTCAATCACACACTGTTCCAACCCAAAGACACACACGAAGCAGTGCACCGTTCATGATTAACCTTTTGTTTGATACATTTTAACAGCAGAAACCTGAAAATAACTTTCTGTGTGTTGAATAACCAAAAAGCTAATTTGTACGGCATGTTTGTAGTTCTCCTTGTCAGGGTTCTTTCTCTTTAACTACACCCCGATACAGCCAGTATCGAAAGGTTCAGGTGCTTGCTTAAACGGTGTCAGCTTGCACTGAGCGTTTGAGTTACTTGAGCCTTTTGCATTTCAATTCTTGTACTTACTTGCAACTTTCAACACAATACTCCTACTTCAATTGCACTTAACAAATGTGCATTTTTGTTTTGTTTCTGATTTCAGCTGGTTCGACGCTGCATCGATAGCATTATCAGCATCATCTTTGGCATTTTCTTCTCCAAGAAGGCTGCAATCACTCTTCAGGATCCCAACATCAAGTATGCCTTGCGTCTCATCGACAAAGAGGTACTGAAGGATCCGTGTAGGTTTAAATATGTCGTATTATGTCATATTATATGGCAGGTCCTGAGGGACTTCTTTATACAAGCAATACTTGTCCATTTATTTCCATGAATAATTATAGCAAATAGCTAAAGAAAACACAAAGAACATGCTGTGTAAAAATAAGCCTATTCATATTGAAGACCTCTTGATGCTGGGCCAGTTTTCTTCTCCTGATTGTTAATTAATTGAATGATTTGCGTTTCTGATTGGCCAGAGATCCCACTCACCTGGTGACCGAGGTCTGAATTAGTCCTTAAATAGAGGGCGTTTTGTCCTTTGGCTGCATGGTAAAGTTTAGCTTTGAGGTTGAGATCCTGGAAATGACCTGTTTTTTTTGGGGCCCACTGCAGATCATCAGCCATGATACCAGGAAGTTCAAATTCGCCCTGCCCACCCCAGAGCACATCCTGGGGCTGCCCACTGGTGAGTCTGTCCTGGAGCGCCTCCCCCAAAAACAACCACACAGTTTTAAGTTAATTGTTACACGGCGAAAAAGTTTCCATTCACCTAAAAAGTTTTAGTATTTAATCTGTAAAGCAACCTATGCATCCGCTGCTTTTACTGTAGTTCATACGCAATGGAACCCACTGCCATGTAGGATTATCCCAGAGATTGAGGTGATTAAAAACCTTAGAATAAAATTGTCCCTATTCAAATGCGGTTTAACTATTTCAAAATTAGGAATACACACTCCGGGCTAGTTTCATGCACACGCATTAATATAACTAGCCCTCAGTTTCAAAGAATGATTTCCAGCAGATGTATACACCCAACAAAGTATTAATGTGCAATTTGTTATTTAGTGTTTAGGACAAGAAATGAACAAATCAAAACTAACTGCCACTTAGGATCTGAGCATCCCTGAAGTCTTCAGGCTCAAAATTCCTGGGACAAAAGTTTTATCATGTCTAGTGACAATTTTCTAACACTGGACAGGTTTGGCAGGAATCGCGACATGCCTCTCTAACAGTTCACTTGCCAGGACTGCATTTAAGGCATTTAAGATGAGTTGGTAGCTCAGCAATGTAACTTTACTTCTTATCTGAATCTTTGGTGAAATGTGTTTTGTTATGGTCAAGATGCACCCCTCTGTAGCCCTTAAATGTACCCCTATTTCAGAGGCAGCATCAAATTGCGGTTTCTGGTCTTGAAATTCTCAGTCCTTAAAAAATGAGAAGCGTAACTACTGTCCCGTTTGAGTGGACTCTGCTACTCCAAAATGGATGCTTTTCTTGCAAGCGGGTTGCTCTGTTGATTCTCTGGCAGGTATTTTGCAAGCCTGACGGCTTGTGATTCTGGCTCTCTTCTCAGGACAGCACATTTACCTGTCTGCCAAGGTAGATGGGCAACTGGTGGTCAGGCCCTACACACCTGTGTCCAGTGATGACGACAAGGGTTTTGTAGACCTGGTGGTCAAGGTAAAGAACACGGTGAAGGGTTAAGGCTGGTTGGTTCCACCTTTCACAAAGTCTTTTTTTTGGGGATGAAAAGGAAATGTTTTAAATTGAACTAATGCCTTTTTTATATATATTTATTTTTTAAAGATCTATTACAAAAACGTCCACCCCAAGTTCCCTGACGGTGGAAAGATGACCCAGTACTTGGAGAGCTTGCGGATTGGCGATACCATCGATTTCCGTGGGCCCAGTGGTCTGTGCGTCTATAAGGGCAAAGGTAGGCCTCACAGTGGAGCTCTTCATCTCTTAGGCCTCACAGTAGAGCTGCTCATGTATAAGGCCTAAGGGAGGCCTCACAGTGGAGCTCCTCGTCTCTCAGGCCTAACGTAGGCCACACAGTGGAGCTGCTCATGTATAAGGTTCCACTGAACCTGAGCCCAGAATTCGGGTCACTATAAGCATGCGAAGTAGTGCACACAGGATGGGCCCAGGACCTCAGAGGGGTTCAGAGATTTTCATTACAGGTTGACAGGACACTGGTGCAACGTAATGGTGTCTCTTCATGGTTTGTTGAATTATTAGTGGGGGGTGGGGGAGTCAGCTTGTGAACAAACAGGCCAAAGCAATGACAAACAGTACCCGCCTCTAACCGCCTTTCTCAACAGGAAAGTTTGCCATCAAACCGGACAAGAAGTCTGAGCCAGGGATGAAGACAGCCAAACATGTGGGCATGATCGCGGGTGGAACGGGTGAGTCTCAACCGTCATACTGCGTTCCAGAGACTACAAACTACACATTTTGAATCGGAAAGTGGGGTATCATTTCACATTGGTCAAGTGCTCAGCTGGAGTTAAACCTCAGGTTTAAGCCCCTATATCATCGAACTGCATTCCAACTGGTACAGCTAATCCTTATTTCACATATCTGTTCCAGTTGTGATGCAGTTTGGTCGTCCAGAGGTCTAAGCTCCAGTTAAGCTACACTGAAATTGATTCCGTCGTGAGGGGAAGAACACGTATAGGAGAGCAAACGCTAACTGCTCGCTTTGCCGAATCTCAGGCTAGGCTGTGCGACAGTTATATGTGATGTCATGGCTCGATTGGCTGCGCTTTAGCAGGGATATGATTGGCTGTAATGCCGGTATCTGTGTGCAGGGATCACCCCTATGCTGCAGATCATCACCGCTGTGATGAAGGACCCAGAGGACAAGACTGTGTGCCATTTACTCTTTGCCAACCAGGTAGGTGGACCTGGCAGGTTCTTCCCCCGGGAATTTATGTCTGAAGTCTGAAATGTTAGTTCTTAAAATCCCCCGTTCTGTTTTCCTCAGGATCAAAAATGACACCAGTGAAACCTCCATAAATTATACATTTTAATAATTAAAAGTTAAAAAAGTTTTCCTGAATTGGCCATTTGCGGTTTTAAAACATTGATTCAACAATGTTGTGTTGACAGTGTTGACACTCCGCCCCAGAATACAAGAATGCTTTGTTTGAAACTAAGGATAGATATACACGGTTGGTGTACTTAGAAAATTCATATTTTTCAACTAATCCCTGCACAAATTAAGCGCTGTGGATGCTTGTGAGTAACCGTGGCATTATATTTGGAAAGACATTTTTAGAAGGTAAAATCTGCCACTTTAGTTGAATAGAAAGGGTGAACTCAAACACAATGAAATTGAACCAACCCTTAAAATAAATGACAAACACACTCCAGGAGTTTGAAAATCGGTGTACACATCAGTTCTGCACAAGATTAATCTTTATACTTACTTAATGGTTTTGCCTCTGATTCGTCAGGTGTGTTCAATTGCTCAATTGGTTTTTAGGAAGGCAAGAAGGAAATAATATTACAAACTGAACATTTCAAACGGAAAAACTCCCACCTCTCATTATGTCCACAGACTGACAAGGACATTTTGCTCCGTCCTGAGCTGGAGGAGATTCTGGCTACTCACCCGTCCCGTTTCAAGCTGTGGTTCACCGTGGACCGGGCACCTGAGGGTAAGGCTCCCCCTCCAGACAGTCAGTGGGCCCAGATGCTAAAATACTAGAAGTGATTGGCCATTTAAATTCACATTTTAGCCCACTGCTTTAATTCAGACAAATTGGTAGGTTTTCTACTCGCACACTGTACCAGGAAAAAGTAATCACGTCCTTAAACTTAATAACTGGTTGCACAACCTGGTTACAATAACTGCAACCAGCTGCTTCCTACAATTTGATGTCAGTCTCTAAAATTCCTCAAAGACTGATGGCAAATTATAGGAAGTGTTTGTTTGTGGTTATTGCTGCTAAAGGAGGTGCTACCAGTGCTACAAGTTCCCAGTGTACACAATGCATTGCCCTGAAGGCTCCAATTTAATTGATAAACACTTCACACTTTATTTTTTTTCCCCTCTGTCCCAGATTGGCAGTACAGCCAAGGATTCATCAGTGAGGATATGGTGCGGGACCACCTTCCTCCCCCAGGAGAGGACACCCTGGTGCTCATGTGTGGCCCCCCGCCTATGATCCAGTTCGCCTGCAACCCCAACCTGGACAAGGTGGGCCACGAGGCCCACAGGAGGTTCATCTTCTAACCCCGTTTCCCTGTCGGGTGACAGCGGGGGCCATTTCGGTGCGTCTAGGGCAAGCAAACGTTCATATTCCCCTGCTGAATAGTGCTTGGCTTTGATCGACCCCCCCCCCCCCGGATCTGTTCCATGGACCATCCAGGACCAAAAAAATGATGAGAAAACCCTTTACCACTCATTCCAGTTATACTGAAGTCAAATTGGTTGAAAAAATAGGAAATTTAATAGAAATTAGAAATAGAATAGTAATTTAACTAGTTGACTAACACGGAATGACATTTGCGTTCATCTGACAGTTTCGATCCTCGGACTACCAATATAAAATTGAGGCGTTTTTATTTAATCGTTGCTTCGCATTTCAGTATATCTGACTATCCGCACAGCACCTTGACTTTATGCATGAATTAATCAAGCCTAAGCTATGAAGATCAGTAAACATTAAAACGGGACCTAATGCCACCAAACCCCTACTTTAAGGGTTATCAATGGCCTCACCATCTTATTTTCATGGTTACCATGGGGCCACCATCACTGGGTCAAATTATTATTTGGAATACTTGACTTTTTTTGAGAGAGAAAAAAGACCAAAAAATTTTTCTGTGGTGACACTAGAAGTTTGAGCTTGATGACTACCTTTGCCGATTCAACGACTCAGCAAAGTCTCTCAAAGCCCTTTATTGAACATTTGGGAAGAAAAGTTACAGACAACAAATTTAAAGGGGATCAAATACTATCATTCAGATGTTCAATTGTATTGAGGGGTTGACCACTGCTGTTCACCATATTTCTCCACATTCCTGATTCAAGACCGAGAATCCGAAGACGTGTGGGAGAGGCTGCAGTTTTGGTTGGGCACCGATTCCTCCTCATGCAATGTATGTGAGCGAATGTTGAAATCTAAGATCAAAGTAAGTGTTGAGACAAGTCTATAGGGTGCACGGCAGCTGTTGAATATTTTACTGAAGTACTAGCACTTAACGGGGAGGGGCACTCCCCCTTACCGTAACCGACGAATGGGTTGCTGCTAAACGTGAACCGCAAGAGCGTACTCCCAACGCGTCAGGTTTGGTCTGGCGTCAGTTGTGCTGAAATGACAGACCCCTGAGCTGCGAGCAGCCATTTTAGTTTGAGTTGGAAGAGGGAGGAGATGCATCAATGCCGATGGCATCGATTACTCTGACACTTGCTGTGCATTTGAAAAAACAAGAACAACAAAAGGAAAAATGCTCGGCAGTTCTAGGTCTGGCCTTTCTAGTGCTGAGGGCTTAGGGTGTAAATAGACACAGAGAGTAGAAGACTAAAGCTGCAGCAAATGTTGACTGAAGAGCTCCGTTCGGTCCAAATGTAGTGCCTTTTTCCCCTGGGGCTGAGGCTGAGGCTGTTCCCAGTAAGCCCCCTAGTGGCCAATTCCCAACTTGTGCTGTTCCCCTCTTTCGGCCAGTAATGCCAGTCAATGTAGCTGATGAGCAATTGACACTGACCGCACCACAAAGGGAAATGGATTTTGGTGAATGTTGCGATCGGAGACAACCGTGTGATTTGGGTGTCTCAAACGCAACCTTTCAATGCAGCAATATCAAACGCATGATGCGGCTGGGATACAGTGGTTCGACTGGCGTGATTTCTCAGAAAGTGAGTTTATGCACTTTGTGTTATTTTTGTGTGTTGTTTTGTTAACCGAGAAAACGTTTTTTCAGATGTGTTGAGATTCACACATTTGCTGATTGTCTGGACGCACAATCTGGAACAAAAGCTGGGCTCAATTAGATGGTGCATGAGTTGGATGTTTGTGATGGGAAATGGGAAAAGTGGATTTGTAATCAGCAATTTGATTTTGGCCTTATTGCTCAATACACGAGTCATTCAGTATGTCGTTTGTAACTGCACACAGCCATTTTGTTTAAAAGGGTTATTTTTTTTGTGACGGGTGTCTTCCTTACAGTAGAGGTGTTCCAAGTTGTACTTTCGGGATCATCTGTGTAAAATCTGTATTCCTGAGAGTGAAATCAATCCCTTACACCCAATTATAGAGTAGTACCTAGACTGGTATACTGAAAGCTCTACAAGAGTATTAAACCATATTTTGTATTGACCATAGTACTGATGTGTAAATGCTGGCAGTATGCGCATTTGATTGAAGCCACAGCTTATATTCTAAGAAAAGCTTGACAGTGATTGTTACTGAAATGCTTATCCTTCTGTGGTTTGATCAACCCAGTAAGGCTGCTAAATAAACACGGATGAAAAAGTGCTATGCCTTCAAAAGTGATTTTCTTCCAAACACCTTTCATGTTTTACCTGGAAATATCATCTCAACATTGCTCTTGTTTGCACTGTCACTTCAATGTTGTTGATACAGGTAATACAAATTACCTGCATCAGGGCGTTGCTGCAAAAGAGAATGTGTGCTCAGTCAACTTACCCTGTATAAATAAAGGTTGATAACAAACAACAACCAGGAGAAAAACCGATCTGGTTCAACTAGTATTTTGGTGTATTCCAAAATACAGATTGAAAAACAAAGGAGAAAACGGATTACTGTCCTCAGTGACGGTATGTACTGAGATGCACACACACACACACACGCAGGCCCATGCATGCACGCACACGCTCAGTGGCCACTTTATTAGGTACTCCAGAATTGAATTATTCGTGGCATGGATTCACCCAGGTGCTGGAAACATGAGACGGATATTGGTTCGTCAATGCAGACGGTGGGGGTCTTGTAGTAGCTCCAGATCTTTTGCTACAAACCTCCCGTGACGCCTCGTTCCGATTCCGTTGCGTGAGATGTTGGTACTGAGACGGCCATTGCAGGAGAAGGAACATGTGGTCACGTCACGGTGGCCTGAGAGGACGAGAACGTTCCCCTGCTGGAAGTGTTCGTTTGACAAAGAGCAGACGGTGCTGACACGAGGCAGGCTGGATCCCTGGGCTTCATATGGTTTACATGAAATTCTGCATCTCACAGCAGACTTGGGAGATTTATCAGGCCAGGCCATGTTTCTCCAATCTTCAGTCACCCACTGAAGCCATGATCCCGTTTGCTGATCGCTGTGGTACAAGATGAGGCACTCTGAAGACGGGGAAATAATGAATTGTTAAATAATACTGTTTATCAATAACAGGTCTTGGAGGCTTCCTGAATCTGAGAGACGAGCGCATTGCATCGGGGACTATACGGGGCGGCCTGAAACGTAGTGGTTAAGGTACATGACTGGGACATGCAAGGTCCGTGGTTCTAATCCCGGTGTAGCCACAATAAGATCCACACAGCCGTTGGGCCCTTGAGCAAAGGCCCTTAACCCTGCATTGCTCCAGGGGGAGGATTGTCTCCTGCTTAGTCTAATCAACTGTACGTCGCCCTGGATAAGAGCGTCTGCCAAATGCCAATAATGTCATGTAATGGTTTCCTCGTTTCTCCCAAAGAGGACTCGTTTATTTGAAACAGTTTCTCCACTGCTCATGATCCATGTCATCATCGGGTGGTTTTCCGTTTTTGGCAAACTTGCGCTTACACGGTTACTTAGTACAGTACAATAAGCAAACGTCTTGACCAGAACTTTGAAAACCAAGTACACACAAATAAGTTGAAATTTTATTGACACTTTTAAAAATGCTTAAGTAATGTTACACAATACATATTTGCTTTACAGATATGGGATAACAAGGGTTGCATAGCAATATTAATTTGTGCATCTTGTATATTGCTTTCTTTTTCCACTCTAAAAACATACAGAATCCCAAATAAAATCTGCTGTACGGTAGCCTGTTACAAATATGTATAATAATATAATGTAATAATTATAATAATAATAAAAATAATAATAATAATAATAATAATAATAATCCGTCTTTAGCAGTTCTCAACACAATAGTCATTGCAAAAAATGACAATTAGTTTAAATAACATGCAAGGACACTAAAGTAATTGAATTAAATATGTGTTAATGACTTGGGTGAAAAAAACATGCAGACAGACTGGTGTGGAGGACTGCCTTTCAGCGATCTGGTGGGGGGGCATTAGTCAAAGTCACGTAAAAATATCATGGACATTTTCCAGGTCTACAACTGCAACAGTGCCGGTTTTGCGGGTAGGAAAACAAGCGTTTTGGCACAAAATGTCTGACCGTGGGGGGTGGGTCCACTCATCTAATCATAGAAATGAGGCGAAACAAAATGGATGCATGAAATAACGAACTGGGCTGAGGGTAAGGGAGTGACTGTTGGCTTCAAGTGAAACCACCGATCGCACAAGTGGCTCTGTTATGGGCTAATGCGAGATACGGTTTGTCTTTTTAAAACAGATCAGCCGTCAACGAACACCGCCCCACGTCCGAAAAACTGCATGCATCGTGCTCTGAGAACGCAATCCATGTGAGCCCTGTGTCCAGTTGATGTCCTAAATTTAAAAAAATGATGCACAAAGCACATAACCTTATACAAGTCCAACACATCCAGTAACCAGCTGGTTGGCAAACTCGGGACCTGTCCAACACTGTATTATTTTCGCACTTGCATATCAATATGTGCAGGTTTCAAACAAGTTCAACCGTCTCCAACGTGTAAACAGAAAGTGGAGTAACTGAACTGGAGTGGAGCCTAAATTCACAAAATTTAAAGCTTAACATCCTCTTAATAAAAAGTCACAAGAATGTTGACACCATTTGCAAAGCCAAATGCTTTTTTTTGTGTAGTGTACGGTGAAACTGGAAAACAAACAAGAACATAGAACTTTTTTTTTTTCTTCTTTTTTTTTTTTTTTTTTTAAACCATTAAAAAAACGGACCGTAACCGCTTCGCTTAAACTACAGGCCATGAAGCCGACGTAACTGACGATCACGGAGAGAGACCGGTCGTTTCCAGCCACGACAGCACGTTCCAGCTCACGACGAGGGTCATAGATCAGCGTCCTTAAATGCACGCAGTGAATTTTTCAAAGCAGGTTTTTTTTCGGCGTCACCTTTACAATGTGATTGTGGCACGCATTCGCTCAGCGTTGCACCGCGCTGCCGAGACCGGTTACGACCGGTTTCTGTGATGTGGGCTTTTTGATTTGCGGTTGACGATAGCGGTTACCAAACATAACAGTCAGGGAGGGGTTGGGGGGAGGGGGGGGGGGGGCCCACGGCCCTGGCTCCGGTCAGGCCCGAAAAGCGAAGGTGGCGGGCAGGGGGCTGGCACAGGTCAGCTCTCGCTTCACAGCTCTCTCCCGAACGCCTCACACGTTGGAGTCGTCGTCCATCGTGGGCGAACCCGCGGACAGCTCGCAGAAGAACTCGTCCTCCTTCAGCATACTCTGGGAACAGAGAGACGGGCGCAGTTACAGGCCGGTTCAAAGAGGCCAAGCTCTACAGGAAGGGCAAAGGGAGGGGGGGGGGGCATTCAGGGTCTATTTCACTGCACTCAATTTCAGAAATGACAAATTCAGTTCATCACTGGAACAACCTTCCATAACGATGAACAAGGATCTCTGAACTCAACAGTGAGAATAAATCCACGTGCGACACTCTCCATGGTCATATATTCAGATAGTGGTGGGAGACTGAGGCCACCTCAGACCTGTTTGGGAGATCAAATTAATTTGATTGGTGGAAAAAAGTAGTAGTAGTAGGTACTTTATTGTCGCCGTGGGGGTTTTCGGTAGAAAATCATTGTTGGCGGCGTTACATAAAAACAGGCACAGCACATAGAGACAGACATATAACATCAACAGATCAGATCTTTATAAATTCAGATCTGAATTAATAAAAATAAAAAAACACGGTGCACTATAGCAGCTGCTGGTAGTTACGACATATATAACAAAATAAGAGTAGTGCTCTGGCTGGACCCGCTAGACAGAGTTAAACTAAGTGAATAAAATATAAATATAAAAAAATAAAATAAAATAAAATAAAATAAAATAAAATAAAATATTTGGGTTAGACCTTACCATTCAGGGATTTAATCACCTGTGGTATGAATGAATGTTTGGACCTGTTTTTTGAAAAGGCTGGCTGCCGGAACCTACGCCCAGAAGGTAACCGGTCGAAGGCTGTACACAGAGGGTGCTTGGGGTCAGAAATGACTCTGCTTTCTTGAGAGACCTGGTTCTGTAACTCTCTTCTAAGCTGGTCAGTTTAAAGCCCAGCAATTTGCTGGCACTGGTTACAGTTTTCCTCAGGGTTTTTTTTTCTGTGCTTCTGTTGCATTACCAAACCACCAAATAAGGCCAAAGGTTAAAACACTCTCAACAAAGGCACTGTAAAACATCTTAAGCATGGTGAGATTGACATCAAATAAGGCTAACTTTTTAAGAAAGTAAAGCCTTTGCTGTCTCTTTTTGTTAATGTATTCAGTATATTTGTCCCACTTCAGCTTATTTGTGTATAAAATAAACAACAAGGCAGATAAAACGCAGCCTTGAGGAGAGCCTAAAATGATTGAGAGTTGACTCCAGCTCCACCAACAGTATATTTTGTGAAAGCTCACTGTTCCAGACCATGGTTTTTTTTTTTTGACCCGGGAACTGTGTCATTCTCAGGGAGGGTGAGGGCGTACGAACGGGACTCGACCCCTACCGTCAGGTTGTTGATCCCCTCAGAGAATGCGCCGATTTGTCTCACAGTCCCTTCCGAGTCCTCCATCTGCGGGCGGACACATAAAACATCAGGAAGACAACCAGAGACCAGCTGAACTGGTGGGGACTGCAGGCCAGGGTGTATGGGCTCATCTCTTCCCCCGTAATTTCAATAGTCAAGAGCGGGCAGAGCGTTTGATACATGCGTTTATCGACACGGTTGTTTACGATACGGCGAGCTCTCGACACGCGTGTTTAGGACATTCTCAGCACGGGAGGGTGCTGGAGTGAGTGACCAGCCCTGACCTGCTGGAGCCGGTCCAGGTCGTCCTCGTACAGGTGCAGCTCCCCGGCCCGGTGGCCGGTCTGGAAGCTCTTGCCCTTGGGCATCTCCACGTCCATGGGGCACACGTACTCCTCACTGTCCTCCTGACGCCTGCGCCGCAGACTGCCAAAGCTGCCGAACGACAGCTTCTTCGGCTGGAGACGCGCACACACACATATATGCACACACGCACACACACACACACACACACACACACACACAGTTACACACACACAGTTACACACATGCACGCACACACACACATACACACACACAGACAGACAGACACACACACAGTTACACACACACAGTTACACACACACACATAGACAGACAGACAGACACAGACACACAGACACGCACACGTGCGCGCACACACACAGACGCGCACACACGCACACAAGCAGACGCGCACACACGCAGACGCACACACACGCAGACGCACACACACGCAGACGCACGCGCACGCACACACACACGCAGGCGCACGCACACACACACGCAGACGCACACACACACACACACGCACGTGCGCGCACACACCAAACACACATGCAGATACGCACGCGGACACACACATGCAGACAGACACACATGCATGCACACAAAACACATGCATGCACACACGTACACACACATCACATGCACACACAGATACATACAGACAGAGAGACAGAGAGACAGACAGATACACAGACACGCACAGACAGAGAAACACATGTCAGCTGTGAGGAGAAACAGCATGCCCTGGAAGCCTGCAACCAAGACGCAGAACTGCTGCTCATGCTCGCTTCAGTGTCAGCCAAGACCTGCTGCTTTTTCCACCCTCCCTTAAATGGCTAGCATTTATATAGCACCTTTATCCAAAGCGCTGTACAATTGATGCTTCTCATTCACACACACACACTTGCTCAGGAACACTTCGACACAGCCCAGGCGGGGGATCGAACCGGCAACCCTCCAACTGGCAGACGACTGCTCTTACTGCCTGAGCCAATGAGACGGCTGCTCTTACTGCCTGAGCCAATGAGACGGCTGCTCTTACTGCCTGAGCCAATGTCGTCCCTCAACCTGGGACCCAGGCGTGAAGGCAGTCCGGCCTACCCGCAGCACTTATTGTCCAGTTACAGGAATCACCCGCGGGAGGAGAGAAAACCCGGGCTGGACTAACTCCAGTGCAGGACCGGGGTTTGACGCTGTGAGGGGGCCCTACCTTGACTTTGGCGGTGGCGGTGAGCGGGGTGTAGTCGGGGCACTCCAGCTGCTCCTGTTTGAGGTGCTGGGCCTCGTCCCCCACCAGCAGGTGGAAGTGCGTGGCCAGGTGGCGCCGCAGGAGGGTCTTGCTGGGCGGGATGTTCAGCAGCAGGGCCATGGTCTCCACGTTGAACCGCGGCTCCAGCACCTGCCGGGACAGCGCCGTTACGAGCCTGGACCCGAACCCGGACCCAAACCCGGACCAGAGCCCGGACCCAAACCCGAGCCTGAACCCGAACTGTTCCGCAGCACGGTACACTTGGTCTTCCCGTAAAAAAGCGAAAGTACATCTCTGCTAAAAAGCTAAACTACATCTGTTCAAAAGCTAAAATAGCATCTGTTAAAAAGCTAAACTACATCTGTTTAAAAAAAAAAAAGCTAAAGTTAATTGTTCTGTTAGAAATCTAAACTGCATCTCTGTTAAAAAGCTAAAATTTTTGTGGAAAGACAAGCAGATCTCGAAACCTCCTGTGGAAAGCTGAGGGGATCTCGAAGCAGATCTCATTATGTTACATTACATTACAGTACAGTAATTTAGACACTCTTTTCCAGAGTGAAGTACAGTAAATACGAATGAGAAGGGGATCTCTAAACTTCCTGCGGGGAGCTGAGCGGATCTCTAAACTTCCTGCGGAGAGCTGAGCGGATCTCTAAACTTCCTGTTTAGAGAGCTGAGGGGATCTCTGAGGGGATCTCTGAGGGGATCTCTGAGGGGATCTCTGAGGGGATCTCTGAGGGGATCTCTTGAGCGGATCTCTCACCATCAGGCCCCCGTGCACCCCGCTGCCCCGCAGGTTGGGCGCATACTCGGCCAGGTCCACGGACCTCAGCCACTCCATCACTCTGTGATTGGTCCACTGCGAGATCTCCGCTGGGGTCACGTGATTCTGGGGGACGCAGAGGAGAGAAAGCCAGAGAGAGAAAGGAGGAGTATTTTTCATGTTTTTATCGTTTCTATCCATAGACCTTACATTTCAAGCAGAAATGATGCATTTAAATATTTCTGTTTAAAAAAAGAACAAAACTAAATTTATGCTACTCCCCCCAGATTTTTCTCCCAATTCGGAGTGGTCACTCATGCTCACGCCACAGAAAAACCTTGATCCGGGACAGTGCAGATCAAAGCACAAGCTCTCCTGCACTCCCCTGGATCGGCAGCGGCAACGGGACAGAACCGTCAAAGACCAGCCAGCCAGCCCAGGGCAAACCCCCACACCCCGCCCCCTGCGCCGGGATTGGCCCGCCGACTCTGACCTCATCGGAGGGGCGGCGCCGCAGGCAGTTGGGCTCGTAGTTGTTGAGCCGCAGGACCTGGATGGCCCTCTTGATGCTCAGGTGGTGGAGAACACTGCCCACTTTCAGGGACAGCAGGTCGTCCTGAGGACAGCAGGACCACACTTAGAGGGAAGCTTACACACTTACAGAGAGAAGTCTGACAGAGGGAAATCACAGAGAATTACAGAGGGAAATCACTCACACACTTAGACGGAAGTCTGACAGACCTACAGAGAGAAATCACTGGGACTTACAGAGGGAAGTCTGACACACTTAGAGGGAAACTCATTCACACATTTAGAGGGAAATCGGACATACTTACAGAGGGAAATCACAGACAGTCTTACAGAGGGAAATCACCAGCCGACACACAGAGGGGAAACTCACTGACAGACTCAGAGGGAAATCACTGAGACTTACAGAGATAAATCACTGACAGACAGACAGCATGTTCCTCATCCCGACACAGAGGGGCAACTCACCACAGTCATGTAGTGAAGCATGCGGCCGTCCACCCTGCCCTCATCGAACTGGGTCTTATACTGCGGCAGGCCGATGTCATCCAGCCACCCTGGGAGAGAGGGAGCAGGGACAAGGAAGTGTGAGGATGAGAGAGACAGAGTGAGAGAAAATAAGCACATGAAAGATGTGCAAGGATGGTCGAAAGAGCATGAGGACAGAGACGGTAGGAGTAGAAACTCCACAAACTTGCAGTTCTCACACTCGCGGGCGTACACAAGGAAGCAGGCTCACTTAGTGGTCGCCCAGGAGTAGTGGAGTATGTGTGGGAGAGTGTGCACTTACTGGTCACCCAGGAGTAGTGGAGTATGTGTGGGAGAGTGTGCACTTACTGCTCACCCAGGAGTAGTGGAGTATGTGTGGGAGAGCACGCACTTACTGGTCACCCAGGAGTAGTCGAGTTTTCCTTTGTTATCGTCCTCCTCTGAGCCCAGGGCCTGCAGGGCGAGCTGCAGCTTCTTCCTGTGCAGGGCGTGTTTTATACCCAGCTCCTGCGGACACACACACACACACACACACACAATACAACAATCACACACACACACGTATGTATGCACACGCACGCACGCGCGCACACACACACACACACACACACACACACACACACACACACACACACACACACACACACACACACACACACACACACACACACACACACACACACACACACACACACACACACACACACACACACACGATACAACATTCACACAAGCCGCAGACACAATCCAAATGTAAATGCAGTGTGCACACTACCCAAGACTGAAATAGTTCACAAACTGTCCAAAAGCGAAATTGACACTGAGGTCAACGATAACAGAGCCGTGACTCACCCTCTCCAGGTCGTGCTGGGAGGCCTGCAGGAGCGTCTGGCCCGAGGTGATCCACTGCTTGGCCAGGCCCACGTGCACGCCCAGACCCTGCTCCTGGAGCCAGGCGCACACCTGGTCCTTCGTCCACCTGGCGAAGGGCGTGTCCAGCTCGCTGCAGGACAGGAAACCGGGGGTTATGCCGCAGTCTTAAGGCACCCTACATTTTTTTTTTTTTTTTTTTTCAATATATATATTTTTTTTTTGTTTACTGCCCATCCCCGTTATAGGGGTCCATATTCTAATATGAACTTATAAAAAGATCCCTTAAAGGTGCAATAGCTAAGTTTTTTGTGTTAAAACGTTGTTACACGACCATTGTATATCCCGTCCTATCATTGAAAAACGTCAGAATGTTTACAGAGAAGGGGGAGGGATTAACGGTGTTGTGGTTTGAGCGTGTTTGTCGCTGCGATTCATCTCTTGACCGTGAGAAGTCTGAAATGACCTATTGTACCTTTAATCCAATTTCTCTACTTGTGCAGACTGGAAGCTGCCTGGCTGATCTGGGAACAGCTCTTTTTTTTCTTACTTGTTTCCGCGCTGCAGGTCGCGTGACCAGCCAAGCCGGGGGCCGGCGGTGGCCCTGACTCCGCCCCGCTTGAACTCTGTCTCTGACATGTCTTCGTCAGGGTTAAATGTAGTGGACTGGCTTCTCTTCAGCCTAGAGATGTAAAAAAAAAAAAAACGGTTAGCTTTTAGCATTTTGTGCACTGCATTTATACTGTAGCAGGATGAGCAACACAATCCAAAGGGACTTGCCATTGATGGTGCAAGATGTCCATGTGTAGCATAGCATAGCATAGCATAGCATAGCATAACATAGCATAACATAGCATAACATAGCATAACATAGCATAACATAACATAACATAACAATGAAAACAGGCCATTCAGCCCAGCAATGCTTGCCTTTTCTTACTGGCCGGCTAGCCCTGTTCCTGTTTCACTCCAACCCTAACAAAACACACCCTCATTCAACAGCCAGAGATCGTGTTGAGCTGCTAACGAGTAGAGTCCGGTGTGCCAAATTAGGGTTAGAGTGAAATCCTCCAGGACGGGAGATCCAGGAACAGGGTTGGGCAGCCCTGGTGTAGACAGAACAGGACATGCCATGCCATGCCATGCCATGCCATTAAATTAATAAAGCAAACTTGGTCAATGTAACTTTTAGGTCAAAGGCCATGCAGAGTCATCAAATCGAAGACAAATAAACGCTGACTCACTTGCCGAAGAGCTTCTTGATCCCTCGGGACTTCTTCTTGCCTTCCGGAGAGGAGGGCAGCGTGTGGGTGCTGTCGCTGTCGGCCGAGCGGTGGGGCACCCCGGCTAAATCCAGGTGGTCCGTTCCCTCCCGCTCAGTCTCCGCTGCACAGACACACACCCGCAGGCGTCAGTCCCACACAAACTCCCAGAGTGCAACAGCACTCGGGAAATACAAAGCATGCGAGCATCAGCGTCACAAAGACCACTCGGTGTCCCACACAAAGTCCCACAATCCACCAGCACTCGGGAACTACAAGCATGCAAGCGTCAGCATCACACGGACAACTCGGTGTCCCACACAAGCTCCCACAATGCAACAGCACTTGGGAACTACAAGTATGTAAGCATCAGCATCACATGGACCACTCAGTGTCCCATACAAACTCCCACACAAACTCCCACAATCAACAGCACTCTGGAACTACAAGCAGCAGGGTGTGGACTACAATTCCCACAATCCACCTGTGGTTGTGAGCAGAAATGCCGAAGGGCACCCATTTCATGGCTGCAAGACATCAGTAAGACTACAAACCATCTGTAAGCAGCGGCAGATGGAATTCCACAATAACACAGCAACTTTTCACGCCACGGTAGCCAAGCAATGAGGAACAAGGGATGTTTCAAATTCACGACACACAATCACAATCTACTCCAGCCTGCTTCAACTGAGGCGAAAACCTTTCCGTCAGGCAGTTGCAAAGTCGCCCGTACAGGCGCAGAAGTGCAATGACGTCAAGCTTTGGGGACTTTGCTGCACCGGGTGACGGTCGACTGGAGGGGGAGGCGACGATGACACATACGGCAAGCGGATCTCATGCTGGGCAAGCCTGAGACGCATCGTGCCGATTGGCTAGTTCATCTCAAGCAACCACCACCAAAAGGACAGGGTTCACACAAGGGGGTCCTGACGGAGGAGAAAGGAGACTCCATGACAGAGCAGCTGCTAGGGGAGGCACCCTGCATTTCCAAACCCAAAGTCCACCGGCCCCAATGGGAGTCTGGAGTCTCCTTTCTTCAACCGTACAGCTGGATAAAAGCACTATCCACACGGGGTGGGGGTAGACAAAGTTGCAGCCATTTTTCTGGAGTGGCCATCCTGCAGGCGCCGTCTGCTGATGGGGAGGGGGGGGGGTCGATACTGTACCTAGCATGGGCGCACTCGCACTCCGGCTGCGGTCTTCAGGGCAGGGCAGAGTGGAAAGGTCAAAGGTTACCACGCAATCGGGACGAGAACACAGAGTGCCAACAGCGAACAGCCACAGAGCACAACACGCGCCACTGCTAACAGTCACGAAAGGCCCGGCGTCATATGACAGGATGCTGGTTAGGGGTTACCCAGCTAACGCAGTCCTCCTGCTTCATGAAATACCTCCTGGACCGGGCTCAAACGAGAGCTTTCCCTCCCATTGGTCCGTCTCAGGTAAAGACCGGGACCCCAAGCTTTACAATGGAAGGTCCCAGTCGATGGACAGCTGTACACTTAACTGAACACCATTACATTATGCCAACATTACAAGTCAACTGTTCATTGCTGTTCCAGTTGTAGACCCTGTGTGCAATGGTTTCAATTTCAAATTAAAGTGCAGACTCTCAGGTTATGGTATGCACATCTACATGCACATAAGTGCACTGTGTCCAAATACTTACGGACCTCACTGTACATGAAAGAGCCTCATACAAATACGCATTTGTACTTGAAATACAACTGATCCCTGACTAGACGGGTCTTGAAATACCCCCACCACCCCAACCCGCCCCGGGGGCAAACGGCGGGAGCCTCTCACCCAGGTTGGGGGCGCTGGCGGTCCTCTTGCCCCCGCGGATCTTGAAGAAGCCGCGGCCGAAGGACGAGCGCGCCTTCCTGGAGCCGAAGCTGTCGTCTGCGGGGCTGGCTGAGGCGGGCGGGGGGGACCGGGGCGGCAGCGTGCTGATCTTACTCAGCTCCTCACGGGCCTTCGTCTGGGGGACGGGGACGGGGACGGGGACGGGGACGGGGACGGGGGGGGAGAAAGAGTAACATGATAAAATAATACATTTGTTATTTGATGCTACTGGATTTGAATCCAGCGCGTTGCTGTGCCTAGAATTCCCTGCAGGGGGCGATGATGGGACGGCTCAAAACTGCATGCCGCTCAGTGAAAATGATTGGCGACAGCTCCTGATGTGCGTGCCTCCAAAAAAAAAAAAGTATTTAGGTTTCCCTGAAAGCCGCTGAACAGGTGTTCACTCCGCACTCAATATGCATGCAGCCAATGATGCAGCTGCACACAGGCAAAACATGCAGGCGACGAGACACACGCGAAAAATAAAAACAAGAATGTCCGCACTCTTCTGAAGAGGCGACATGATATTCTCAAGCGTCTATGTGCAAGCGGGAAGGCGTCCATCTCACGCAAGCTCGTACACGCTCGAGGCTTTCTGAAGGATGCTAACCTTTATGAGCAGGAAGAGGTGTTCGGCCATCTAAAGAGGAAAGGACAGCCCCCGCAGCGGGGAATGGAGAGAAGATGGGAGTGTGAGAAAAGACGACAGTCTGCCAAGAACAGGGGAAAGCAGGGTGGAGGAAAGGAAGGAAGGAAGGAAAATGCTCACCTCTGCAGGCGTCTGGTGAACCGACATCGACTTCTACAACCGCAAAACACCACAGTATGAGTACTTCTACAACTACAAAAGACCACAATATGAGCACTTCTACAACGACAAGACAACAGTATGAGTACTTCTACAACTACAAAAGACCGCTCTATGGGAACACCTACAACTGCAAAAGATCACTCTATGGGAACTTCTACAGCTACAAAAGACCACTCTGGGAACTTCTACAACTACAAAAGACCACTCTATGGGAACTTCTACAATGAAAAAAGACAGCAATATGAGAACTTCTACAACTACAAAAGACCACAGAATGAGAACGTCTCCAACAACAGAAGACCACAGTATGAGAAAAACACCACATATTTCTTATATAATCTCCCTGTTCAGTTTCACTAAAAAAGCAAGGGTGTCAGGATTCCCAAATTCAGGATTCAATCAACCCAACAAGTTCAACAAGTGTGATAAGACCCTGAAGACAGAGGGAAGCCGCTCAGGAGAGCTCAATGGTCTGACCACAAGACAACTGAAGCAAATGTTATGCCTGACCAACATGGATCCCAAGCAAACGCGGGACAGCAAGGGTAGACAGCTTGCAAGACGTTCTCATTACACCGCATGGGATGAAAGACTTCTGCGGATTTAAATGCTTGGTTGCATGTCCCCTATGAAGTTTTGAGTGTAGAATGACTCAAAATAACACCTTTACAGGAGCATTACCTGGTGCTGGTAAGCTCTGGAAGGCAGGCATTTCTATCTGTGGAACTCTTGCCCATAAATATCAGAATCAAGATTAAACAAAAGAAAGAAAAAAATAATAATAATCGGCACAACCGCAATTGACCCAAAGTGGAAAGAGCAGCCCTCCAGGGCAAGTCAGAGACACCCGCCCAAGATGGCGTCCCACGTCGATAGGCGCAGACCACCTTACCTTCTCGTCACCCTTGCCGTTGATCAGGTCATCCAGGCTTCCTCCTGCCTTGGGGAGGTCCGCCTCTCTGTAACGGAAAATTCAGAAACGGTCAAGGCTCACCTCCGAGAGAGAGAGAGAACACTGAGCAGCCATTTTAGGTCACTGTGTGCACCGGAAGCTTCCGGAAAAGCTTGTGGAAGCAACGCCGACAGGCGGCATACTCACCGCTGACTGCTGCACGACGGCGACTCCAGGAGCGCGGATGCGTCTTGGCTGTCTCCATCGCTGTGACAGGACAAAAGAGTTGGGACACCATCACGGTTCTGATATACGCACCTGCTGGTATATACTGTACTGTGCAAAAGTCTTAGGCAAACGAGATTCATCAAGAACAATTTGGTCTTTCTTCTCTTTTTTGAGATAGTTGATCACTACGTTGAGTTTGGCACTCCACGTGGAATTAAATCTCATAAACGATGCCAGCGAGTTGGAAACTGAACTCGTCGGTCTCGTGGGAAATCGAGGAAGAGGACCGAGAGACCGTGACATGACAGCGAGGCGATGATGATGATGATGATGGCGGTCTCACCTGACAGCCGTTACCCGCTCTGGCTCTCCCGCCTCGGTCAGGTCAGAGGTCGGAGCAGCGGCGGACCCTTGCGTGAGAGCCGCAAGCTGCAGGCCAAACAAAATGGAAATGAGAGTGAATATTAATGCAGACTATAAAGCAGGCGTGTGATCCATGACATTACATCAGCATACCCTTTTCTTTTTTAGGCCTTTTTCAGCTTTATTGGACAGTATATAGTATAGAGAGACAGGAAGAATGGGAGCGAGAGAGAGGGGAAGACATGCGACAAATGTCGGACGGACGGATTCGAACCGCCGACGTCGCGGCTCGCAATGAGCATGCGGTCAGTGCTCTACAGGCTGCGCCACCGAGACAACCCAAGCATATCCTTTTCTTACAGCAATGTATTTGACCCAGGTCTGGAATAACCAGGTGGCAAGAGGAGGAGGAACTGTGTCTGGATGATGTAATCACATCAGATACGGATGCAGATAAAATAACTATACAGGTCACAGCTTATTCTGAGGTCAAGATGGAACGTGCCAAATTATATGCTCATGATGGCGGAATCATCATTTTTGGGTGGTTTCCCTTGCATGACTATCAGCAGTTTTCCATGATCTGGCAGACTTTTGGTCAGACCATTGTCTGAGAGCAAAACAGCCAGCAGGTGTTCTTTCAGCAAGAGTGAAGGCAAACCGATGATATTTGGAGACTAACGTGAAAGCAAAGCTACAATACTGAGAATAGAGTGTGGTTGTCAGATCACAGATGTTTCAGTGTGTCAAAATGTTCAGTTATTGATATTAATTCGCATTTATTATACACATTTTTTAAATTGGATGTGCCATTCGAGAGCGAGCAGCGCCCGACTGCACTGTACCTCCTCAGTGATAGTCCCCGCCGCCTCTTCGACGCCGATTAGAGTGGCCTTCTCTAAATCCGTGGCGCCGGAATCGCCCGCTTGTGCCGATGCCGATACCGAATCCTCGCTGTGACTCTCCTCGCTGTCTAGGTCTGGATCGGGAACAGATACATTTGCGTGTTACAAGTGAGCCGCAAGGCCATCCAGAACTTTCCAAAATGACCCTTCACTTATCGTGCTTCCTTTTTTTCCCACTACCCCTTTTACTTTACTTTTCTTTTTTCTACTATTTTTCACAAGCATGCATCCTTTACATTATATTACATTAATGGCATTGGGCAGACGCTATCATCCAGAGCGACTTACAGTTGATTAGACTAAGGAGGAGACAATCCTCCCCTGGAGCAATGCAGGGTTAAGGGCCTTGCTCAAGGGCCCAACGGCTGTGCGGATCTAATTGTGGCTACACCTGGGATCGAACCACCGACCTTGCGGGTCCCAGTCATGTAACTTAACCACAATGCTACAGGCCGTCCTGTACGCTATCCTCCTCTGAAACATGGGGTGACCACTCCCAATTTTTCTCAAACTTTGTGTAAATATTGTTCAACGTTCATAAGAGAACATGGCCAAAATTCGGCCTCGTTGGATTTGTCATTCTAGAGATATTGGCTCCTCTGAGACGTGAGGGGTGAACCCCTCGTTGGATTTGTCATTCTAGAGATATTGGCTCCTCTGAGACGTGAGCTGCTGTTATCCGGCAAAACTTTTCTACTTGGTGCTCACACAGTCACTGCTGGAGTGGAGGCGTGCACTTCCAAGTCCAGCAGGGATCATTAAATCACAGTCCTTGACAGCTGATAACTGCTGGCTTTCCACCCACCCTTTAACCAGGGATGCAGTAGCACTATTCGGGGGGGGGGGGCGGGGGCGGTAATTACAAAACCAGGACTGGATTCAGATTTGATGATCCCTGAAGTACAACCTCCGCAGACCGCAGTACCGCATCCAACCACAGGGGGTCGTGCAATCCCCACCTTTCTTGGCTTGCTGCGACATCAGCGTGTCCTGACCCCGGCGGTACCGTCCCAGGACAGCCCTCAGCTCCTCAATCTTGCGATCCTGCAGGTGCAGGAAAAAAACAAAAAAAACATGGCGTGTTGTGTGGCTCCAAACACCGTAAAAAAAACAGGTGAAGAACGAGCGTCGACTGATTTCAACATCTGTGCTAAATGGCCCTTATTATTAATGAGGCCAAAAATATTTCTACCAAGTTAGCAAGACTACAGAGGCAGGCTGCTCTGGCATGCGTGGTGAAAACCCTTTACTGGGGCCCAGTGTGGAAAGGGGCCAGAACTCATTTGTGCAGCAGGGCAAATGCCTTTCACAGCCGATTATACTGCTGATATATTTCTTTCCAAATATAAGCACTTCAAATAAATATCTGAAAGCACCATTAATTTGCGTATACTTTCCCATATGTTGAATTTGGGATCTCGGTAGGGGAGGGCAGACAGAGAGCCGGACGAGCTCACCTTCTCTTCGTTTGCCGTCAGTAAGGACTCCACCGCCTTTTTCATCCGCTGCACTTCGAAATCTGAAAGCAACGGAGCGGGGCTCAGCGGGGGCGCAGGTAAACTGGACAGACGCCGACCCACAAAAACGGGCACGTGGCTTCATTTCACAGGAACGCGCCTGACACAGTTTGAGGGCCCCAGACCTGGGACAATTACATAATCGTTCTGGATTCAAATACTTTTCTGCGCTCAACTGATCTTGCCTGGTGCAATAGAGCCAACTAAGAAGACGAGAAGGTGGGGCTTGTGAGAGCATTTCATCAGTAGTTCCAATACACCAGACAAGCTCAGTCAAGCATAGAAAAGTATTTGAATCCAAAACAAATTACGTATTTGACCCAGGTCTGGTTAGGTGAAATCCGCACATTTTGCAAAGGGTGGTGGGGGGGGGGAAGGGGAGGGGCCTCAGCGGGAGGGGTGTGTGCTGTAGCGGTGGGGGAGGGGCCTCAGCAGGAAAGGGGTGTGGCTGCAGCGGAAAGGAGCAGTCCTGCCAGCATGACATCACAATATTGGTGGGGGGTGAACCCCTGAACAGCCCCAACCACCCGTTGCCGTGGCAATATTTCCAAAAGAGCCTTAAGACACTGTTGGGAAATTTCTGTACACAAGAAGGAGGCGCCACACACAGGGATGCCGAAACAGCTGGAATTACCGGGGGGCAAGAGGAGGAACTGTGTCCAGACGATATAATCACATCAGATACGGATGCAGATAAAAGCTTTGGCACAAGAACTATACAGGTCACACAGCTTATTCTGAGGTCAAGATGGAACGTGCCAAATTATATGATCGTGATGGCGGAATGGAGCATACCAAATTATAATTTTTGGGTGGTTTCCCTTGCATGACTATCAGCAGTTTTCCACGGTCTGGCAGACTTTTAGTCAGACCGTTGTCTGAGAGGGAAAAACAAGCCAGCAGGTGTTCTTTCACGCGATGTGAACAGCTCTTTGCTGGCAAAATACGCTCCAAAGTAGTGTGACTCATCCCGCCAGCTGAATCCTGGCAGGGAAGGACCAGGCAGAAATGTAATTCATGGGAAGGCCAAACATTCAGGAGTTTAGCTGATGCTGTTCGACAAAGAGACTTGCACAACCGTAAAACACAATCAGATTCATCAGCTTCTGACTGGGTACGTAACTTATTAGGTACATACTTCAACTTATTAAGTTGTTGGGTTGTCTGCTGGGTCATTCAGTGTCAATTCAAAAAACACTTTTGGACCACATCGTCATCGGACAGAGATTTTAATGAGATTTGTAATGCTGATTCGGCCTTATAAGAAACCCCTAGAACCAAAATGACACTCGTCTCGGATTGCTGGTCTGGGAGATACGAGCTAACACAAATTGCACTGATTAGCGTGCCCCCAATTACTTTGAATTGTGATGTCTCCACAACTGTAGGTCGAAGGGAAATGGTTCTTATATCACTGCAGAGGTCTTCATCAGCTCTATTGTGTACATATACATGACCTTTCACCCCAAAATGAAAGGTAACAGAGTTATCAGTGATTATCTAGAAATCTGATTCGCAGATTTCTCGATAATATTTTAAAATAGATAGAATTTTCACCAAAGTTAGGCCGTAATGTCAACACCATCTCCAGAAAATTTGGACTTGGATATTTTAGTCATTGCCGAGATATCATTACTGATCTGAAAGAGCAGCACACAATTTTGGATGACTAATTCCTGGTTTTCCAGCCTCCCTTTATCTGGGAGACCCCGATGTGTCTGGATATTTTGGGTAAAATATTTCCCACAAAAAAGTATGAACTCATACTTCTTTTTTTTTTGTAAACCACAAAAAAATGGAATAGTCTGAGGTAAGTCGACACAAAAGCTCTTTGCAATATAAAATAAAGAGTATGCACGTGACGTGTCAGAATGCAATGAAGGCCTCTCAAAAACGGTGAACGTTATCTGAAATGAGGCACATGTACGGGAGGTGACTCAACTCCCTGCTGAGTAAACAGGTCTGGAATGGCTCTTTGCCCGTGCATGCAAACCGTGAGCAGCCAGCAGAAATATGCAAAGATTTAAAAAGGGTCTGGAGGTTGAGAAAGTGAATTAAACCACCCTTACGTTTCTCTCTGAGTTTCCTCTTAGACGTTTCCTCTGTGTGGGACACAACCGTTAAACAGACAGTTTAAGGTGCTGTGGAAACAGACACGTGTAAGATTGCTGGGGAAATGGATAAGTGTACGATGCTGTGGAAAACGGATGTGTGATAAAGTGTCGCCTGGGTCCTGTTTTCCATTAGCAGTGATGTCGCTGCTGGTTGAGTGTCGTTGGTAAAAGTGCATAAAACATTCATCAACATTAAGACCATCAGAATGAAGACCCCCAGGACCAGAGTGAGGGCAGCCCAGAGCCTAGTGGCTAAGAAGGTTTGGTGGTTCGGCCTTTGAAGTCACTTTAGATAAATAGTTGTTCTCTTTATCTCTACCTCAGCTGGTGTGGGGTGTGGTGAGCATTCTGGCGTAAAATGGCCGCCATCGCATCACCCAGGGGGGTGCTACGCACTGGTGGTGGTCGAGGCGAGTTCCCCCTCATCACTGTAAAGTGCTTTGAGTGTCTGACAAGGGCTATATAAATGCAAGGAATTCTTATTATTAAATGGAAGGATTTTTCAACATCAGCGAACAAAACCATTTTTTAAAGTCTTTACAAAGCTGAACAGAGAAGCTAGTCTGGGAAAAAAAAAAAAAAAACCTTGTTTATATTTTTTGGCTTTAAAAACATTCCATGTCCAAACCAGAATTCGACAGTGAGTATGGCTGAAGGCCACATGATGTCACTGTCCAAAACAGGAAAAGAAGCATATCTTATTTTTCTGACCTCGGTTATTCACAGATTAAAGTTCGGCTGCTACATCTCATTCCAGAGGCACGGCCAAAAATAACACTGGCGGAGGCGCCAACTTTTGAAAAATAAATAAACCTTTTTATTTTGCCAATTTAAACAAAGCCGTCGTAGAATACAAATGGCTCAACATGTGGCATCAACTCTTTCGGCCCCAAGCCCAATATGAAGTAGCCCTCGTTGAGAAAGATGAGAACTTTTTAGGGTTTATTCGGGGCTCAAAAAAATTGCAAAGCAGTCATTTTTGATCGATTGAAGAGGTCAAGAGTGCCAGATGGCACTCTTGGGATTTTCTGGTAGTTACGCTTGAATGTCATATGGCACTCTCGGGACTGAAATGGTTAAACATGCAAATTCCAGGGTTTCATGTTCCGACTGAGCCAAATCATACTTATGAATATGAATATGAATATTTGATGAAATACAGCGCTATGCTTTGTTGATGCGTGCATTTGAACACAGCATATAGCGTATATATATTCCATAAAATGAAAGAAATTCGAACACTTGAGATTTTACGTCATCGTGCGCCAGTGGCCGTGTACGTCGATCAAACGTCTCAATTCTCCGTTCCCCTCCAATCAACACCCTTTCAGGCAGCCGTTTCCATTGTCCCCCCCACCTCCCCATCTCACATCAGTCAAACCCACCCCCCGCACTTCCCCCTGAAAGATTTGTTTCACAGTGACTTTAAGGGACTTAGAGGCTGCCTGTTGCTGCCTGTGGCTGCTCATAGGCTGCTCGTGGCTGCTCCTAGGCTGCTTGTTGCTGCCTGTGGCTGCTCCTAGGCTGCTTGTTGCTACCTGTGGCTGCTCCTAGGCTGCTTGTTGCTGCCTGTGGCTGCTCCTAGGCTGCTTGTTGCTGCCTGTGGCTGCTCCTAGGCTGCTTGTTGCTGCCTGTGGCTGCTCCTAGGCTGCTCGTGGCTGCTCCTAGGCTGCTTGTTGCTGCCTGTGGCTGCTCCTAGGCTGCTCGTGGCTGCTCCTAGGCTGCTCGTGGCTGCTCCTAGGCTGCTTGTTGCTGCCTGTGGCTGCTCCTAGGCTGCCTGTAGCTGCCTGTGGCTGCTCCTAGGCTGCCTGTGGCTGCTCGCGGCTGCTCCCTGCTCCTACCTCTCTCCGAGCCGTCTGCGCCTCCCGTCCCTGCGCCTCCCCGCAGGTACGACTCCTCCTGCAGCATCTTCAGCTCCCCGTCCCTCCCGTCCAGCTGCCTCCTCAGCGTGGCCAGCTCCTCCTGCAGGGGAGAGAAACAGGGCCGCTCCTCTTTAAACATCCCATAATGTACACCTCCCCAGTGTTTCATTTTATGTCCTGATATCCATAAATGGAGAATGGTAAATGGCTGGCATTTATGTAGCGCCTTCATCCAAAGCGCTGTACAATTGATGTTCATCATTTACCCATTCATCCACACCCTCGCACACCAACGGTGATCGGCTGCCATGCAAGGCACCAACGAGCTCGTTTGTTTAATATGAGCATTTTTAACTTTAACGGGGGTCCCCCCTGGATGCCTTTGAGCCTGGGTGGAGGGGCCCTGAATCAGAAAAGGTAGGAAACCCCTGGTCGAGTTTCACTGACGTTCAACAACCAAGGCAGCCCTTGGATGTGCGAGCGAGCGAGCGCTGGATCGCAGAGAGAACCCGACGCCGGACGCAGTGGAGCCGTGCACACCTTCAGGGCCTGGGTCGCGGTCTCGTTCTGCTGTTTCTCAAACTGCATCTGCCCCACTCTGATTTTCAGACTCGACAGTTTGGCCATGAGCGGCTAGGAGCCGGGAAAAAAAGAGCAAAGGGAAGAGAAGAGAGAAGGAGGAGAAGTGAGAAGAGTCTGAAAAGTTCTGAAGGAAGGAAAGAGAAATGAAACCGTAAAGTGGTGACACAGAGCAGGGGGGGTTGGGAGGTTCTCTGGCAGGACTTCATGCCAAATTCAGCTTAATTTCATCAGCCATCATTTATAACACCAATCACTTTACCTACATTAATTGATGACCCAATGAATCAACGGTGTCCCCATTTAAAATGTGAACGACTGAATGAACCGATGTGAGCCAATTAAGGGGTAATTGGTGGAAGCAGAAACCATCCCCACCATGAACGGACCTCCCCACCCCTGACAAAGAGGACATGAGTGAAGGCAACCCTGGGAGTCCAGGGAGTCCCTCCAGACATGGCCTTTTCTCAACAAACCACTCACCTTGGTGGACTTCAGCTTCTTCTCATAATGCACCCTTTCGTTCTCCATCTCAGACACCCTGTACCTCAGTTCATTGATCTCCTGGACCAACCCCTGCGGGAGAGAGGAACTACGTCACCCAGAATGCTTAGGAGGAGACCATGGAACGTCGGGTCAAGAGAAATTCCGATCGGCAAAAGGCTTTGGCAGATGGGGAATGTAGTTCTTCTGTGGATGCGGCTGCAAGCCATGCTCGTACTCTCATTGCCAGGCTGGCGCTCTCTTCACACACGAGGTGGTTAAACACTCCCCCAACAGGACAAACAAAAACTCAACAGACTGACCCAGAATCTCACAGGCTGGCCAATCATTACATTATAAGCATTTAGCACACACACATATATACTAGAGCACAGGTGTCAAACTTCCAGTCCTGGAGGGCCGTAGTGTCTGCTGGCTTTCGGGGTGTTCTGGGTTCATTCCAAGTCATTGATTGGTTAAAGTATCCACACGCCTTGTTCTGAAGGCCTTAATTGGCCTTAATTGGCAGCTGATTGAAAGGAAACCACCAAAACCCGCAGACACTGCGGCCCCCTGGGGATTCAGTTTGACACCCCTGTACTAGAGCGATTAAAAGGGATTTTAAGATCAATATACTCAAGGCACAACACAAATAATTTTGCAGAGCTTATCCCATTTGCATAGAGTGAATACTAGCAACACGGTATTGCCATATTTCCGACTAACTTCCATTCATTTTTGGGACCTGGGCGAATTTAATTGTTCTAAAGCACAGACTAAATGAGAAGGATTACAGATCGATAAGGAAAGGAATAACATCAAATGGTCTGTTTTTTTGTTTTTTTTGAGCTGATAAACTGGTTTCAGGTTTAGGTTAGCTCTGAATAGAAGAACCATTTTATACTGCTCCCCTATCAGAATCGCAGTTTGGTGTCCGGATGGTTTGGGGTCTGATTGGCACTCCAGGACCTGGGTTAACTCCCTGGGCCGGCACTTTCCCCAGACTAAATCTGATACGAATTACCCCACAGAATGAAAACGAACAAACAACCGGAAACTACTGCTGAAAAAAAGCAATGTTTCTGTAACAGGAATCGCAGTCATGCAGCCACGAGCCGATATTCCTTGATTATTCCAATTTAATAAGAAAATACGGATTTCCAGAGCTTAAGTGTCTCTGGGGGGCAGTAGTATTTGGCTTGTCCCGCTGAATATTCTCTCCCGATAGATCAGCGTGCGTGAGCTTATGACAATACCCAAAACCATCCGCTTCTGGTTGAGACCGCTCTGAAAATCAGTAATTCCTGAGTAAATCTGGAAAAATCTGGAAAAAACACATCCCCCCCGGCCAGACGGGGGAAGCTCATGCGGGGTGTGTTTTTCGAGCTGGGTGGGTTAACGACATTCCTCAAATTCCTTTCACCTCCTGCTCCCCAAATTCCCACATCTCGTCTCGGAAGACTGAGAACTCCGCCTCCAGGAGCCCCGTCCGGTCGTGGGCCAGGCTGGGGGGCGGCTGCCCGGGGTAAAAGCCCTGGGCAGCACAGTGAGGGGGGGTGAGGGGGGGGGCAGGAAAGAGGGAACGAAGATAGGGAGAGATTGAGTGGAGCGGAGTCGAGGGGGTTCTGTCGCTATGCCATCTATGCTCTGACCCAGCAAACACTGCTTGCATTGTTTCGTTTTTTTTGTTTTGTTTTTTTTTTGCTTTTTTGGGTGACCCCCTTTCTGTTTTCACATCACTTTACCAGGACAAAACTTTGGCAGAGAGGAGACATGGGAGGGACGAGCAGCGGCGTCGAACGGAAAAACAAAAAACTCCCCGGGAGGGCCGGAGGATGAGTGCTCGCGGCTCAGAGGAGAGACAAAGCCCGCCTTCTTTTACGGGCTCCCCCGAGGCCCGCGCCCCGAAACGGACACGTGCGCTCCGTCAAAACGACTTCAGAGGGGCCGGGGGGGGGGGGGCCCAAACAGGGGCTCTGAACATCAAGGAGGGGGGGTTCTGAGAGTGAGGGGCCTCGTTTCGTTTCGGCTGCGAGAGAGTTCAGCGGATTCATTACTTTATTTATTATTTATATAAAGTTTATTTGGACAATGCCAAGAGACGAGGCATCATTACCGCCAGTTTACACCAGCTTCATGTAGCTGATATTCTGCTTTTTTTATAAACAGACAGGAAAAAGATTAAAAGTATAATACTTATATACACACTTAAAATACATACATTGAATAGATGTTAAGTACATACACACATTACGTTGTTACAAAAAAAACATGCGCGATATACATTACAAATAAAAGTGAGTAGAAAAGTATTTACTGCCCCATACCTCGCCGTCCCTTAGCCGCCCGTCGTAGTCCAGCCGGTCCTTCTCCGTGGACGTCAGCTTCAGCTTCAGGTTGGACACTTCGGCCATCAGCTCCAGCTTCTGCGTCTCCAGGGACGTCCGGCTCAGCAGCTCCTGGGCGTCAGAAGCACCGTGTGAAACAACAAACGGCACACAGACACGAGACCGGACGCTACGTGATGTAACTTTGCCCCTTTAGTTCATTCTAAGATACGATCACGGACTTGGTTCTGAAACCCTGGTCATAAACCCTGTTCACAAACAGGTTAAAAAATGTAATTAATTGAATACGCCGCTGAACCTGCAATGAATACAAGACCAACAAAGTGTATGTCGTCAAAAAAAAAAAAAAAAAAAAAAAAAAAAAACCTTTCCTGTAAAATAAAAAAATGTGCGGCCGGATTTGACCCGAGAGCAACAATACAAGACTAAACATTAAAAAGGTCAAACTGACATTTTAAGTGCTTTGGTGTGGATACATTTGGTCCCGCAGAGGCCTCCTTTCCCTTTAGGACACATTAAAACCTCCTTCACAGCGGCAGTCAAACCGCCAACTCAACGACCAGCAGTGTTACCCTGCGCGGGCCTACCTGCTGCAGCATGTCCTCTGTGGCGTTCAGCTTCTCGCGGTGTTCCTCAAGGCACAGGTCTAGGTCCCTGATCTTTTCCCCCTGAGCCTCCACCTGGTCCGTCAGCACACTCACCTGTCGAACAGGCACCGTGACACAGCATTGTGTTATCCCCACAGGCTCCGTTACCCCCAGAAGCTCCCAAACACACCCTGCTACCCCCAGAAGCTCCCAAACACACCCCGCTACCCCCAGAAGCTCCCAAACACACCCCGCTACCCCCAGAAGCTCCCAAACACACCCTGCTACCCCCAGAAGCTCCCAAAAGCACTTTGCTACCCCCACAGGCTCCCAAAATACCATGCTACCCCCACAGGCTCCCAAAATACCCCGTTAGCCCCACATGTCCCCAAACTACCCTGTTACCCCCACAGGCTCCCAAAACACTGTGGAGGAGCCCGAGAGGGTTTGAAAATTTCCCATCATACAACTACTACATGGAGTATTGAATATTTTATAGAATAAATAATGAAAAACCCAGTTATTGTTATTGTCACCGCAGAGAATAGCACAGTGCCTCACAGGTATAAAACACAATGAGGATTTAAACGTGGTTCATGCGCAACAATTTCACTGGGGCTTATGGTAGATGCTGAATCGAGGCGTTTTAAAGGTAATATTTTTATTAAGATGTAGGGTGGTCTTTAGCCACGTTTCGGCTTCAGGAGGGGTGTTCGGAATGACGGCATTCCCAAAAACAATGCCGTCATTGACGACAAGTGACCAAAAAACAAAGGAAACAAACTTAACGAAAACTACCTGTTCAGCTGCTAAAGGTGGCAATGATGGGTGATGAAGGGGGCAATATGTTTCAGACACAGACCTGTAAAACCAGCGACTCCTTGTCACTCTCTAGCCGGGAAAGTCTCTCCTGGTATACGTCCCCACCCATGGAGATATGTCCGTTGGTCTGAAATTACAATTTTACAAAGGAAAAAAAAAGAAGAAAAGAAAAAGGTTACTCATTGCCGTCCGTTATTAGAGAGATGCAGTCTCTGCGTGTATATCCCTGAGATTTCTTCTGCATACCAACCTGTAAAGACCCACGCTTATTCTTCGAATAATTTGCTCATTCATCATTTTTACTGTGTGATGTTGGTGCTTCAAAGTATTACGGCACAACCGGTTCACTTTTATCAATCAAAAACTATACAGCAGTTCTGCACGGTGGAGCTTTACTTCTAAACACATCATTCTCTGTACTTTGTCATTTTCCTGCAATTTCATGTCTTAAATGGGGGATATGGGATATTGAGCGGGATGCCATAAACGGTAAATTGTTGACATTTATATAACGCCTTTATCCAAAGTGCTGTACAATTGATGCTTCTCATTCACCCATTCACACATGCACTCACACACCAACGGTGATTGGCACATTTGACACACCCAGGGTGGGAATCGAACCGGCAACCCTCCGACTGCCAGACCACTGCTCTTACCACCTGAGCCGAAGTTGCCCCATAGACTGTTTCAAACTGAGAGGCAGCACGAACAGGAAAGTGGCTTTGCCATAGATTCTCTCCACTTACAGTATCTTCTGCACGTTTGAAGGCCGCAGTATATGTACTTAAGCATTTTCCAGTTAATTTTCCAGCACGCATTCCACCAAGTTTTTACAGTTCACAGTTTACAACAGATTACAGTTGTTTTGCTGGAGAAATTCCACTCCTTTCCACGTTTAAATTCCATGAGTGGTTTAGAGTGCGCAAGTCTAATTATCATGAGCATTTTTTCTTAGGTTTCTTGTTCAAAGGAAAGCTCTGAGAGGAGAAGGGCTTGGCGATTTTCCAAGCGGTCGCGTGCATTTTACACGCGTCTGACATGACCGGAGCCATCGTCTGAAGGCAACTAAATTCGTTAGAGCCGAGAGCTGGAGCCAACTGCACCGAAATGGCGGAGGTAGCTCCTCATTAAAATAAATAGGCAACCCCCTTCATTAACTGTAACCGTAACTAACTGTGCATAGCTGCTTATGTTTATTGTCATGCAGTATACAGCATTACATGCCTGCTCAGAAGCTTGAACAGAAACTATAGAAGGTAAGATTTTACTTTATGGAAATTAATTTATGCGCGTAATGTAATGTGTTAATTAACCAACTACTGAGACGTCAATCTGTACAGCTTATCTTATGTAATCATAATTTCATGTTAACTACATTAGATAAAGCCAATTCATAGTGGGATGAAAATGTTGCAGAGCAATGGAACCATTAGTACTGCCTAATAAAGCTGGGTACAGCCTGTATGCTGCTCTGGTTGTTTGTTTTAACGATACGCTTTTATTTTGGGTGAATTTCTCCCTTAAGGGGCTGCGTTCAGTCATTGCTCAGACTGCCAGATCCTTTGAAGCCAAACCATTCCTTTCCAAGTCTGCAGAATCCTGTCACTTTATTCACCTCTCTCTCCCGACTGCTCCGCCGACCGAACGAATCACCCAGAACGAATCACCCCGAACAAATCAACGAATCACCCAGAACGAATCACCCCCAACGAGCACGCAAATTTCACCCTTTCCAGCCTTGTGAATTTGCTTAATGTATCCTCTCTTAATCTAAGATAAACAAGTTCTGGTCTTTACGTTAAAGGCAACACACTAATCCCCATGTCTTGACAAGCACCCAGAATTAAGGAAGAAGTTTAAAACGGTATACTTCACCAATCTAATGAGGCATACACTGAGACAAAAACAGGATAGTCAAGTTTGCCCTCAACAGAAGCAAGATTACAAGTTGCATTTCCAGCTAAATTCTCCTCAGTTTCAAAAGTTATTCATACAAGTTGAATGGGAGTGAATTGGGTCATTTGGTAATTCAACACTTTTGCCATTATCTCAAAATGACAACAAAAATTCTCCTTTTTCAGTCACACGTACAAATGGGCAATGCTTTAAGAGCACTAAAAGCATCGAATGACCAAAATAAAATGTTTTCCACAATAAAACTGCTGGTGGTGTAATCCAAAACGCCGTTAACTAGAATCTGAATGCTGAAAGGTTTGCGGAAAAACACCAATGGCCAGGACACTTTTCCCATTCGGCAAACGAGAGTGGACTGAACTTTCCGGAAAGGTCCTTGTGTGCCTCAGGGGGCACTCTCGACAGAACAGCCATATTCAGATCTCCTCCTCCCCACCCCCGCTCTTAAAATGCATCTCGGAGCCTTCGAGCCCTCAAAACGAGAACATAAGGCTTTTTTTTCTCCCAAAAGAATGCATAAATGCCAAACGCACGGAGGAGAAACGGGATTTCAGACGGCTGAGGGGGAGGAAAGCACTCTCCCCGCCGCTACATGCAGGAACACATGCAGCCAACTCAACTGGAATGCGGCGCCGGCATTTAGAAGCAAGACGAGATACGTGTGTCGCGCAAATACATTACATTACATAAATGGCATTTGGCAGACGCTCTTATCCAGAGCGACATACAGTTGCTTAGACTAAGCAGGAGACAATCCTCCCCTGGAGCAATGCAGGGTTAAGGGCCTTGGCTCAAGGGCCCAACGGCTGTGCGGATCTTATTATGGCCACACCGGGATTAGAACCACTGACCTTGCGTGTCCCAGTCCTTTACCTTAACCCCTACCCCCTTAAAAGAATTACAAAAAGAAGACAGATGAAGTATCACTGCGAAATCTGCGACCCAGGTCGAGTAAGGCACTGTATTTATAAGCTTGTACCCATCACGGCAAGGCCCATTCAAACCTTGCCTCATGAAGACGTAAGGTAAACAAACATTTTTTTAAATATTAAAACCAATGAGATTTTTTAAAAAGAGTTAATTAATGTATTGTAGCAGAGGGTGTACTGGTAGATTGAGGCTAGAGTAGTATGGGTGTACTCAGTAGAGACAGAGTTCAGTGTAGTAGGGGTGTACTGAGTAGAGACTGAGTTCAGTGTAGTAGGAGTGTACTCAGTAGAGAGTGAGTTCAGTGTAGTAGGGGTGTACTCAGTAGAGACTGAGTTCAGTGTAATAGGGGTGTACTCAGTAGAGACTGAGTTCAGTGTAATAGGGGTGTACTCAGTAGAGACTGAGTTCAGTGTAGTAGGGGTGTAGTCAGTAGACTGAGTTCAGTGGAGTAGGGGTGTACTCAGTAGACTGAGTTCAGTGTAGTAGGAGTGTACTCAGTAGAGAGTGAGTTCAGTGTAGTAGGGGTGTACTTAGTAGAGACTGAGTTCAGTGTAGTAGGGGTGTACTCAGTAGAGACTGAGTTCAGTGTAGTAGGGGAGTACTCAGTAGAGACTGAGTTCAGTGTAGTAGGGGTGTACTCAGTAGACTGAGTTCAGTGTAGTAGGGGTGTACTCAGTAGACTGAGTTCAGTGGAGTAGGGGTGTACTCAGTAGACTGAGTTCAGTGTAGTAGGGGTGTACTCAGTAGAGACTAAGTTCAGTGTAGTAGGGGTGTACTCAGTAGAGACTAAGTTCAGTGTAGTAAGGGTGTACTCAGTAGAGACTGAGTTCAGTGTAGTAGGGGTGTACTCAGTAGAGACTGAGTTCAGTGTAGTAGGGGTGTACTCAGTAGAGACTGAGTTCAGTGTAGTAGGGGTGTACTCAGTAGAGACTGAGTTCAGTGTAGTAGGGGTGTACTCAGTAGAGACTGAGTTCAGTGTAGTAAGGGTATACTCAGTAGAGACTGAGTTCAGTGTAGTAGGGGTGTACTCAGTAGAGACTGAGTTCAGTGTAGTAGGGGTGTACTCAGTAGAGACTGAGTTCAGTGTAGTAAGGGTATACTCAGTAGAGACTGAGTTCAGTGTAGTAGGGGAGTACTCAGCAGTGCGGCGTACCAGATGTCCCTGCAGCCACTCCGCCAGGCTGTCGGCGGTGGAGTCGGGGATCTGGCAGCGGAGGGTGTCCCGCTCCTCCGGGTCCATCAGCTCTAGCGCCCCCCGCAGGTCCTCCACCAGGTGCAGGGCGCGCAGGCCGCCCATGAAGGGCGAGGTCGGGGACTGGCAGTCGAACAGGCCGTTGGAGTACTCCAGCGCCTTGGAGCCTGAGGGGGGGGGGGAATACATGTTTGAGCCAAAATGTCCGCCGCTCAGCAGCAGTCAATGAGGAAACGCTCGGATATCGAGTCGATATTAGATTACAATCCAGCATTCAGCAAATGCTCTTATCCGGAGCTTCTTACGGCGGCTCACGTTTACGAATTATCGCGGCGGGATAATTCAGGGTAAGTACCTTTTGGAATCGAATGCACAACCGATAAATTGCAAGCCCGGCTACCTCACCATTATCCTACACAGAATATAATAAGGCTCAGCAAAAGGAGACTAAGAGGGATTTGACTGAGCGTATTAAAGTCATATCATGGAAAAGAAACTGGCAAAAAAAAGGATGGGAACTAGATGAAGGTAAGTTCTGACATCACAAGGACCAGCATTTCAGGTCGTGTCGTCGAGGTCGAGACCTGAAGCAGGCCTGAGACGCCGTCTAGTTTGTAGACCAAAGCCGTGCCTCGATGGGCCGAAAGGCTCATTCTGTCCGCACTCTTATAGAGTCCATGTTCTGACACTGAGCCAAAATGGCAGCTCAACTGATGCTCGAGTAAAACTGACTTTGAAGGCCATTTACTGCAGCTGTTAAGGGAGGCGCTTGGAACTGGTCGACAAAGTTAGTGTAGCGGTTTCCCTTTCTGCTTCAGCCCAGAAGACATCAGGCCAAAGACATTAAAGCCTATTTGCATGATTGACAGCTCACCAATAAGAGGTATGTATTAAATGCCTAGCGTGTTTGGATTTTGCACGAGTAGTTAGGTCCTGCGTGCTCGGGTGAGCAGCGTTACCTGCGATGATCCCGTCCATTTGCTCCAATGCAGCTGCCAACATGTCGCTGGCATCTGACATCATCTTCGAAGCTGGCCTGGAACCCTGGGAAAGGAAGGAAAGAAGAAGAAATAAAAACCTCGCTCAAAGTTTCTTTTGCACAACAGCTGACTGTGTGTTGTGTGCGGTTTTGTACCACATGAGAAAGATGAGAACGATCTAGAAGCTTTGGAAAAAATGCCAAGAGGCAAAACTAAATTGGTTGGTGACGACAAAGCGAAAAAAAAAATGCTTTTGAATTTGACTAAATTGGGACACATTTTTGTCACACACGAGCAGGATGACGACAGTGTCGGTTGTTTGACGATGATTGACAGCTATCATGACGGGAGCAGGATATCGTGAGTAACAGACCAGGCCTACTTGCTCAAGCTCGTTAGCCACCTACAGGCATATTATGATATAATATCGTACATCACAATGCTGACACTGTCATGACATTTGAGATAAATACACGCCCGCTGGCAAAGGATGACATCCAATGTCATGACATCTTGTTTTCCAAAAAGTGGATGAAATTTATTTTGAAACTTTGCTGTGAAAATAAACAAGTTACACAATTTAATAAAAAAATTTGGAAGGTATGGGTATGGGTAAGGTATGGTTCTGAAGAATGGGCTAAATTAAGGGAAAAGTTAGATTGTCTTTAAGCGTGACACCGCTGAGAATGTTTCAGAAAGCTCCAAGAGTGCCTTCTGGGTGATTTGTCTGCAGGCCACATTCAGTCATAACAAGCCGCCAATCAGAGTGGGGTCATGTTTATCCTGCAATGTACACAAGTGGAGTCTGTGTCAACACTTCTAACTGACACCAAGTCAAATAACTTCTTATCTAATGGTCAACCATTTCTCCTCCCCCCACCCCCCCCCCCCCTCCACTAAAACGGTCTTGAAAAGAGTGCACGTTAACCGTCATCTATTAGCCAAACGGCGAACGCAACAATTACGTCCTTGTAAAATTCCCGAGATGTTTTGTGGTGCAGGAAGGCACAGAGAGGAGGTCACGCGTCCAGCTCAAGCGGAGACGGGGTGGAACGCAGGTCAGCCTCGCGGTAAACAAGGACGAATTTGAATTTGAAACTTTGAATGCCCAACAAAAGCTCCACCACTTAATTAGGAGAACACAAAAGATGCATCGGCCTGGCGGCAAATTTTATGAAAACTTGCCAAATAAGAGGGACAACTGCAGAGTTCCATTCCAAACTGTCACCACCAGGGCCAGGGCAACACCTTTCATTGTCACAACTCAAGTCTGCACACACAGTGCCTACACAACATAAACAAATGCCCTCAGCTGGTTGCGTAGAAACTGAACATTACCCCCCCCCCGCTGGTTTTGAAACAGCTGGTAGCTGGCTGACCAGTTCAGACCAGCTCCATACTCAACATGGTTTGAGCAGCTCAAGCTAGGTTTTGAAACAGCTGGTAGCTGGGTGACCAGTTCAGACCAGCTCTATACTCAACATGGTTTGACCTGCTCAAGCTATGTTTTGAAACAGCTGGTAGCTGGTATTTCAAGGGCACTGAGATAAAAACCTGAGACGACACTTAATGTCCACAAATTACTGCCACAATTGCAAGGTCGGCCTGGTTTTAAGTTTTATTTAAGGCCCCAGCTGCATCAGCATTCTCTTGCTGGTTGTAGTCTGTAAAAAGCCCACAAAAACGTTAGCAAAGAGCAGTGACGTAGGTTTTTTTTTGGAAAAGTCCCTAACCCTGCCCAGAAGATCCCAACACCCCCTCCTCCTCCGCACCCAAACATAGTGTATGCTTTAAAACGGTCTAGTAACTAGTATACATATATTGCGCCAGAGAGCTTTCAAAGTTAAGACTGCAGGAGGCGTCGCTTCACAAAAGCCAGACGTCTCGTCTCCTCGACAACTCGCACTCGCGGATCGACCCGCTGAGAGGCAGGGCTTTGTCTGCTGAAGTGAGCCCTTCAAGGCCCGGTTTGTGTTTCAAACAGCTCCGTTTGGTCTACTTGAGTCGTGAACTGACTTTTTCTTTCGTTTGAGTGACGCTTGATCGGCCAAGTCATTCTATAGCTGTGACGGTATCAGTTGCAATGCTATGATCTTCCCTTCTTCCATTTTGTTTCATACAACGCATGACATTTTGTTTGACAAGAATTTTAAACTGGCCATAATTATCCATTTTTCACCTAACCTTTTGACAGAAGAAAATCAATTATTTTCCGAAATTTTAATCAAACAACGTTTTTGGGAAGTTTTTGGGGAAAAGCCAGACTCCACACCTCCCCCAGAAAGACGTGGGATCCCTGTTGGGAGAAGCGTATTATAATGAGCACGGGAATTGGCAGCTCGCCCATTTTCCACCTGTGCCCTTTGATCTGTGCGCCCGTCGCCTCTGGACACCAAAAATATTCGCCGGCCACGCCTCGAGTGGCCGCACGCCATTCACTGCAGGAAACAGCCCTAAATGTCAGCGGTTAACCCCGAATGCCGCTGCGTCAGAGACGTGTCGCACCGATGAGCCGCTTCATTTCCTGCAACACACTGTGGCCAATAGAATTTCAACTTTACGCTGCTCAACTACTGACAGACCCATAGCTGACTTTTGTGAACTCACGGTGTGGAAAGCTGCTTTTTAAAACAACCGAAAGGGACAAAGGGAAACCAGTGCAAACTCGTGTCGTTAAATGGGCCAGAGCGGCAAGCTGAAATCGAAGATCAGTCCTTAACCGAATCGTATGAATCTAAAACGATTAAGTCTTTGGCCCCAGGTCTAGGAAGCGATGCGCTCCTGCAATGCCCTGTGAGAAGGACCCCGGGGGTCAGTCGTGTGCCAAGAACACCGAGTGCTGGACACAGCACTCCCTTTTCAACGAGGAGGCACGTGCCGCAGCCAAGACGATAACTAGCCAGAAGAGAGCGCGCTGTATAAGGGAAACAGAGCGCCCTTGTTCGGGCTACACAAGAAGGCAATAAGGCGCTCGTACTCATTGCCCTGCCGTAGAAACGCGAGTTCCCTCGACAGGTTTCATCACCAGCGGAGGTTCGCGGTAAAAAAAAAAGCCGCCACAGCTGCAAAGATTTCTGGGCCCAGGGTCAGAGTAGGGGGGGGGGGGGGGGGGGGGCGTTCATTTCCTCTGGAGCTCGCGGTCACGTGACGCAAGAAAACATCACTTTTCGAGAAGAAAGCGTCCATTCTTTAACGGAGCTTCGCGGCAGTGCGGAGATATGCGTGGAATTCAAACGTTCCACCCAGAGAAGGAGAAAAAGAAGAAGAAGTCACACTGTGGTAGTTGTGACTGCCTCGCAAGGCAAAACATCACGCTCGCGTTCAGAGAAAGCACCTACAGACAGGACTATCAGCACGGACGGGCAACGTACACTCAGTGAGCACTTTATTAGGTATTGATTAGATTTCTGCTGCTGTAGCCGAACCACTTAAAGAGTTATGATGCGGTGTGTTCAGAGATGCTCTTCCGCATACCACGGTTGTAACACACGGGTATTTGCGTTACCGTCACCCTTCCTGTCAGCTGTGACCAGTCTGGGCCTTTCTCCTCTGACGTCTGTCATTAACGAGGCTTTCCTGTCTGCAGAACCGCTGCTCACTGGATTATTTATTTTATTTTATTTTTTTGGAACCATTCTTGCAAACTCTAGATACTAGTGTGCTTGAAAATGCCAGGAGAGAAGTAAAATAATGTTCCTAATAAAGTGCTCGGTGAGTGTACTTGCCCGGGCTTTGGCGACGGTGTGGATAGTGATGTTATGGATGGTGCGACTTCACTCAATGGGTGAGGCAGGATGTCCCAATGTCCGTGACACGTGTCCTGGGAGCGGGGGGGGGGGGGGGGGGGGATTGAGCATTTCCTGTGTCCCCTCCCGAGGTGTGTGCAGATTGGGACCAGAGAAAGCGGCTCAGGAAGAATCAAACCATTTACCCCAAACGCTGGCTGAGTCAGTGAGTTACTCCAGTGAACACTGGGGGCTTTCTGTTTTAATAGTGTTGGGGGGGGGGGGGGGTGTTTGGTAAAATGCCCAGAAAACCCTGCAGTCACACTCCTCACCCCAAAACCAGCCTTGATACGACCATTAGAAATATCCAAACACACACTGTCATCTCACATACACACATACAAAAGCCTCTCTCACTCAGATACACACACACACACACACACACACACACACACACACAAATATCCAAACACACACGATCATCTCACATCACACATACACACTCTCGCTCGGACACACACACACACACACACACACACACACACACACACACACACACACACAAATATCCAAACACACGATCATCTCACATCCACACATACAAAACCCTCTCTCGCTCAGATACCCACTTACTGAAATATCCAAACACACATACACAACCATCTCACACAACTTTGACTTGAACAGGGATCATTTATGGAAAAACAAAATATATAATATTAATAGGACATTACTTCAGGCTCATGTTCTGGACACAAATGAACACAGTTCCAACTTAGCTTCGACCCATTCAGTAAAATCCAGACATTCAAGGCCAAGCAAAGCTCGGTGAAATTCATCTTTGGCTGTGGCAAACCTGTTTGGAAACCCCAACTTTTCACTCTGTTTGGACAATATTTGCTTTTCAGAAAAGGAGGGTGTTCTTTAAGCAGCCGTTTCTTAGTCTGGGAAAAATTCCACACGGCTGTGTTTTTACTGCCGTGACCAGAAGTCTTTTTTTAAAACCCGCCCGCAAGCCACACAGTAGTATTCAACAGATTTGTTTTGCTTTCCTGAACTCTAGGCCCTCTTAAAATTACACACCTGCAAATCCCAGTTCATAGTTAGCCCGTGGTGTGGAGATCATCTTTTGTACTTGCTGACACATTCCACTTTCCACAAATAAGCAGGACCAAACAATTTCTGCCCACCAGAATATTAAAAGACATGTTGCTAATTTGGTAGATTCCAACCTATTCATTTTCTAAATATTCAAATGTAAGTAAAGCATAAATTAAGAATGATGAGAAAATTAGGCATAAAGGTTAAGTATATGGCAGTAAATACTCATCAACATCACACGACACAAACTGAAATTGAAAACAAAACGTGCTCTTGGCGGTCCGGCACATGAAATGCTTCCAGTTGAGGCATAAAACCCGATCAGATTTTTCATCAGAAGTTTTTGCGTAGCCGTGACCTGTCGACTGAAAGGAAGACAAAAGGTTGCCATGGCGAGGATACTCGGTTAACGAGGCTACTTGTTTTTATGAATGAAGATGATTTGTTTACATTCGCTAGCTAGCGAAATAGACGGGTTTGAGGAGAAGCCAGTTACTCTAGAAACAAAATGCAAGATGTCGCAAGAGGGCCCCACGACCCCCAGGGGCCCCGAATTTTGGGTTGGAGAGTCAAATAAAACTCTGCTCCAGGCTCCTCACTGCCTGGGACTCGGAAATAAGGGGATCCCTGTATCCCCCCCGGGGCCAGATTCCACCGGTCGGAAGGTCACATAGCTCCCGCAGAGGAATGTCTGGAGGAATGATCTATGACATCAGCTCCACATTTTCTCTCCGAACCATGAGGAAGAAGCGAAAAGTGGGGGGGGGGGGGGAGCACACACGGGGGAAGCATGTCCGGGAACGCCATAAATCCAGTCAAGCGTTCAGGCCGGCACGCAGCCGTTCAGGAAGGACTTCATCACCGCCGAAAGGCTCGGGGACTGTGGACGGCAAAAGCAACGGGAGGGACGTGATCTCAGAGAATCGCTGGTGTGAAACGCAGGCCCATTTCGAGCACCCCAGCCCTCGCGGGTCATCAGAGAGCCACGCAGGATTCCTCTGTGCGAATGAGAAAAATATCCGAGTGCAATATCCGAGAGCAAGCTGCCAAAAAAGCCGACGTGCGCCGTTTCCTGAACCTGCCCTGACAGACCGTTCCCTGGCACACGCCCGAGGGTGGGGGGGTGGGTGTGTGACAACTTGCTCCGAGCCCTGAAAACTGGCACAGGGGATGCGCTTTGCAGGAAGCTGAGAGGCCGAGAGGAAACGGTTGCAGCAACTCGGCCAAAACCCGCTTCCCTCACGGGTCTCTCTGGGAAGAGCGCTTCACGTGCGTTTCACGTGCGCTTCAGACAGCGACCGTCTTATTGCAACTGTCTGTTTGCTGGAGTACGGAGCGAAAATGACAATAAACGCGCCGCCGTCCAAACACTTACTGAGCTGTTACAAGGCCTATGAACTGACCCACAGTAATGGATATCAGGCAAGTCTTAAGTTACGCTAATTACTGCAAACTTCGTTAGCCTGCATCCACCAGATTAAACAATCAAGAGAGACAAGTGTAATTTAATTTCCAGGGGTTTCTTGTTACAAGGCCAAATCATTGAGCCAAATCTCATTAAAATCCAAGACGACGCAGTCAAAAAGTGTTTCGTTTGTGTTTTTTCGCAAGAGTTGAATTGAATAGATTAACATATATTCAATTAGGCAGTCCACTTACCCCAGAAATAATTGGGAAAAAATGTACCTCAAAAAATAAAATTCCGCAAACTTACGACAAACAAAATAAATGACACTTTTAAAACCGCTTTCAGTTATTATGTTCCACCCCTTGCAGACTGATTTCACCCCTCAGCGCCGGGTGCTGTGCTCTCAGAATAGCCCAGTCTCTGCGCTCTGCATCAACGAGTCGCTCTGCTCGTCCCAGACGCGACGCATCCCAGATATGCGAGCCGCCCATAACCTGCAATAACCTGCCGCTATTTCCGACCGCTCGAGAGAGGAAACCCTAAATTTACACCCCCTTCGGCTCTGGAAACGAGCACGGCGCCGCTTCCTCGGTGACGGGACGGCTCTCTCCAGAATCGTCCTCCGCGCGTCAAAGCGCTGCGCTCTCGAAAAAAGACTTTCACCACCGCCGGCAACGCGCGGGATTTTACTTCACATGCGAAAAAAAAAAAAAAAAAACTCCATTAAATATTGTGCGAGTACATTTGTAAGGGTATGTTTGAAACACGCACTCAGAAATCGGTGCAAAACAAGGACACAATGTCAGCCTTGAGGCTACTCTTAAGTCTTAACCCTTGTGTTGTCTAAATATTATGTAGGCACCCCGGGTCCACTGGGACAAAAGTGACCCAACCTCACCTGACCCAAAATCAATCTTTTTCATACAGAAACAACCGGTCACTTGTCGGTGAATAACAGTTTTCCTACTTCATTTCTCCAGTCTTTCGCACTCATATTTTATGACAGCAAATGTCCGTTCACTTCACTGGGCACCTCGGTGACCTCACTTCCTGTCAGCTTCACTTCACTGGGCACCTCGGTGACCTCACTTCCGGTCAGCTTCACTTCACTGGGCACCTCTGTGAAAATGCACAAACCAAACCTATCCCATTCACAATCATCTCCTCATAGCAACTGGCCACATGATGCTCAGCGCAAACCCAAATTTCGAGGACAGGACAGACCCAATGATGACCACCGTGCATTCTAAGACAGAAGAAGGAAAATATGCAAGATACAATGTTGCTGTGAGAATTGAGAAATAGTCAATGCCTTGTGATAAGTTCCGTCTTCCACACACTGCAAAATGATTTCAGTATTAGTGTGACTCCAAAATTAGTTAGTTGAGTTGAAAAGAATTTGTTTTTTCCATTCTTTTGTTCAAATCCTAATCTCTGCCCAAGTGCCTGACGAGGATTCCTCTACCCCGATTCATTCCAGCATGGAGCCAAGAGATCACAGTCAATCTGAGACACCTGGTAAACCAGGGGTGTCAAACTCTGGTCCTGAGGGCTGCAGTGTCTGCGGGTTTAACTCCAATCCTGGAGGATCACCACAGTGTCTGCTGGTTTAACACCAGCCCTGGAGGGCCGCAGTGTCTGCGGGTTTACCTCCAATCCTGGAGGGTCACCACAGTGTCTGCGGGTTCAACTCCAATCCTGGAGGGCTGCAGTGTCTGCAGGTTTATCTACAATCCTGGAGGGTCACTGCAGTGTCTGCGGGTTTATCTACAATCCTGGAGGGCCACAGTGTCTGCGGGTTTAACTCCAGCCCTGGAGGGCTGCAGTGTCTGCGGGTTTAACTCCAGCCCTGGAGGGCCACAGTGTCTGCGGGTTTAACTCCAGCCCTGGAGGGCCACAGTGTCTGCTGGTTTAACACCAGCCCTGGAGGGCCGCAGTGTCTGCGGGTTTACCTCCAATCCTGGAGGGTCACCGCAGTGTCTGCGGGTTTAACTCCAATCCTGGAGGGCTGCAGTGTCTGCAGGTTTATCTACAATCCTGGAGGGTCACTGCAGTGTCGGCGGGTTTATCTACAATCCTGGAGGGCCACAGTGTCGGCAGGTTTAACTCCAATCCTGGAGGGCCACAGTGACTGCGGGATTTGATGCACCACATGTGTTTGAGGTGCAACAAATGACAGCAGATCAACAGCCTTCAACACAACACAACACAGCCACATACCTGTCTGTCCGTTTCCTCATCATTTCCAGCATAAATGCCAGGCCTCTGCCTGAAAATGTTGAAAACTGATTCATATATTTGCCATTACGCAACTGCTACTGTATTTATTTTTTTCTGTTTGGACTTCTCTGAACAGGATTACTTTAAGAATGCAGGCCATCTGTGAAGCAAATTAAAAGGCATATCGTGAGAAATACCAGCAAAACACAGCACTTGCTGGAGGCATCCCTTGAGTGACAGGGACACAAGGAATCTGGGAGTTCCTGTACAGACCACTGTGGGGGAATATTTACAGCTTTTCTAAATCTTTTCAGATTACACCAGTGAAACCTGTGTTCAGTTAACAAGGAGGCCAAGTAGTCGTCCTTTAGAATAGCTTATTTAAATAATGTTGAAAACCTTTACGTCAACTGATAAGGAAAATACAAATGCAGCACTTTGTTGGATCTACATCACTTTACTCCCTTGAATGACATGGTGTAAAATTCTGGGTCGAAGACAAGTTACCGCTTGCAAATAGAAAAGAGAACATCGTGAATCAAGTCGACGACTTCCTTGTTAACATCCGACAAAGTACACGGTCATATTAACACAATTAAGACTCCCCAAGCGGAGTCATTTTGGCTTGTTTTTCAGTGGTGCAAAATTCACTTTTTGCCCCGGCAAAACCCCATAAAACCGATATTCTGTCATGACCTGTAAATTACCAACCAGAAATAGCCTGCATAAACATCTGACTCGGTCGGTGTGTTCTCTTTAAATATGTGGCAGTTGGAGCATGACCTGCTAATTTACTGTAATTTAAGGCCACTGCTTTTTTTGAAACCGTGCGCATATTTCCAACTTCAAGGTTTTTGTTAGTGCTCGGATCGCGTTTCCACCTTGATGGCAGTGCGACAGATATCGCCTTGATTTCTTTACACGGGTTAGGTTACCATTCACTAGGCTATTCCAGCGTGTTTATTAATTTCCGGCTATGTATGCATTCCTAAAAAAAAGCACACGGTGTCGTGTTTTACAAAGCCTGATCCGTCTGTTTACAAAATCACGCAACCAAACAAAAAGCTATTTCCTCCTGATCCAAGTTTAATGGAATAAACCTCTAAAATCTAATCCAGCTCGAAGCGAAATCCCAAGCAAGAAATCTCCCTAATAAGTAACGTTAGCCTAAAATCACATTATGGAACGAAGACGTAGCCAAAAAGACCTAGCCAACACAAACTATAAAACTTTGCATGAGCCAACTAATTAGCATTATTACAACTCACTGGCATTTAAGATGGTAGGCTATATCGTCACTATAACACATTAATTTTGGCAACACTGTTCACACATAATCAGCCATCCACCGGTCAGTTGCACATGTTTACAGCAAGAAAGTGGGCGAGACGTTTGGTCAGCCATGACGTGTCTCTACAGGTAACTTACAACGTATGCTAGTTTTCCTCAATGTAGGTGAATCGAAGAAATGTTGGAAACAGCATCATTTGGAGATTGCGTAATATTTAATGCCCCGTTAGCACAAGGATGGATCTATAAAACACGTCCGCTTTGTCTCTCCCTTGCACAGCTTGGACAACACTGCAACGTGGAAGGCGATTTTGTTGTTAAAACATACTTTTAATGTTGTAAAATATCCCAATAAAAGCGTTCTGTCAAGCGGAGCATGTCCAAAGCATTTCCAATGTTTCAAACTTCACTTTAAAGTTATAATATCAATTGTAACGGCAGTTTATGTGCTAGCCATATAGTTTATTAGCCTGAAGTTTTACTCCACTAACGTCAACGGTCCACCGGCTTGTTTCGAGAAAAAACGATGAGGTCGGAACTGCTTCCCCACACAAATCCTCATTTCGATAATTTTGTCAGCCTAAACACGAATTGATTTTATCTTTTCATAATTAGCGGTTAATATTGAGAAAGAAATTGAGAAATCTCTGCTAGGATTTGCAGGGCCGTCGCAAGTTAACTGGCTAGCCTGTTCAAATGAGCTAGCTCCAACCGTGGCTTGCTTGCTAACTTTTCTACGAACGTTAGCTGGCTAGCCTACGATAATTATATATTTTGCGAGCTATTTCCGAAAGGAAGACTGCTCCACCCAGGCCCGACAGTGACCTACAGCGTTATCGAATAGCAAGACATTGCCAACAGGTAAAAAAAGGAAAAAGTTTTCCAAGTCGTTAACGGCGTCAATCCAGTTGTGGAGAACTTTCAGCTATTTATAAATCAAACGAGCGAAGACTGAAAAAGTGATGGGAAAGTAACTATCTCAATGTTATCTTCAAAATAACTCACTTACCAAACTTTAACACAAATTGCCGACGAATGATCTCTCGGAGCTACATAAATCCAAAGGTTTCAAGAGTGTTCTCTTGGTTTCCTTTAGATAACTCAGTTTTCCAAAGCGCCGTCCTTTCTCGCTTTTTTCCACTTACGCCATGTCGGCAATGGGCTCGAAAAGACCGGAGACGTCACTGCCAACACATCCCGCCCCCACTTCCTACAGGATTGCTTTGGGAAAAATGGAAAGATTCTCCTTGGAAAAGTGCGATAATAAAACGCCATCTAGCGGTTTCAACGTTTCAACTGTCTGCTGACACCCACCTTACTGAATAAAAATGTAGTAAAACATTCATATGGCAACCTTTTCAGTCCCAGAGCAAAGTGTTTCTGAAATGCACATATTTCAGGCATTGATTGGAAGAAAGCTTGGTTGCTTCCACATATATTTTGATTATAAAACAAAAGAAAAGAAATGCATTAAAAAATCTTCCACAAAACATATCCTTGTTCTTACCTGTGTCTAAATTCGTGGATTTAGAGAATAGGCTACATTTACTTTTTGTAAACAGGAAGTGAAAACTATTATTCATTTGTCTTTTGAATGTGAATTTGTGAAGACATTTTGCATTGAGTTATGTACTTAGGTTTTGGGCACCCAAGATCTGTTGAATATAATTTGGTCTTGGATGTTTATTTTTTTATGCATTAGTCTGTCAGTGGAAAAGAGCAGATTTGTGATTTCCAAGTATTTATTTCCATTCAATGTTACAGAGATCTTTCACAGAATTTCATGAAATAAAGTAAAGTAACATATTAATCAATAGCTGTCTGGGATTACCCGGAGAGCTAAACGAAAGCCAGACAGCCAAAGCAGGCAGAAGATCTGTGGCAAGTTCTCTGATACGTTTGGCACAAACTGCCAGCCAATTTAAGAAGGGTGAAGGGCGGTGGTCACAACAAATTTTAATTTGTTTTGAATTTTATGCTTCAAACATATCAGAGTCACAGTTCTTCTTCAGATTTTGGCTTTTCAATCACGGAGTTAAGTTATTAAAGTGATGACTGAGTAGCATTTTAGCTAATGAAGGTCAATTTCCAACAGTGTATAATTTGTTAGGTTTGGATAAAATGACACATTCCTTTTGCCTGCATCAACAAACCTTTTCACTGAGCCTGTCACACATTGGCAAAACTTGTTTTGAGACTTCATGCCTAAAAAGGTTGATGTTTTACAACAGAACATGCATTTTGCAATGCCTAAATCTAATTAGAAGAAATTAACATTTTCACTTGGCCCCATTTTGATATTGGTGAGCATCTAAATACATTCTCAAAATATTTCATTATTATTCAGAATCCTTATAAGAGGCCTGCTTTTGAATAATAAATGGAATGTGAAATTTTTGGATGTGTTTGACTTGTTGATGGGGGTCCAGTCTTGAGCTGTAAATAAAAACCAGCACATACAAGGGCATTTTCCTGAAACGTATCAGACAATTTTCAAATTTGTTCACCAGCAGAAAACCAGAACGTGTGCCTTAGTTTCTTGTTTCCACTGGCATAAACATAATGACGAGCACTGAGCTTAATTAACCTGCTTGGCTCTGTAGCCCTTTTGGGTAATCACATTTGCGTCACACCCTACACCCCCTTCTAGTAGATTAAATGTCCTAATACCCAATCCCTCAAATGTGGTGGGCTACGGTTAAGTGCTATTAGCTACGAGATAAAAGATGAAGCAGGGATCTGGTATATAATGGTGGTTTGTGCACAGACAGGGGGATTTCAATCGACTGGAAGATGGGGCAAGCTGCAACTTTGCCCTGCAGAAGAGGGGGCACCTACGTTATGGAGCTTTACCAATGGTTTCGGTAAGGATCCTTTTTATCATTTCACTCTGTGTTATAATCCCATTACGGTACTATAAATCACACAAAAAAAAATGAACCAGTAAAATGTGTGTGTGTGTATTCATTGGCTCCATTGAGCTTTCCAAATTATTTTTCAGACAAATAAATACTGAACTACTGTGTGGCTCAATTGTATATATTGATAGTGCTACCATTTTCAAGCTCCTGTAGTTAATCGCAAAACGTTTGTGATTTCTATGAAATGTGGGTGAAGTGCTTGAGTACTTTTGTATTACAAATGTCAAGTTGGAAGGCCGTCACAAGATACAGTATTGTTGTAAAATGTCATGCTGGTGAAAATAAAGCTTGATTTGGTCACTATCGTAACCATATTGAAACAAATGGAGTGAGAGGGAATGTGATTACCTGAAGGCTGGACATTGCTGTTCCGTCCCTCCAGGGGTTGGGAGTTAATCCAGTTACCACTGCATACTTTAAGCTCATATGTTAAACTCGGGATTTAAGAGTCCCCCAAAAAAAGAACGTGGAACACTTATTGAGGGTGGACAAGGAGGTTCATGGATTTTCTACGAAAATAGGTCATATAGGTCAAAACAGGTCATAGCCAGGGTGGGAGTGGATAGAGTATCGCGCTGCCTCTTCACAGCAAGACGGTACCAAGCCTGAACGCTGACCAGAGTTTGAATATTATATTGAATATTTGGGTTTTCCTGAATATTTGGGTACTCCAGTTCCCTATCACAGTGTAAAAACATGCAAGTTAGGGTTAGCTGGAGACTGAATGAATGGTGTGTGGCCCCTGGATTGGGGCACCGTATGCCTGCCTCTAGCCCCAAGGAGACCATGAAGAAGGGGTTTAGATTAAGGATGGATGGTGGGAAGCAATATGGCGGTGCAGCATAATTCTTGGGCTGGCCTCGCGACTCTGTGGAGGTTTAGTTCCTAGGCCTTGCATTAATGCTGGATCGTTCAAGTTGTTATTACTTTGAATTAATTGTTTATGACTATCCGGCTGTATGCTATGGCCTTGTCATTATTTTGTGTCGGTCAACAACGGTTGGAATCTCACCTGCTAAAAACCTTGGAAAATAAAGAAATTAGAACAGTGATTTTCCTCTCATCTTTCTGTACAGACCTGTAAATTCTCATTCTGAAATGTTTGCTAACGTCCCTTTACAATTGGTTCACTTCCTGAAAGACACAAGGTATTACCGGATATAAATCAGAAGATTTCCAGAACATTCCGTGAGATAGTAATACAACACCGGGGTTAAACTGAAAAGGCCATTGTTCAGTTTCTAATAATCAATTAATTAATTACGGGATATTAACTGGTTTGTAAATAGATAATCTCGCTGACGCCGAACAGGAAGAGAGGGGGAATCTGGGAAGGCCGTAAAAATCCCTTTCCCGACGTTCCCTGCAGGAAGTTCATAAAGGAGTGTCCGAGCGGGCTCATCACGCTCCACGAGTTCCGACGGCACTTCTGCGAGGGCACGGTGGGCACGGAGTCAGCCGAGTATGCTGAGCAGATATTCCGCACCCTGGACAACAACGAGGTACTGTACTGTACTGCACGTAGGGGGGCGTGGAGGGACGCATCCTTACGAATTTCAGGCCAAATTCTACTCTCAGTTGTAAGGTTGACCCAATCTTATGACCCAAGGTTGACCCTATCTGAATTTTCTGATGCATTCACTGTTGAACTTGTGAGTGCTCTACTGGCAATCGTTTAATTAAACCTATTTTAATTCATTAATGGTAATTGGTGGATTCCCCGGCAAATACACCCGCCAAAGAATGGAGCGAACATTCCCAAAGTGACCACTTTATTTGGCACTTTCTTGATTTGATTTATTGGTCTTCTGCTGCTGTAGCCAATCCACTTCCAGGTTCAACATGTTGTGTGTTCAGAGATACTCTTCTGTATACCTCTGTTGTAATGTGTGGTTATCTGCATTTCTGTCACCTTCCTGTCAGCTTCGACCAGTCTGGCCATTGTCCTCTGACCTCTCTCATTAACGACACATCTTGTCCACAACTGCCTACATATGACACGCATTGCTACATGTAAATACAATAGCCTATAGGCGTGATAGACCTGGATTAGCTAGGCCTACATATGACATAGGCGTGATAGGCCTGTATTAGCTAGTCCGGGATCTCGGCTCTCTCCTCAGGACGGCGTGGTGGACTTCCGGGAGTATGTGACCGCCATCAGTATGCTGGTGGAGGGCTCCCCGATGGAGAAGCTACGCTGGTCCTTCAAGCTGTACGACAAGGACAAGGATGGCGCCATTACACGGAGCGAAATGCTGGAGATCATGCAGGTGACGCTCCTTCCCTGGTCATGTGGAGACGCTGCTCACTATTGCGGTTGGCTCCGGTATAGCTGTTACTCAGTGCATTCAGTGCAAATTAATGGTAACAGTACAGTAAAAAGTATGCCGTTTCACAAGCTAACTATAGTATAAAATAAGTATGTAGTAGGTGGTTTCACATGCTAACAATTGGGTAAAATAAGTATGTAGTAAGCAGTTTTGCATGCTAACTACGCTGCGTAATGGAGCCATCTTACCTGACACAGGCAGTGTACAAGATGAGTGTGGCAGCCTCCATAACCCAGCCCAACCCGTTGACCGCGGAGGAATGCACAAACAGGATATTTGTCCGCCTGGACAAGGACAAAAACGGTATGAAAGCAAGACAATGACAGTCCAGCCAGAGAGTCACTTTCACATTGATTTAATGTCATTGGAAAAAGCTCACTGACTCACCCTGTGTGTGTGTCCTGCCCCCATTCAGCCGTCATCACCTTGGACGAGTTCATCGAGGGCGCTCTGGATGATGAATGGATCAGAGAGATGCTGGAGTGTGATCTCCACACTGTGAAAGTGGAGAGGCCCCTGAAGAACCCGGGGCCCCTCTAGTGCCCTATCAGCTCCTGTAGGCCCCTTGAGAACCCCATCTGCTCCTGCAGGCCCCTATAGAACCCCATCTGTTCCTGCAGGCCCCTCTAGAACCCCATCTGCTCCTGTACACCCCTCTAGAACCCCATGTGCTCCTGTAGTCCCCTCTAGAACCCCATCTGCTCCTGTACACCCCTCTAGAACCCCATCTGCTCCTGTAGTCCCCTCTAGAACCCCATATGCTCCCGTAGGCCCCGCTAGAACCCCATATGCTCCTGTAGTCCCCTCTAGAACCTCATCTGCTCCTGTAGTCCCCTCTAGAACCCCATATGCTCCTGTAGTCCCCTCTAGAACCCCATCTGCTCCTGTAGGCCCCTCTAGAACGGCATCTGCTCCTGTAGGCCCCTCTAGAACCCTGTATGCTAGGCCCCTCTAGAACCCCATATGCTCCCGTAGTCCCCTCTAGAACCCCATATGGGGCCCACTGAAAATATCCTGGTGCTGCTTCTGTGCTAAATGGAGGCAGAGAAACATATTTCACAACATATTCTTCAGAAGGTGCTGGGACTCACCATTAGATAGAGCTTATTGGTTATTTTCAAGGAGCTGCACAGTCCTGTAGGTTTTAATTTCAACAGTAATACATTGGCACACCTAACTTTACTAATTAGCAGCTCAATGCAGATCTCTGTGGATGATTGTGTGACTACGCTATAAATACGAACAGTGGTGACTTAATCTACTAGCGCCCTCCTGTGGGATATCGTAAGAATGCACTATAAATACTTATGAACACATGGTGACTGCAGGTCTATTAGCGCCCTCCAGGAGAGCACACAGCTGATACATGGTTTGTTTACATGGTGAAACCGTGTGCCTTTACGCACAGCCAACATTCAGTCATACAGTGGACTGGGAAGGCTATAGACAGCTTCCTCCTCTCCTCCAGCGTTAGCATGATGTGTGCTGCTGCAACTCGTAGACAGGCTGCTGCTCCATCCGTGCCGCCCGAACCTAAAATCCACTGTACTGAAATCAAAATATCATGAGAATATGAACATAACCAACACAAATTAAACAAAACTTTTTTTAAATTGTTTATTTTTATTTATTTATTTGTACTCCAGGGGGTGCTGCAGCACCCTCCGCACCCCTACTTCCCACGGCTTAGCAAGGACAGAAAACCGTGCTTAAAACTGCAACAACAGCAAACGAACGGGGGGGCTACAGGCTTCATTTGTCGTCGCACATTGGATCGCGAAGACCAGTAAAGCCGACACAATATTTGGAGAACAGTTTCAAGGAAACTGCCAAGGAACTGGTTTCTGTTGTTCTGTTGGGACAAAGCGCCGCAGATCAGATGAGTACAATACCGCTCTCAAACGACACAATTTCGAGGCGAATTGATAGCATGGCTGAGGATCCATCCATCCATCCATCGTCACCCGCTTATCCGGAGTCGGGTCGCGGGGGCAGTAGGCAAAGCCGGGTATTCCAGGCGTCCCTCTCCCCAGCAACGCATTCTAGCTCCTCCTGGGGGATCCCGAGGCGTTCCCTGGCCAGGAGAGATATATAATCTCTCCAGCGGGCTCTGGGTCTCCCTCGGGGTCTCCGCCCAGTTGGACGAGCCCGGAAAACCTCCAAAGGGAGGCGCCCGGGAGGCATCCTGATGAGATGCCCGAACCACCTCAATTGGCTCCTTTCGATGCGAAGGAGCAGCGGCTCTACTCCGAGCTCCCTCCGGATGTCCGAGCTCCTCACCCTATCTCTAAGGCTGAGCCCGGCCACCCTACGGAGGAAGCTCATTTCGGCCGCTTGTATACGCGATCTCGTTCTTTCGGTCACTACCCAAAGCTCGTGACCATAGGTGAGGGTTGGGACGTAGATCGACCAGTAAATCGAGAGCTTCGCCTTCCGGCTCAGCTCCTTCTTCACCACAACGGTCCGGTGCAACGCCCGCATTACTGCTGACGCTGCACCGATCCGCCTGTCGATCTCACGCTCCCTTCTACCCTCACTCGTGAACAAGACCCCGAGATACTTGAACTCCTTCACTTGGGGCAAAGACTCGTTCCCAACCCGGAGGGAGTAATCCACCGTTTTCCGGCAGAGAACCATGGCCTCGGACTTGGAGGTGCTGACGCTCATCCCGGCCGCTTCACACTCGGCTGCAAACCGCTCCAGTGCGTGCTGAAGGTCACGGTCCGATGAAGCCAGCAGAACCACATCATCCGCAAAAAGCAGGGATGCGATTCTGAGGTCACCAAACCGGACACTCTCCTCACCTCGGCTGCGCCTTGAGATCCTGTCCATGAATACCACAAACAGGACCGGTGACAAGGGGCAACCTTGGCGGAGTCCAACACCCACCGGAAACGTGCTTGACTTTGTGCCGAGAATGCGGACACAGCTCTCACTTTGGTTATACAGGGACCTGATGGCTCGTAACAACGGCCCCGGTACCCCATACTCCCGCAGTACACCCCACAGGGTTCCCCGGGGGACACGGTCGAAAGCCTTCTCCAAGTCCACAAAGCACATGTGGACTGGATGGGCAAACTCCCATGACCCCGCCAGCAACCCTGCCAAGGTAAAGAGCTGGTCCACTGTTCCACGGCCAGGACGGAAGCCACATTGCTCCTCCTGAATCCGAGGTTCGACCGTCGGTCGGAGCCTCCTTTCCAGTACCCTAGAGTAAGCTTTCCCAGGGAGGTTGAGGAGTGTGATACCCCGGTAATTGGAGCACACCCTCCGGTCCCCCTTCTTGAAAATGGGGACCACCACCCCGGTCTGCCACTCTACAGGTACTGTCCCCGATCTCCACGCGACACTGAAGAGGCGTGTCAGCCAAGACAGCCCAACAATGTCCAGAGCCTTCAGCATCTCAGGGCGAATCTCATCTACACCCGGCGACTTGCCACTGAGGAGCTTTTTGACTACCTCAGCAACTTCCGCCAGGGATATAGGTGCAGATTCCCCCGAGTCTTCAGGCTCTGCCTCTTCCACAGAGGACGTGTTGTTCGGGTTCAGGAGCTCCTCGAAGTGCTCTTTCCACCGCCCGACAATATCCCCAGTCCGGGTCAGCAGTTCTCCTCCCCTGCTGAAAACAGCCTGAGACAAGCCCTGCTTTCCCTTTCTGAGTCGTCGGATGGTTTGCCAGAACTTCCTCGAGGCCAACCGAAAGTCCTTCTCCATAGCCTCCCCGAACTCCTCCCATACCCGGGTTTTTGCTTCAGCGACTGCCGAAGCTGCAGCCCTTCTGGCCACCCGGTACCTGTCTGCTGCTTCAGGGGACCCCCGGGCCAGCCAAGCCCGAAAGGCCTCCTTCTTCAGCTTGACGGCCTCCCTCACCGCTGGTGTCCACCAGCGGGTTCTTGGGTTGCCGCCCCGACAGGCACCGATGACCTTCTGGCCACAGCTCCTGCTTGCCGCCTCTGCAATGGAGGCTTTGAACATGGCCCACTCGGACTCCATGTCCCCAGCTTCCCCCGGGATGCGTGAGAAGTTCTTCCGGAGGTGGGAGTTGAAGACCTCGCGAACAGGGGCCTCCGCCAGACGTTCCCAGTTCACCCTCACTACACGTTTGGGTTTACCGGGTCTGTCAGGCAGCCTCCCCGGCCACTTGATCCAACTCACCACCAGGTGGTGATCAGTTGACAGCTCTGCTCCTCTCTTCACCCGAGTGTCCAAGACATACGGCCGCAGATCTGATGATACGACCACAAAGTCGATCATCGATCTTTGGCCTAAGGTGCTCTGGTACCAAGTACACTTATGAGCTACCCTATGCTCGAACATGGTGTTTGTTATCGACAATCCATGGCCAGCACAGAAGTCCAATAACAAAACACCGCTTGGGTTCAGATCAGGCAGGCCGTTCCTCCCAATCACCCCCCTCCAGGTTTCTCCGTCATTGCCCACGTGAGCGTTGAAGTCGCCCAGCAGAACTATGGAGTCTCCGGGTGGCACCCTTTCCAGGATGCCACCCAGTGACTCCAAGAAGGCCGGATACTCTGAACTTCCATTTGGTGCATACGCACAAATGACAGTCAGAGCCTTCCCCCCAGCGACACGTAGTCGCAGAGAAGCGACCCTCTCGTTCCCCGGGTGGAACTCCAACACAGTGGCGCTCAGCCGGTGGCTTGTGAGTATCCCCACACCCGCCCGGCGCCTCTCACCTTGAGCAACTCCAGAAAAGAACAGAGTCCAGCCCCTCTCCAGGAGTTTGGTTCCGGAACCAGTACTGTGCGTGGAGGTGAGCCCAACTATATCTAGTTGGTACCGCTCCGCCTCCCGCACTAGCTCCGGTTCCTTCCCCACCAGAGAGGTGACGTTCCACGTCCCCAGAACCAGTCTGCGACGCCGAGGATCAGCACGCCCGGATCCCCGCCTTTGCCTACTGCCCGTTGGGCAAAGCACCCGACTCCGATGCCGACCCCTGCAGGTGGTGAGCCCACAGGGCGGCGACCCCACGTGACCAGTTCGGGCTGTGCCCGGCCGGGCCCCATGGGATAAGGCCCAGCCACCAGACGCTCGCCGACGAGCTCCCCTCCCGGGTCTGGCTCCAGCAGGGGGCCCCGGTTTCCCTTTTCCGGGCGAGGTAACTGGGTCTTTGTGTGGCCGTGTCATGGGAGTCTTTGAATCGCTCTTAGTCCGGCCCCTCCCCCGGGACCAATTTGCCCTACTGGGGGCTAACAGTGCCCCCGACAACCTAGCTCCCAGGATCACCGGGACACACAAACCCCTCCACCACGTTAAGGTGGCGATTCCTCGGAGGGGATGGCTGAGGATGTTATTGCTAATGTTAAGCAAAGCCCATTCTTTGCCATTCAACTTGACGAAACGACATTAATTAAAAATAAATATAGATCGCGTTTGAGAGTTGAAGGGGATCTCCGCCTCTTTCTCAGCCCAACGCAGCCACGCTTTGATGAACTGTGTTCGAAGCAGTCCGTTTTATTTTTTATAAAGATATAGCCTGTGAATGTACTGTATTTGCTACTATTAAGTCTGTTTTATTTGTTTTTTATAAAGACATAGCACGTGAATGCATTTGCGACTATTTTGGAAATAGACCACCAATATATGTTTCCATCCATCCATCCATTATCTTAACCCGCTTATCCTGAATAGGGTCGCAGGGGGGCTGGAGCCTATCCCAGCATACATTGGGCTAAAGGCAGGAATACACCCTGGACTGGTCGCCAGTCCATCGCAGGGCAACCAATATATGTTTCAGTTGTAATTGCACTATAATTTATGTATGGGGTTTTCCCACCCATGAAATGGGGTTGTGGGATAAAAAAGTTTGAGAAACCCTGCGCTAGAAATACAAACGAACAAGCAGTGACTGTTAGTAAAGGATAAGAACTTACAGAACTGGTGGTTTTCCTGATTGTTTTTGTTTGTTTTTTGCCCGCACAAGAGAGGTGGCATGCGCACTGCAGTAGTACTTTTAAGTTAGAAGATTCATCCTCAGGTCCATATCCCAAGTGGCCATCAATTTTTTTTCCCATTTTCTTTTTTTTGCAGATTGTTGGACTGAATATATTATGAATAGTTCATATGTAGTCTATATAAGAGCCTCAACATACTGTACCATTTTTGAACTATTAAAAAACATTCACAACGATTATGCATGCTTTTTGGAGTGCTTATGAATGATTTATGAGTGCAGTGTACCTAGATCGGTGAACCACGTGTGAGATCTGTCCCAGTTGGTGATATCATGCATACGTACATTTTCTTTCATCTCAATGTGCATTCAAGAATATGTTCTATAGTCCACAATAGAACAGATTCAAGTGATGACAATTAAATCATATGATAAAATATTCATAATTGTAATTGTAATTAAATGTTTTTGCTGATGAATACATAATGAATACTTTATGAAGATTGAGTTAATCTTATGTAGTCATTGTGTAAGTTCAGCAGTCTAATGAGCAATGGTATTTGGAGTTGTGTTCCCTGCTGAAAAAAACAGCTCAAGCTAGTGGTAGCTGGTTGACAGGTTCAATTTTAATCTGGTCATGAAAAACACAGAGTAGGATTGAACAGAACTCAGAAGAGCTGGTCCATTTTTAATTTCATTCAAGACCCATGTATTACATTCCATAAACAACAGGCTAACAGTGACAACAGGAAACCACTCGTTTCATTCTACTCGTGGTCGACATTTGGCTTCCTTGCATTTGGCTGAAGAGAATAGAAATATGACAAAAATCTAACAGGATTTTGAGAGGGAAAGGCAGGGTTTAGAATGAAGTTAAGTGGCTGGGCGAGACTCCTCAGGTTTTTCGGACTGGACAGTTTTCTTTATAGTCAATGAAAGCCTTGAACTCCTTTCTGACCTCTGACCCCTCGATGCAGAGTGCCCCTCCAGGCCTCTCGTCCTGGCTCAGCACTCTATTCAAATCGCTGATACAGGTCCACAGCGGTTTACGCTCGTCTTCAGTCACACACCATTTGGAATGGTCGTTGCAGTCGGTCCACGAAGCCGTTATCCTTTTCGAACCCTTTGGCACGGTCATCACGATATTCTCGACCGTGTTAATAACCTTCCCTTCCATGGAGCAGTCGGAATCGGAATCGGAATCGGGATCGGACACGTCCATCTTGCTTCCCCGCCAGGACTGGACAGACAGGTCACTGTCCAGGATCTTTGCGATGCGAAAATAAAGATCTTTCGCTTCAAGAAGAGCAGAAACGCCACATGGAGAGGACGTTACAATCAAGTAAATCAAAACAAAAACAATCAAAACTCATTGAAGAAATGTATGAAATCGATGGGTATTTTTGTTCGGACATTCATTCGGCTTCTTGTTTGAGGGCCGTGGCGGAAGGAGTTAGTCGTGTCTCATTGGCCACTGTCAGTTTTACAGCCTGACAACAGTATCCATTTTCATGAATTAATATCATTGTGCACTGTACACATGACAGCAAAGCCAAGTGACATAAGCTCACTGTGTGTGCACAGTCATAGGACTCACTCTCCTAATCCAATCTCTCCACCGCTGTAAGTACTACTACAGCACAATGTGTAAAATATTATTGCTGAATAATGTGATTGCTGATTGTAGTCAATAATATAAGGGATTGAAATGGTCGTAGGCAGTAAAATATGAGGCATTTTTAAATAACATACAGAAATCTCACCATCTTCTATCCCGGAGCTGTATTTAGCAAAGCTTTTAAACTTGTGGCCACCCCTTGATGTCAAATCCTGGACCAGAAAGGGATCCTTTGGTTCGGCAAATTTACGTTTTACAACATCCTGGAGTGATGTATGAAAATCATCTGGGATGTTATAGTCAAATGGGAAGGCACTGATCTGCAGGAGGTGTTTACCTGAGAATGAAATAAGCGAGATATTAACCACTCAAGTCACTCCCAACACTTAAAATACTTTCTAAATATGAAGGCCTAACGAGGGCAGATTACCTATCTCGTTGAATGTTTTGTAGGGCAATGTCACACAGATGAATGTCTGACCGTTTACTGCTCCAGAGTCCGGCCAGAGAACTTTCTGCTTTCGATCATAGGGGAAATCTGGGGTGCTGTGTAGGAGCCAGACCCCAGTGGTTTTATCCATCATTACAACCCCTAGGGAACATGAACAATGAGACAGCATTTCCACAAAAACCCCTCGAGAACATGAACAATGAGACAAAAACATTTCCACAAAAACACACATAACATAACATAACATAACATAACATAAGAGGCCATTCAGCCCAGCAATGCTCACCTTTTCCTACCCCTAAGTGTACGTACTGCCTAGTTTGCCTAAAAGCTAAACAGAATCGAACACCGGATCAAGCCTGGTCTTGAAAAGCCCCAGTGTTTCCGCCTCCACTACATCTTCTGAAGCAGGTACGTACAGCGTCTGCCTTCTGCCATTGAATATGATGGGAATTCTCCGTCCTACCTTTACTGTGGCCAAAGCTCTGTAAGGCATTACTCCCTGGGGGCTGATCATTGTAGGAAATGAATCCACAGTCTGGTGTCTACAAGTGATGCAGAAGAAAAACGACGATAACTCCAGACCTTTTTCTCTTCACAGAGAAAAGACAATGCTTCACTCAGTAAGCACTTTATTAGGTAGATTATGTACATCAGCTTGTTAATGCAAACATTTAATCATCCAATCATGTTGCGGAAACTAAATGCATAAAAGCACACTGACACCGTCAAGAGGTCCAGCTGTTTTTCAGACCAAAATGTCAGAATTGGGAAGAACTGTGGTCCAAGTGAGCCAAAGTAATAACGTCAGGAGAAACAATAGCAGGAAAAAAGATTTGGAACTCAAAAATAATTCTGACAAGACAATATCTTAAATAACAAAACTAAGTTCCATTTTCATAGTCTTATCGTATGTGTGTCAGTGTGTGCATGTCAGTGTGTGTGTCTGTGTGTGTTAGATTTGCACTTTGTTCTTCAGGAAGCCCTGTTAGTTGTACGAGCCCATCTATTCAGCAGTTAGGGGCAACACTGGCACAGGAGGTAAGAGCAGTCGTGTGACAGTTGGAGGGTTGCCGGTTCGATCCTGCCCTGGGTGTGTCGCAGTGTCCCCTAAGCAAAACCCCCAACCCCCAATTGCTCTATAGCTTAAAGCTAATTTAAGATTTCATCAAGGCCAGGGGTTTTCTACCTTTTATGATTCAGGGCCCCTCCACCCAGGCTCAAAGGCATCCAGGGGGACCCCCATTAAGTTAAAAAGGGTCATATTAAACAACAAGCTGGTTGGTGCCTTGCATGCCAGCCAATCATCATTGGTGTGTGTGTGTGTGTGTGTGTGTGTGTGTTAATGAGAAGCATTAATTGTACAGTGCTTTGGATAAAGGCACAATATAAATGGCAACCATTTTGTGTCAGGATTTTATTTTCAGAAAAACAGACCATAAAAAGAGCATAATAAAAGTGTTCTCACCGGAGACTTAAGCAGAGGCTCCAGTGTGTGTGCTAGGACACCTTTCGTGTCCTTGATAGAAGTATGCCATTCAGACATACCTGGAGCAATGTAGACATACTCTAAGCCAGTAAATCCGTAGTTGTTCAGTTGGGGCACCTTGTATAAGACATACCTGATGATGACCATTTAGAGAAGAGGAGAAGGAGGGAAGAAAAGAGGAGATAAAATTTTCAGTTCCATTTCACATCAGCATTTAACAAATTTATATTCCCCCCCCCCACTTCCCCCCCTTCTCCAACAGAAATTGAACATTCGTCAGCACATAGGAACACTAACAATGCTCCAATACAAACAGCTAGTAAGTCGGCCCCTAAATAATGGGGATTACTATCAATGCCGACACAGAAAAAAATCACAAGACAAAATGCAAAATCCCACACCACAGGTCTGACCAATGTCGTCAGAAAGGTTTTTTCTGTTCTTGCGAGAATTCAAAGCATTCACTTGCCAGTCCACCCTAACGCCATTTTTATCTCTGCAGGTGATTTTGTCCTCTGAAGAGCAGAGGTCCCAGCAGAGAAGACTGAGAGTGAGGACCCTCCACATGACTCCCTGAAACACCAAGAACAACAGCCACGCATCAGCTCCAGACACATTCTTTAACCTTCACCCGTTATGTTGACTCAGGGGACATGCACTTTTAGTAATTCATTCATTCATTATCCTAACCCGCTTATCCTGAACAGGGTCGCAGGGGGGCTGGATTCTATCCCAGCATACATTGAGCGAAAGGCAGGAATGCACCCTGGACAGGTCGCCAGTCCATCGCAGGGCACACACACCATTCACTCACACACTCATACCTATGGGCAATTTAGACTCTCCAATCAGCCTAACCTGCATGCCTTTGGACTGTGGGAGGAAACCGGAGTACCCGGAGGAAACCCACACAGACACGGGGAGAACATGCAAACTCCACACAGAGAGGCCCCGGCCGACGGGGATTCAAACGCAGGACCTCCTTGCTGTGAGGCACTAATATAAATGCTAATAGAAATCAGAAAGGGGGCAAATACTCACACCACAGTATTATTATCCTGATCTTATTGTACTATGAATAATTATTATAATCAAATACACAACATAATTTATCCACTGAAATGAAAAATGGATTTTGCCAATCTAATGGGCCAAATATATCATAGAAATAAATCATTTGAAGCAATTGCATAAAAACATTTTCCCTCCTCTCATATTAGATTGTGGCAGGATTAATGCCAGTTCACTGCTCATAGCCAAGAGCGAACGGAAGAGAGGACAAGGAGCAGCCTTGGGTGCATCTCTCTGCTGAACAAACCGCTACGCTGGAACAGAACCCATTCTACTCAGAATTGCCCAGAAATCTGAAAGTCTTACCATTTGTAGGCTTGAAGAGTTGACTGTGCTCTACCCTCAGGCACACAGAGCAATATATAGGGAGGTGATGAGACCTGCCTCCTGCCCTGTTGAATAATTTGAGCTGGGGAGGGAGCGCTGTGTACCCTCCTATGATTCGATAAGAGATTCATGTGGCTTTGGCCAAAACCACTGGAGCCAGATTCAGTTTAGTTTTTTTTTTTTTTTTCTTGTTTTACGTTTGATTTTCGTATTTCGTGTCAAAAACGAGTATGTTATTATTTTTACATGGGGCACCATGTCAGATTGATTGGAATATTCCCCAAAAATTCCACTGTTTTGGAAAATTGAAAAGTAAAAAAAAAAAAACATTTGCAATTGCCAGATCAAATTTGCTCATATGCAAAAGAATACTTCACTGAAAGTCCCCGCTGCCAATGACCCCAACAAGCACAAATACACAAGCCAGACCTGGCTAAAATACAGATACCAATCCATCCATCCATCCATTATCTGAACCCGCTTATCCTGATCAGGGTCACAGGGGGGCTGGAGCCTATCCCAGCATACATTGGGTGAAAGGCAGGAATACACCCTGGACAGGTCGCCAGTCTATCGCAGGGCACACACACCATTCACTCACACACTCATACCTACAGGCAATTTAGACTCTCCAATCAGCCTAACGTGCATGTCTTTGGACTGTGGGAGGAAACCGGAGTACCCGGAGGAAACCCACGCAGACACGGGGAGAACATGCAAACTCCGCACAGAGAGGCCCTGGCCAACGGGGATTCGAACCCAGGACCTCCTTGCTGTGAGGCGGCAGTGCTACCCACTGCACCATTTGTTAAACTGAATTCAAATACAAAAGAATTACAGAAGAAGATGGATCAATTTGTTCTGTATAATAGCTTAACTATTATACTATTTACTACTTCAAACTAATATATCAAATAAAATGTTTAACATATTTCATGAAATAAGTGAAGGTCTTCAAACTCGCCATAAACTTTGAAACCATTACCCTTCTCTCTGTGTATTGATCATCTGACTCCAACTGTTGAGAATCTGCAACATGTGTCATGTTAACCACCATCTGTCAGCAGACTAACATGACTGCTCAACAACCATGTCCATGCGCAACTCATTCACTCCCAACTAACCCCTTTATCGAGTGAGATTATGGTTGCATTAACTATGATTCATTTAAAATATTTGACATTTTTTGGATGCTTTGAAATACTTCAAATAATATTCAATAAAATGTACATACAAATTTGTACATAATTTTTTTTCCACATAAATATATAAATGTATTTGAATTTGTGTGAAATATTTGATTGACGCATTTCTCTAGGTTTGTTTGTTGCACGCATGCAGACACACACACACACACACACACACACACACACACACACACACACTCACACACACACACACTCACACACACTCACACACACACACACACACTCACAGTCGTAGCTTACTGGCAGTGAGCTGGCAGCCTCCACAGCTTGGCCAGTGATGATGATGCATGATGATTAACTAAAGCACAAACAGCGGTGAGCGGCCTACCTACTCACTTCAGTGGTTCTGGATTAAAGAGCACATTTCAACACATTTATATATGCCAGAAAAGTCTGTGTGTGTGTGTGTGTGTGAGTGTGTGTGTGTGAGAATGTGAGTGTGTGTGTGTGTGTGTGTGTGTGTGTGTGAGTGTGAGTGTGAGAGTGTCTGTGTGTGTGTGTGAGTGTATGGTTTTGCACAGGGAGGACCAAGTTTGACGCCATTCTTATGAGTAATTCTGAGCACAGATACTGGCCCAGATTTCCATCTGGAACTATAGTTCCTCTTACTGCATTCCTCTGTGTCCCCACTCACCCTTCTCTTCTGGCTAATTGTGACAGTTCTGCACAGTTTCATTGTAAATAGATGCCAATCAAGTGTCAAATAAGTATGTAGTATGTGGTTTCACATGCTAACAATTGGGTAAAATAAGTATGTAGTAAGCAGTTTTGCATGCTAACTACGCTGCGTAATGGCGCCATCTTACCTGACACAGGCACAAACACAAACAGGATATTTGTCCACCTGGACAAGGACAAAAACGGTATGAATGCAGGGCAGTGACAGTCCAGCCAGAGAGTCACTTTCACATTGATTTAATATCATTGGAAAAGGCTCACTGACTCACCCTGTGTGTGTGTCCTGCCCCCGTTCAGCCGTCATCACCTTGGATGAGTTCATCGAGGGCGCTCTGGATGACGAGTGGATCAGAGAGATGCTGGAGTGTGATCTCCACACTGTGAAAGTGGAGAGGCCCGGGGCCCCTCTAGTGCCCTATCAGCTCCTGTAGGCCCCTCTAGAACCCCATATTCTTCTGTAGGCCCCTCTAGAACCCCATCTGCTCCTGTACACCCCTCTAGAACCCCATATGCTCCTGTAGGCCCCTCTAGAACCCCATCTGCTCCTGTATACCCCTCTGGAACCCCATATGCTCCTGTAGGCCCCTCTAGAACCCCATATGCTCCCGTAGTCCCTCGAGAACCCCATATGCTCCTGTAGTCCCCTCTAGAACCCCATATTCTCCTGTAGTCCCATTGAGAAATCCATCTGCTCCTGTAGTCCCCTCAAGAACCCCATCTGCTCCCGTAGGCCCCTTGAGAATCCCATCTGCTCCCGTATGTGATAACATAGATGCACTCCTTATATATTAACATTCAATTACAGACAATTAATAAACGGTGCCTTTTCAAAATTGCATTCACGGGGCCCACTGAAAATATCCTGGTGCTGCTTCTGTGCTCAATGGAGGCAGAGAAACATATTTCACAGCATATTCTTCAGAAGGTGCTAGGACTCAACACTAGATAGAGCTCATTGGTTATTTTCAAGGAGCTGCGCAGACTAATATTCACTTGGACAGTGGTCACCAGCCCTGGTCCTGGAGATCTACTGTCCTGTAGGTTTTCATTTCAACAGTAACACATTGGCACACCTGACTCTACTAATTAGCAGCTCAATGCAGATCTCTGTGGATGATTGTGTGAATACACTATAAATACGAACAGTGGTGACTTAATCTACTAGAGCACTCCTGTGGGATATCGTAAGAATGCACTATAAATACATAGGAACAGTGGTGACTGCAAGACGGCATATTAGCGCCCTCCTGTGGGAGATCGTGAGAATACAATCCACTATAAATAAGAACACATGGTGAGAGAGAGAGATACAGCTACAGAGCAGCAGCAAAATATGAGCTCCTTAAACTACTGGTTAAGAGACTAGTCTAAAGAACTAAAGGTATAAAAATGAAGATGAAGACTATGGGGACATACTGAGTAAGTTTTTTCCAGGAAACTTCATTTGGATTTTTGTATATCTGTAAAAGAAATCTGGTTCTGTTTTGGCTAACTTTTCACGAAGAAGCCACCAAAGAAACTACCAAAGGAATATACAAAGAAACTCCATCAACTGTCAACACAGGGAGGCACCCTCAACAAGAACCCTGACAAGACCACCAAATAAACATTAAAACAACATAATTTGAGAAAAGAAAAGCAGGAGGTAAGCCACAAACTAAGTCATTTAAGTTTGCAGCTAATAAGGCTATCTGTGATAAAAGCTGCAGGCAGACCAACTGCCGCGGTGTGTGCCCCTGTCAACATTCCATGACAGTTGGAAATGGATACATTAAAGGGGCGGAGCCTCAGTAGCCTTGCTGTCAGCTACCCAGCCACAGCCACTAGTGAAGCTCAGAGAAAGAAATACAAGGAACAGGTACTAAGAGACTCTCCGGAAACCTTAATAGCAGACATCATGGTCCTAAATGGTAGGAAAACAATCTGGTGTTCTTTACTAATCATCCAGAAGAATGGCACCAGACCCTTAGTTCCTACAACAAAGCTTTCAAAATGGCTGGGAAGAAAGCAATGAGGCACCTTTATTTGGATTCTAAGCCAAAATTCAATGTCAACTTATACAACAATGGAACAGTGATGGTCCAGGGATCAGAGTCATGCCTGGGGCAATTTGAAAGAGACTTTCCAAAACTTAAAACCCAGGTAGAGAAAGTCAAACCCACTGTCTCCTCTGCAGCAACAACAGCAGAGAACTCAAAGCCCCCCACTCTGCCTCTCCTTCTGCCTCTCCCTCTGCCCCTGCCCCTCCCTCTGCTCCTTCTCCATGCGCGGCCACTCTCCCTCACTCCCCTCAGACACCAGGACAGTGTCAGCGCAGAGGATCCAGGAGTGCTTGTCGTTTGTAGAGATGGAAATTGCTGAATACAAGGAAAGTCAACTGATGGACAGTGACACGATTAAACAGCTGAAGGAAGAATTTAAAAAATGAACTCAAAATAAAAAAACTTGAATTAAGAATGAACAACTTGAAGGAACAAAACAACAGCCTAAACACTGAATTGGCACAAGTAAAAATGTCCTTTGAACAGAAACACAACATCATCCAGGGCCTTACTGAACAGCTTACCAGCCTAACCACCAACTCAACAATTACAGCCTCACTGTCAGAGAGCAACCCAGACACCAGCAGGAACAGAATTTCAGCGGATGGACACACTCCCACCACCAAACCCACTCTACCTGCTTCCCCAACCCAACCGGCATCACCAGCCACACTCCTGCCCCAGTCTACCCCTGAGCCACACTCCCGCCCCAGTCTACCCCTGAGCCACACTCGCGCCCCAGTCTACCCCTGAGCCACACTCCTGCCCCAGTCTACCTCTGAGCCACACTCCTGCCCCAGTCTACCTCTGAGCCACACTCCCACCCCAGTCTACCTCTGAGCCACACTCCTGCCCCAGTCTACCTCTGAGCCACACTCCTGCCCCAGTCTACCTCTGAGCCACACTCCCACCCCAGTCTACCTCTGAGCCACACTCCTGCCCCAGTCTACCTCTGCAGCCTCACCCCAGCCCACCTCCCCAGTCATGCCCACACCTACCGCAGAGACCACTCCACTCCTGCCAATGCTGACTGCTCCCTCGACAGAGACTACCTCACCTGCTGTACAAGATCGGCCAGCCACAAAAACAGCCCTACTCATGGACTCTAATGGATGGTTCCTTGACCCCTTGAAACAGTTTCCCACCCACAGAGTAGCAAAATTTTGGTGCCCCACCACAGAATCCGCTCACAAAGTTCTCTGCCCCTCCACTCTTTTTGACCCACAAAACATCATAATCCACACAGGAACAACTAACCTGAGATCAAAGAGAGAAGCAGTGGCAGAGTCAATAAAAATTATGGCACAGAAGGCCCATGAACAATTCCCAACTGCAAACATCCTAATTTCATCATTCCTCCACAGCAAAGACATTACATTACATTAATGGCATTTGGCAGACGCTCTTATCCAGAGCGACATACAGTTGATTAGCAGGAGACAATCCTCCCCTGGAGCAATGCAGGGTTAAGGGCCTTGCTCAAGGGCCCAACGGCTGTGCGGATTTTATTGTGGCTACACCGGGGATTGAACCACCGACCTTGCGTGTCCCAATCATTTACCTTAACCACTACGCTACAGGCTGCTCCCGTCCGTGCCGAACCCTAACCCAGCAACCCCAGACCCCAGACCCCGGACCCTGGACCCCAGACCCCCCGTGTCCGTGCGCAGCCCCGCTCCTCAGAGCCCGTTGAACAGCGGCCTGCACTGGGGCGTGAGCTTGGCCTCCAGCACCGCCTCCGGTCCGCACACCCAGGGGTCGGAGGTCGCCCACTGCCACTTCAGCAGGCTGTGCAGCAGGGGCCCGTGGGCTGGGTCGGGGGCCAGGTTCCGGGTCTCCGCGGGGTCGGACCGGCGGTCGAACAGCTCCCAGCGGTCGCGGTAGCAGTACCCGCACAGCGCTTTGAACCAGGCCGTGGGCGGGCCGGCCTGCGGGTCAGCAGGTCCTGGAAGGTGGGCGAGATGTGGAAGTCCTGGTCGATGGGGAAGGGCATGAGGTAGTTGAGGTTGTGCACCAGGCGGAAGGGGCCCTGGTGCACACAGCGCCTGGGGTAGTACATGGTGACCTCTGGCTCCCGAACACGGTGTCCCAGGGCTGCTCGGTGGCCAGAGCAGGCAGCAGGAACCTCCCCGTCAGACTCACCGGCGGGCCCCCCATGATGCTGTAGGAGGGGTACGGGACGGAGAGCCAGTCCAGCACCGTGGGGGTGGTATCCAGCAGGCTGACGTATGCCTGGGTCTGCTCGCCCCAGCGGTGCTGGTGGTCTGGGGAGGACAGCAGCAGGGGCTCGGCTGAGCCGGACCAGTACAGGTACAAATTTATCATGTCACCAAACTTAGAAAACCCAGCAAAACCTAGACACAACCCTGACTCTGGCATCAACCAATACGGTAAGGAGTTAGTGCACCTCTGTCGAGGCCAAGGCCTGTATTTTCTGAATGGTAGGATGAAAGGGGACTCATTAGGTCGGTTCATGTACTGCTCAGCTCTTGGGTCTAGTGTAGTTGACTATGCAATTACTGACATGGACCCTTCCTCCATCAACGCATTTACTGTAAGACCACAGCTTCCTCTTTCAGATCACTGTCATATCAATATATACCTGAAAAGAATGATGCAAGTCAAAACAAACCCAAAGAAACTAATTAAACTCAAACCATCCTATAAATGGACATCTGACAGTGTGTCTGAATTCATCAATGCATCCAACTCAAAATTACTAATAAAATTAACAGTTTTTTACTAAAAAAATTTGATCCATATCCACAAGCTGTTAAAACAGCAGTAAATCTGGTAGATTAATTATACCAAACAATTTCACATAAAGCAAACCTCCACAAAAAAGTCCACAAAGAACAATGGTTTGATAAGGAGTGTGAGAGGATGAGAAAAATCTCAGACAATTGTCCAATCAAAAACACCGGAAACCAGACAATTAGGAGATGAGACAAAACTACTGTAAAAAACTTAAAGAATATAAACATATGATTCAAAATAAAAAACTAACTCACTATAATGCAACACTTGAAGAAATTGAAAATCAGTTCTGGGAAAAGTAGAACACACTGAACCCAAAACAAAGACAAGAGCTACCACTAAAAGATGGAGAGTTATGGAGGAACTATTTCATTCAACTTTATGAGAAAATCCCTCCTGATAACCTCACAATTGGCCAACAAATTATAACACAAAAACTACACACACTCAAAAAAGTAATTAAAGACCATCAAAACCCCCTTGACTACGACATCACATCGGAGGAATTGGCAGATGCACTCCTAAAACTCAAACCCAACAAAGCATGTGGACCTGACAATATAAAAACAGAAATGCTGAAGCACAGCACCCCTGAAATGCACAGGGTCATTCTAAAACTATTTAACCTTGTTCTACAAGCTGGCTGCTTTCCTGAGGTCTGGAACGGGGGGCTTATATCCCCAATATTTAAGAGTGGAGACAAATTTGACCCCAATAACTACCGAGGCATCTGTGTGAACAGTAACCTGGGGAAGGTTTTCTGCTGTATTCTAAACGCCTGTATACAGGCCTTCCTTATCAAGCACAATGTCTTGAGCAGGGGTCGGCAACCCTGGTCCTGGAGAGCCGCAGGGTGTGCTGGCTTTCGTCTCCACCTTAAAATAAGCAACCGATTCAGACCCAAGAAACCAGGTGAGGTGAGTTAACTGTGTAATCAATGGCTTTCATTGATCAATTAATGCCAAGTAACAACGAAAGCCAGCACACCCTGCGGCTCTCCAGGACCAGGGTTGCCGACCCCTGGTCTTGAGTAATGGTCAGATTGGCTTCCTACCAAAACATCAAACTACTGACCACATTTACACCCTACACACCCTAATTAACACCCATGTTTTACAAAAAAAACTACAGAAAATCTTTGCATGCTTCGTAGACCTTAAGAAAGCATTCGACTCAATTTGGCACGATGGATTATTTTATAAAATTTAGCAAAGCGGTGTAGGGGGTAAATTCTATGATTTAATCCAATCTATGTCTATGGACAACAAAAATGCTGTAAAAATTGATAACAGAACAGAATACTTCACTCAGGGGCGTGGGGTGAGACAGGGCTGTAGCTTGAGTCCAACTCTGTTCAATATCTACATCAATGAGTTAGCAGTGGTATTGGAACAATCTACAGCTCCTGGACTCCCCCTAAACAATACGGAAGTTAAATTTCTGCTCTTTGCGGATTACCTGGTGCTACTCTCGCCCTCTGAACTACAGCAGCATCTAGATCTGCTGGAGCAATTCTGTCAGAACTGGGCTCTGACAGTTAATTTGGCCAAAACAAAGATTGTGATCTTTCAAAACAAAGGCAGATCACAGGCAAGCAGACACCTTTTCACTCTAGGAAACACAGCTCTTGAGCATTCAGTATGTTATGATTATCTAGGCCTGAAACTCAGTGCCTCAGTAAGCTTTGACCTTGCAGTGAATGCACTAAAAGATAAAGCTCATAGAGCTCTCTATGCCATCAAAAGGAATTTCCATAAAATACAAATCCCAATTCAAATCTGGTGCAAAATATTCGACAGTGTCATAATGCCAATTGCATTATGTGGATGCAAGGCATGGGGTCCACTCAGTAAGCTAGACTACACTAGATGGGATAACCTGAATCCCTGCATGCAGAATTTATTAGAAACATTCTCAGAATCCAAAGGAAAACACCCACAAATGCATGCAGGGCAGAATTAGGCAGATTCCCATTGGCATTAAGCATACAAAAAAGATCCCTAAAATTCTGGATATACCTAAAATCTAGTGCTGAGAACACCATAAAGTTTCAAGCATACAAAACCCAAGAGGTTAGCCCTAAAACCAGTCCCCTTTGCCAGTTGGTTCTGAGGTTAACTAACACACTAACCCATGATTCTCAGACCAACACTGCTTTCCAAAATCAAACCACAATTACCCAAATTATGAAACAAAGTAAGAAAACATATCTGGAACATTGGAGTAACCAACCAAATCACAATCCAAATTAGAATGCTACCTCAACCTAAAGAGAGATTATGAATTAGCGGAATATTGTAGGGGAAAATTCACAGAACGAAAGATCTCCCTCCTAAAAGCATGATAACCAATCACAAGTCAAAATCAGACTCCGCCTTAGTGAGCAGGCTGGTTCCTCCAAAACTCTCGACGATGTGTGCTAAAAGTTTATCAATATATCTGTATTAAAGTATGATATGTACCCTGTATAGTTTCAAACTGATTAACTGCTAAATTGTGCTAGGATAACACGGTGAGCCCAGCCAGCTGGCAGGGGGGGGCCCCGTCTTGAACTGTGTAGACCAAACTGTCAAGGACACGGGCAGAGCAAGATATGACTATACAGCTGATTTCTCCGGGACTCTCGATGTTTTATGCCAGGAGTGTATCTATTTGACCTAGAACATTAATTATAGCTGAGCTTATGAAAACGCAAGAAACCACAGTGAAAACTGTTGAAATGAGAGCAAAGAATGCTACGTACATTTATTCCCTTAGAAGAGAATAATTAATCAAATGTTTAGTATGTCTGTATATTAGAAAAGTATATTAGAAGTGAATATTAATGAAATGTTTAGTTTGCCTGTATATTTTCAATGATTACTGCTGCTTAGTTCGTCTTATAAAAGCGAAAGATACAGAGTGACGTGTATGGATGACGTGTTAGAGGGAGGGCATCCAGAACTTTCTGAGGTCTGGTAGTTTGCCAAGAGCAGGTGCGGGGTGAAGTGAGGACACGTAGTTGGCAGAATGCCCTGAACTTTGTACAGAGTTGGCAGAGCATAAGGACCGTTGGCAATTTGCCACAATGACATTGTGGGAGGAGCGTTGGGAGGAGTTACGATAAGAAAAGTGTGGGTGATTTGCCAGAATGCGGTTCGAGGAGGAGTTGTAGGTGGAGTAACTGTGTATAAAATGGGTGTACAAATGCCAGTCGGGGTTCAGTTCTGGAGAGCTGATCCGGCTTTATGCACGTGTGCTAATAAAGTCTGATTTTCCTGAAGATCTTGCTGCCTGGTGTCGTCTTTTCCCTCGCGAAGATGTTTTTCGACAAATTGAAGATTTGGACTCTGTCGTTTCCTAGACACGACAATATCTTTACACCATCAAAGATACAAAGCAGAGGCAAATCCTTACCAGATACAGGCTCAGTGACCACAGCCTAGCAATTGAGACCGGCAGATACAAAAAATCATGGCTGCCAAGAGACCAACGCATTTGTGGTCACTGCACGACTGGTGAAGTTGAGACAGAGATGCACTTTCTCCTTCATTGTGATAAATTCACAAAAGAAAGAGCCCACTTTTTCAAAAAACTTTCAAAAATAATACCTGATTTAGACTCATTAAGCAACACAGATAAACTGACTATAATACTGGGAGAGGGGCAAACAGCTCCTCTGGCGGCCCAGTTTGTCAAAGCCTGCCATGATGCAAGGGAGAGTGTGTAGTTCCAAATCTACTGGACCCTATGTGTCTTCATATTTGTCTGTTCCTATAACCAGCACCGTTGTTGATTGTTGTCTGCTGGTTATTTTGTCTTCACTGTCATTATTATTATTTTTTTATTATCACTACTGTAGTTATTATATTTTTATTTTAAAACAACAATGCTTTGGCAACACTGTAAATGGAATGGTCATGCCAATAAAGTCACTTGAATTGAATTGAATTGAATTGGTGACTGCAGGTCTATTAGCGCCCTCCTGTGGTACATTGTGATAATACGATAAATACATATGAACAATGGTGACTAAGATTATTAGCGCCCTACTGTTGGAAATAGTGAGAAAACACAGCGGTTCTCAAACTATGGGTCGCGACCCCACTTGGGATCGCCAAAGGGTCATGGTGGGGTCGCCAAAAAAAATCCAATTAATATAAATTTATATATAAAATAAATATTTTTTAACCATACGCATTTCTTTACATTCTTTTAAAATGAAAAACAAAATGTCTGGGTTTTTTTGTAAAATCTGTCTTTCTGACCGAGTATTTTAAATCTACCGACATACATGCGTTTAGCGTAACAGCACTACCCCATCGCATTTGTAGCGCTCCAATACGGCAATCACGAAAATGGACAAGTTTGTTGTCAGGAGTGGTGCTGGAGGTGAGTCAAATTCTGGCAAAAGACCAGGAAAAGATTACAAAAATACAAATAAAACAAAAAGGAATAAAATAAGTTATGACCCGAAATTCCTCGCCTATGGCTTTACATGGACCAGACATGAGGAGGACCCAAGACCACAATGTGTCGTGTGCGGGGAAGTTCTAGCTAACGAGAGCTTTAAGCCATGTAAAATGCAACACCACTTGCAAACTAAAAACAGCGCATTTCAAGCAAAGCCGCTAGATTTATTTCAGAGGAAACAAAAAGTTTTACAAGGACACATACTCGTGGGAACATGTTTTAAGTGGGGGGCTGCTGTGGTTATTTTATTATTTTCCCCCGCTTGGGTGAACGTGGGTGAACGTTGTATGACGGTGATGATAATACAGCGACCACTGATACGGTTATTTACTTGAAAAGCAGAATATAGGCTACACACAAAAAACAGTAGCAGCAGTATCAGGGCACTGGCTCATAGGAAAGCCAGATTTAAGCAATAAATGATGATAAAACAGTGACCACTGACACTCGCAAAGCAGGCGATGGTCGGATAGCAAGCATAGTATACACAAACATAATACAACAACAGCTATGTACTGCACTGTTATGGAAGCCAGATTTACAAAATATCTTGATGAGAAGAGCATCATCCACTATTCACAGGCAAAGCAACAAGCGCATCTGATCATCAGTTAACTAGTAAAGTGCAGATCTCCACCAGGAGAGCACACAGCTGGGTCATGGTGAAACCGTGCGCCTTTACGCACAGCCAACATTCACTCATACAGTGGACTGGGAAGGCTATAGACAGCTTCCTCCTCTCCTCCAGCGTTAGCATGATGTGTGCTGCTGCAACTCGTAGACAGGCTGCTGCAGGTACAACACCTGCTGTTGATGTTGACTGATCAGTTGGTTTAGCTCTTTTTGATGAATTGCCAAAGAAATCCGAAATCCTCTTTTGCAGTGGCGCCGCCATAATGCAATTTGTTTTGAATTTGTTTTTGGGCTGAATTTGCGCGCCTATATGCGAACGGAAGTGTGTGGCCTAACGTAATAGTAAATTTAATTTCCAAAAAGATTGGAAATTTGGAACCTAAAATCCACTGTACTGAAATCAAAATATCATTAGAAGATTAACATAACCAACACAAATTAAATTTTTATTTATTTATTTGTACTCTAGGGGGTGCTGCAGCACCCTCCGCACCCCTACTTCCCACGGCCTAGCAAGGACAGAAAATCGCGCTTAAAACTGCAACAACAGCAAACGAACGGGGGCGACAGGCTTCATTTGTCGTCGCACATTGGATCGCGAAGACCAGTAAAGCCGACACAATTGGAGAACAGTTTTTTCCTTCCTTGGGCCAAGGAACTGGTTTCTGTTGTTCTGTTGGGACAAAGCGCCGCAGATCAGATGAGTACAATACCGCTCTCAAACGACACAATTTCGAGGCGAATTGATAGCATGACTGAGGATGCCCATTCTTTGCCATTCAACTTGACGAAACGAGTGAAGTTAATTAAAAATAAATATAGATCGCGTCTGAGAGTTGAAAGGGATCTCCGCCTCTTTCTCAGCCCAACGCAGCCACGCATTGATGAACTGTGTTCAGCACTCCAAGCACATGCATCCAATTAAGTAGCCGAAGCAGTCCGTTTTATTTTTCGTAAAGATTTTTCGTGAATGCATTTGCTACTATTTTGGAAATAGACCACCAATATATGTTTCAGAGTTGTAATTGCACTATAATTTATGTATGGGGGTTTCCCACCCATGAAATGGGGTTGTGGGGTAAAAAAGTTTGAGAAACCCTACGCAAGAAATACAAACGAACAAGCAGTGACTGTTAGTAAAGGATAGGAACTTACAGAACTGGTGGTTTTCATGATTGTTTTTGTTTGTTTTTTGCCGGCACAAGAGAGGTGGCATGCGCACTGCAGTAGTACTTTTAAGTTATGAAGATTCATGTCATGGATTGATCCTCAGGTCCATATCCCAAGCGGCCATCCACTTTTTTTTTTTGCAGATTGTTGTACTGAATATATTATGAATAGTTCATATGTAGTCTATATAAGAGCCTCAACATACTGTACCATTTTTGAACTATTAAAAAACATTCACAACGATCATGCATGCTTTTTGAAGTGCTTATGAATGATTTATGAGTGCATTGTACCTAGATCTGTGAACCACGTGTGTCCCAGTTGGGGATATCATGAATACGTACATTTTGTTTCATCTCAATGTGCATTCAAGAATATGTTCTATAGTCCACAATAGAACAGATTCAAGTGATGACAATTAAATCATATGATAAAATATTCATAATACTCTTTGTAATTGTAATTAAATGTTGAATACATAATGAATACTTTATGAAGATAGAGTTAATGTTATGTAGTCCACCTCGCACATCCCCTCCCAGTCCTTGGATATCTGACACCCTCCGTACCTCCAGGACCAGCCTCCGCGCAGCGGAGAGGAAATGGGGAAAATCCAGAGACCCTTCAGACCTCACAATTTACCAGTCCCTCCTGGCGGCATTCTCTTCTGCTGTCACTGCCGCCAAAGCAAAATACTATCAGACACAAATTCAGAACTCCGCTTCTAACCCCCGGAAACTGTTCTCCATTTTCTCCTCTCTCCTCAACACACCGCCTCCTCCACCTCAGTCCTCCTTCGCTGCTGATGACTTTGCTGATTTCTTCGATGAGAAGGTCACAGTCATCCGCAGATCCTTTACAACCACCGTCCCCCTCACTGTGCCCTTCCCCCCCTCTAGGCCCATCCCTTCCTTTTCCACTTTCTCCCCCCTGACAGACTGATGTTTCTCAACTCTGATCCCTCCATCATCCTGAACTACCGCCCTGTATCTCTTCTTCCTTTTCTTTCTAAAACCATAGAACGAGCTGCTTCTACTCAACTTTCTTCTTTCTTTTCTAACAACAACCTGCTAGACCCCCATCAGTCTGGCTTCAGATCGGGCCACTCAACAGAGACCGCGCTCCTCTCCGTCAGTGAGTCGCTCCATGCCGCACAAGCAGCCTCCCTCTCCTCTGTCCTCATTCTTCTAGATCTCTCTGCTGCCTTCAACACTGTGGATCACTCCATCCTCCTGTCCGTCCTGTCAGCAACGGGCATCTGTGGCACAGCCCTGGACTGGATTGAGTCCTACCTCTTTCGTCGCTCCTTCCAGGTTGCCTGGGCTGGTACGGTATCGACACCTCGGCCCCTTGCCACAGGAGTTCCCCAGGGCTCAGTCCTAGGCCCGCTTCTTTTTTCTCTTTACACTCGTTCCCTTGGCCCTGTGATCACTGCACATGGGCTATCCTACCACTGCTATGCGGATGATACCCAACTCTTCATCTCGTTCCCACCATCTGATACACAGGTTTCTGCCCGTATCTCTGCTTGCCTGAGTTGGATGGACAACCACTATCTAAAGCTCAACCCAGGCAAGACTGAAATGATATTCATTACATTACATTACATTACATTACTGGCATTTGGCAGACGCTCTTATGCAGAGCGACGTACAACAAAATGCATACCCATAACCAGGGCTAAGTGTGCTGAAAGACCCAAGAGGGAAGTACAATTTCAATTGCTAGCCGTACAACAAAGATAAGGACCAGGGCCTTTTTTTTTTTCTTTTTTTTTTTAAACAACAAATAAACAAACAACAAAGCAAAAGTGACCAAACTTAACTATCCAAATACTGCTTACCTAGCCAACTAAAAATACCGAAACACTACGTAAATCACAAAGACAACAATTAAGGATCACAGGGAGGTAGGGAGGGATGGGGAGAGGTGCTGCTTGAAGAGGTGCGTCTTCAGTTTGCGCTTGAAGGTGAAGAGATTGAAGAGATTGTACAGTTCTGACCTCAATGGGGAGTTCATTCCACCACCATGGAGCCAGAACAGACAGTAGTCGTGAGCGTATTCATCCCTGCTAATACCTCTCCCCACCTGGATCTCTCCATTTCCCTCGGGGATACCACACTCACGCCCTCACCCAGTGCAAGGAACCTCGGCGTGGTGATGGACAGCAGACTGTCCCTTTCCGAGAACATTGCGGCGGTGACCCGGTCATGGAGGTTCTTCCTATACAACATACGGAGAATCCGCCCCTTTCTCACCCCCTACTCGACCCAGCTCCTGATCCAAGCAATGGTTCTGTCCCGCCTGGACTACTGCAATTCCCTCTTGGCTGGCCTCCCAGCATCCGCCATCAGACCCCTCCAACTTATCCAGAATGCAGCAGCTCATCTGGTCTTCAACCTTCCCAAATACTCACACGTCACCCCCCTGCTTACTTCCCTCCACTGGCTGCCTGTCATGGCTCGCATCAAATTCAAAACATTGGTGCTAGCCTTCCAAGCAGTTAAGGGGTCTTCCCAGGCTTACCGACAAAAAATCATCAGACCCTACACCCCTGCCAGACCTCTTCGTTCAGCCTCCACAGGCCGCTTGGCACCTCCTCCTTTCCGAACCTCCACCTCACGCTCACGACAACTGTCTGTTCTGGCTCCACGGTGGTGGAACGAACTCCCTGTTGAGGTCAGAACTGTAGAATCTCTCCCCACCTTCAAGCGCAAACTGAAGACGCACCTCTTCAAGCAGCACCTCTCCCCATCCCTCCCTACCTCACTGTTAACCTTAATTGTTGTATTTGTGATTTACTTTGTGTTTTGGTATTTTTAGTTGGCTAGGTAAGCAGTATTTGGATAGTTAAGTTTGGTCACTTTTGGTCACATTTGTTGATTTCAAGAAAAAAAAAAGAAAAAAAAAAAAAAAATAGGCCCTGGTCCTTATCTTTGTTGTACGGGTAGCAATTGAAATTGTACTTCCCTCTAGGGTCTTTCAGCGCACTTAGCCCTGGTTATGGGTATGCACTTTGTTGTACGTCGCTCTGGATAAGAGCATCTGCCAAATGCCAATAATATAATGTAATGTAAGTTCAGCAGTCTAATAAGTGATGGTGTTTGGAGTTGTGTTCCCTGCCGAAAAAAACAGCTCAAGATAGTGGTAGCTGGTTGACAAGTTCAATTTTAATCTGGTCATGAAAAACACAGAGTAGGATTGAACAGAACTCAAAAGAGCTGGTCCATTTTTAATTTCATTCAAGACCCATGCATTATATGCCATAAACAACAGGCCTACAGTGACAACAGGAAACCACTTCATTCTGGATGTGGCCTTTTTTTTGCACAGTTTTGTTTATAGGCAATGAAAGCCTTGAACTCCTTTCTGACCTCTGACCCCTCGATGCAGAGTGCCCCTCCAGGCCTCTCGTCCTGGCTCTGCCCTCTATTCATATCGCTAATACAGGTCCACAGTTTACTCTCGTCTTCAGTCACACACCACTTGGAATGGTCGTAACAGTCGTTCCACGAAACCACTTGTTCGCCTGAATCCAGTTTCACGGTCATCACTATATTCTTGACCGTGTTAATAGCCTTGTTATTCTGGGAGCATCCGGGACTGGACACGCCCCTCAAGCTTCTCTGCCAGAACTGGACAGACAGGTCACTGTTCAGAATCGTTGCGATGTGAAAATAAAGATCATTCGCTTCAAGAAGAGCAGAAACGCCACATGGAGAGGACGTTACAATCAAGTCAATCAAAACAAAAACCATCAAAACTCATTGAAGAAATGTATGAAATCGATGGGTATTTTTGTTCGGACATTCATTCGGCTTCTTGTTTGAGGGCCGTGGCGGAAGGAGTTAGTCGTGTCTCATTGGCCACTGTCAGTTTTACAGCCTGACAACAGTATCCATTTTCATGAATTAATATCATTGTGCACTGTACACATGACAGCAAAGCCAAGTGACATAAGCTCACTGTGTGTGCACAGTCATAGGACTCACTCTCCTAATCCAATCTCTCCACCGCTGTAAGTACTACTACAGCACAATGTGTAAAATATTATTGCTGAATAATGTGATTGCTGATTGTAGTCAACAATATAAGGGATTGAAATGGTGGTAGGCAGTAAAATATGAGGCATTTTTAAATAACATACAGAAATCTCACCATTTTTTTTCCCGGAGCTGTATTTAGCAAAGCTTTTAAACTTCTGGCCACCCCTTGATGTCAAATCCTGGACCAGAAAGGGATCCTTTGGTTTGGCAAATTTACGTTTTACAACATCCTGGAGTGATGTATAAAAATCAGCTGGGATGTCACCGTCAAATGAGAAGGCTCTGATCTGCTGGAGGTGTTTACCTGAGAATGAAATAAGCGAGATATTCACCACTCAAGTCACTGCCAACACTTAAAACACTTTCTAAATATGATGGCCTAACCAGGGCAGATTACCTATGTTGTCGAATTTGTCGTAGGACAATGTCACACAGATGAATGTCTGACCGTTTACTGCTCCAGAATTGGGCCAGAAAACTTTCTTCTTTCGATCATAAGGGAAACGTGGGGTGCTGTGTAGGAGCCAGACCCCAGTGGTTTTATCCATCATTACAACCCCTAGGGAACATGAACAATGAGACAGCATTTCCACAAAAACCCCTCGAGAACATGAACAATGAGACAGCATTTCCACAAAAACACACATAACAAAACATAACATAACATAACATAACAGGCCATTCAGCCCAGCATTGCTCACCTTTTCCTACCCCTAAGTGTACCTACTGCCTAGTTTGCCTAAAAGCTAAACAGAATCGAACACCGGATCAAGCCTGGTCTTGAAAAGACCCAGTGTTTCCGCCTCCACTACATCTTCTGAAGCAGGTACGTACAGCGTCTGCCTTCTGCCATTGAATATGATGGGAATTCTCCGTCCTACCTTTACTGTGGCCAAAGCTCTGTAAGGCATTACACTCTGGGGGCTGATCATTGTAGGAAATGAATCCAAAGTCTGGTGTCTACAAGTGATGCAGAAGAAAAACGACGATAACTCCAGACCTTTTTCTCTTCACAGAGAAAGGACAATGCTTCACTCAGTAAGCACTTTATTAGGTAGATTATGTACATCAGCTTGTTAATGCAAACATTTAATCATCCAATCATGTTGCGGAAACTAAATGCATAAAAGCACACAGACACCGTCAAGAGGTCCAGCCGTTTTTCAGACCAAAATGTCAGAATTGGGAAGAACTGTGGTCTAAGTGAGCCAAAGTAATAACGTAATAGCAGAAAAAAGGATTTGGAACTCAAAAATAATTCTGACTCGAAAATATCTTAAATAACAAAATTAAGTTCCATTTCCATAGTCTTATCGCATGTGTGTGTGTGTGTGTGTGTGTTAATGAGAAGCATCAATTGTACAGCGCTTTGGATAAAGGCACTATATAAATGGCAGCCATTTAGTGTAAGGATTTTATTTTCAGAAAAACAGACCATAAAAGCGCATAATAAAAGTGTTCTCACCGGAGACTTCCATGAAAGCAGAGGCTCCAGTGTGTGTGCTAGGACACCTTTCGCGTCGTTGATAGCGGTAAGCTTTTCAGACTTAACTGGATCAATGTAGACATACTCTAAGCCCGTACATTTGTCGTTGTTCAGTTTGGGCACCTTGTATAAGACATACCTGATGATGACCATTCAGAGAAGAGGAGAAGGAGGGAAAAAAAGAGGAGATAAAATTTTCAGTTCCATTTAACATCGGCATTTAACAAATTTATTTCTCCCCCCCCCCCCCCCCCCCACTCCCCACTCCCCCCCCCCCCCACTTCCCCCCCTTCTCCAACAGAAATTGAACATTCATCAGCACACAGGAACACTAACAATGCTCCAATACAAACAGCTAGCAAGTCGGCCCCTAAATAATGGGGATTACTATCAATGCCGACATAGAAGAAAATCACAAGACAAAATGTAAAATCCCACACCACAGGTCTGACCAATGTCGTCAGAAAGGTTTTTTCTGTTCTTGCGAGAATTCAAAACATTCACTTGCCAGTCCACCCCAACACCATTTTCATCTCTGCAGGTGATTTTGTCCTCTGAAGAGCAGAGGTCCCAGCAGAGAAGACTGAGAGTGAGGACCCTCCACATGACTCCCTGAAACACCAAGAACAACAGCCACGCATCAGCTCCAGACACATTCTTTAACCTTCACCCGTTATGTTGACTCAGGGGACATGCACTTTTAGTAATTCATTCATTCATTATCCTAACCCGCTTATCCTGAACAGGGTCGCAGGGGGGCTGGAGTCTATCCCAGCATACATTGGGCGAAAGGCAGGAATACACCCTGGACAGGTCGCCAGTCCACCGCAGGGCACACACACCATTCACTCACACACTCATACCTATGGGCAATTTAGACTCTCCAATCTCCAATATATGTCTTTGGACTGTGGGAGGAAACCGGAGTACCCGGAGGAAACCCACACAGAACATGCAAACTCCACACAGAGAGGCCCTGACCGACGGGAATTCAAACCCAAGACCTCCTTGCTGTGAGGCACTAATATAAATGCTAATAGAAATCAGAAAGGGAGGGAGCCGTGGTGGCGCAGCAGACTTGCGGTTGCAGTTTGCTACAGTTGCACACCGAGGACTGGGGTTCGATTCTCAGTCCTGCCAAAAGCCAAGTTTGGCCGGCTCATGTGGAGCAGCATAATTGCCTCATTGCTCCAGAGGGAGGGACTTGGCAGGGTTAGTCGATCACCGCACAATAAAGAACCTCGGGCGCCTTGGAATAACGGCAATGGGCATGAGACGAGAAAATTATAAAAATTTAAATAAAAAAAGAAATCAGAAAGGGGGCAAATACTCACATGACAGTATTATTAACCTGATCTTGTTATACTATGAATAATTATTATAATCAAATACACTACATAATTTATCCACTGAAATGAAAAATGGATTTTACCAATCTAATGGGCCAAATATATCATAGAAATAAATCATTTTAAGCAATTGCATAAAAACATTTTCCCTCCTCTCATATTAGATTGTGGCAGGATTAATGCCAGTTCACTGCTCATAGCCAAGAGCGAACGGAAGAGAGGACAAGGAGCAGCCTTGGGTGCATCTCTCCGCTGAACAAACCGCTACGTTGGAACAGAACCCATTCTACTCAGAATTGCCCAGAAATCTGAAAGTCTTACCATTTGTAGGCTTGAAGAGTTGACTGTGC
>NC_083778.1:15402704-15430204 GCF_963514075.1 Conger conger
AAACAAAAACAAACAAAACTCATTGAAGAAATGTATGAAATCGATGGGTATTTTTGTTCGGACATTCATTCGGCTTCTTGTTTGAGGGCCGTGGCGGAAGGAGTTAGTCGTGTCTCATTGGCCACTGTCAGTTTTACAGCCTGACAACAGTATCCATTTTCATGAATTAATATCATTGTGCACTGTACACATGACAGCAAAGCCAAGTGACATGAGCTCACTGTGTGTGCACAGTCATAGGACTCACTCTCCTAATCCAATCTCTCCACCGCTGTAAGTACTACTACAGCACAATGTGTAAAATATTATTGCTGAATAATGTGATTGCTGATTGTAGTCAATAATATAAGGGATTGAAATGGTAGTAGGCAGTAAAATATGAGGCATTTTTAAATAACATACAGAAATCTCACCATTTTTTATCCCGGAGCTGTATTTAGCAAAGCTTTTAAACTTGTGGCCACCCCTTGATGTCAAATCCTGGACCAGAAAGGGATCCATTGGTTTGGCAAATTTACGTTTTACAACATCCTGGAGTGATGTATGAAAATCAGCTGGGATGTCATAGTCAAATGAGAAGGCTCTGATCTGCTGGAGGTGTTTACCTGAGAATGAAATAAGCAAGATATTCACCACTCAAGTCACTGACAACACTTAAAATACTTTCTAAATATGAAGGCCTAACGAGGGCAGATTACCTATCTCGTTGAATGTTTTGTAGGGCAATGTCACACAGATGAATGTCTGACCGTTTACTGCTCCAGATTTGGGCCAGATAACTTTCTGCTTTCGATCATAGGGAAAATGTGGGGTGCTGTGTAGGAGCCAGACCCCAGTGGTTTTATCCATCATTACAACCCCTAGGGAACATGAACAATGAGACAGCATTTCCACAAAAACCCCTCGAGAACATGAACAATGAGACAGCATTTCCACAAAAACCCCTCGAGAACATGAACAATGAGACAGCATTTCCACAAAAACACACATAACATGACATAACATGACATAACATGAGGCCATTCAGCCCAGTAATGCTCACCTTTTCCTACCCCTAAGTGTACCTACTGCCTAGTTTGGCTAAAAGCTAAACAGAATCGAACACCGGATCAAGCCTGGTCTTGAAACGCCCCAGTGTTTCTGCCTCCACTACATCTTCTGAAGCGGGTACGTACAGCGTCTGCCTTCTGCCATTGAACATGATGGGAATTCTGTTAAAAGGGATGTTCCCTGAAAGAGTCAGACTTTTTTTCAACCTACCTTTACTGTGGCCAAAGCTCTTGTCGGCGTTACACCCTGCGGGCTGATCATTGTAGGAAATGAATCCAAAGTCTGGTGTCTACAAGTGATGCAGAAGGAAAAATGACGATAACTCCAGACCTTTTTCTCTTCACAGAGAAAAGACAATGCTTCACTCAGTGAGCACTTTATTAGGTAGATTATGCACATCAGCTAAATGCAAACATTTAATCATCGAATCATGTTGCGGAAACTAAATGCATAAAAGCACACAGACACCGCCAAGAGGTCCAGCCGTTTTTCAGACCAAAATGTCAGAATTGGGAAGAACTGTGGTCTAACTGAGCCAAAGTAATAACGTCAGGAGAAACAATAGCAGAAAAAAGGATTTGGAACTCAAAAATAATTCGCAATTTAAAGTGAAATTCCGACTAGACAATATCTTAAATAACAAAACTAAGTTCCATTTTCATAGTCTTATCGCATGTGTGTCAGTGTGTGCATGTTAGTGTGTGTGTGTGTGTGTGTGTGTGTTAGATTTGCACTTTGTTCTTCTTGTTAGTTGTACCAGCCCATCTATTCAGCAGTTAGGGGCAACATTGGCACAGGAGGTAAGAGCAGTCGTGTGACAGTTGGAGGGTTGCCGGTTCGATCCTGCCCTGGGTGTGTTGCAGTGTCCCTAAGCAAAACCTCCAACCCCCAATTGCTCTATAGCTTAAAGCTAATTTTATATTTCATCAAGGCCAGGGGTTTTCTGCCTTTTATGATTCAGGGCCCCTCCACCCAGGCTCAAAGGCATCCAGGGGGACCCCCATTATGTTAAAAAGGGTCATATTAAACAACAAGCTGTTGGTGCCTTGCATGGCAGCCAATCATCATTGGTGTGTGTGTGTGTGTTTGTTAATGAGAAGCATCAATTGTACAGCACTTTGGATAAAGGCACAATATAAATGGCAACCATTTAGTGTCAGGATTTTATTTTCAGAAAAACAGACCATGAAAGCGCATAATAAAAGTGTTCTCACCGGAGACTTCCATGTAAGCAGAGGCTCCAGTGTGTGTGCTAGGGCACTTTTAGCGTCGTTGATAGGGGTATGCCATTCAGACGTACCTGGACCAATGTAGACATACTCTAAGCCAGTAAATTTGTAGTTGTTCAGTTTGGGCACCTTGTATAAGACATACCTGATGATGACCATTCAGAGAAGAGGAGAAGGAGGGGGGGAAAAAAGAGGAGATAAAATTTTCAGTTCCATTTAACATCGGCATTTTAAAGATTTATATCCCCCCCCCCCCCCCCCACTACTCGCCCCTTCTCCCCCTTCTCCAACAGAAATTGAACATTCATCTAGCACTTATCAGCACACAGGAACGCAAACAATGCTCCAATACAAACAGCTAGCAAGTCGGCCCCTAAATAATGGGGATTACTATCAATGCCTACATAGAAAAAAATCACAAGACAAAAAGCAAAATGTTTTTTTCTGTTGTTGCGAGAATTCAAAACATTCACTTGCCAGTCCACCCCAACACCATTTTTATCTCTGCAGGTGATTTTGTCGACTGAAGAGCAGAGGTCCCAGCAGAGAAGACTGAGAGCGAGGACCCTCCACGTGACTCCCTGAAACACACCAAGAACAACAGCCACGCATCAGCTCCAGACACATTCTTTAACCTTCACCCGTTATGTTGACTCAGGGGACATGCACTTTTACAAATATAAATGCTAATCGAAATCAGAAAGGGGGCAAATACTCACAGCACAGTATTATTATCCTGATCTTATTATACTATGAATTATTATTATAATCAAATGCACTACATAATTTATCCACTGAAATGAAAAATGGATTTTACCAATTTAATGGGCCAAATATATCAGAAATAAATCATTTTAAGCCATTGCATTAAAACATTTTCCCTCCTCTCATATTAGATTGCGGCAGGATTAATGCCAGTTCACTGCTCCTAGCCAAGAGCAAACGGAAGAGAGGACAAGGAGCAGCCTTGGGTTTGCTGAACAAACCGCTACGCTGGAACAGAACCCATTCTACTCAGAATTGCCCAGAAATCTGAAAGTCTTACCATTTATAGGCTTGAAGAGTTGACTGTGCTCTGCCCTCAGGCACACAGAGCAATATATAGGGAGGTGATGAGACCTGCCTCCTGCCCTGTTGAATAATTTGAGCTGGGGAGGGAGCGCTGTGTACCCTCCGATGATTAGATAAGAGATTCATGTGGCTTTTTTATTTTTGCAGGGGGCACCACGTCAGATTGACGGGAATATTCTCCAAAATTCCAGAAAAAAATCAATTTGCAACGGTCAGCTCAAATTTGCTCATATGCAATAGAATACTTTACTGAAAGTCTCCACTGCCAATGACCCCAATAAGCACAAACACACAAGCCAGACCTGGCTAAAATACAGATACCAATCAAATCGTTTCAATTTAAAACATTTGTTTTGTGCATTTCAGTTTCTGATTAACCGAAGAGGAGACCAATTATTTTTATTAAACTGAATTCACATACAAAAGAATTACAAAATTGAAATGTCAATTTGTTCTGTGCTATAGCTTAAAATGCATTCTAACTAATATTTCAAATAAAATGTTTAACATATTTCATGAAATAAGTGAAGGTCTTCAAACTCGCCATTAACTCTGAAACCATTACCCTTTTCTCTGTATTGATCATCTGACTCCAACCCCCCTGTTAAGAATGTTAACCTGTCAGCTGTTCTTCAGTGCCTGACGTCTGACCTGCTACAGGCAGTATCACTGACAGGACAGTTCCTGGAAAAAAGATTCAAAGTCCAGGGCTGTTGAATAATATGTTTTTATTTACAATTATATTCCGGTCCGGAAGAGCAATGCATAAGACAAAGCTTAACACATTGCTAAACATCTCCTGGTCAGTTCAATCTTCATACATTTTTCACAGGAAGGGGGCTTGTTCTGGGAGAAAAAGAAAAACTAAAAAAGAAAGAAAAAAAAGATTTTCTAGCAGGCAGTAGATGCCTTGCGGTTCTGGATTAAAGAACACATTTCAACACATCTATATCTGTCAGAAAAGTCTGTGCGTGCGGTTTTGCACAGGGAGGACCAAGTTTGAGGCCATTCTTATGAGTAATTCTGAGCGCAGATACCGGTTCTGCACGGTTTCATTGTAAATAGACGCCAATGAAATTACTCTGGGCATGAACAGGGCAGAAAACAAAATATACCCCTCTTCCAGGAAAATCAGGTTTCTCTTGTCGTGATTTGTCCACTTACACTGAACACAGGTTTGAGAGCGTTTATTACAAGCCCAGAAGAAAAACACTGGAAAGTCATTACAATAATGACAGTAATTCTAGACAGGGCTGATCTAATCTCCAGAGGCCGAACTTCACATCTCCCGCCACCAGGCGGAGTTTGTCTAAATTCGGCAAGGGCTTTGAAAGCACAAACACCATCTTTTAATAATTTATTTGATTCCGAAAAGCCCACCAGTGGCAAGACATTATCTAAGCTGCTTTCAGAGTTATTCACCCAGTCTGGAAAATGCCAGAGGCCTGCATTATAAAAAATATTTTAAACTTTTCCATCTGTTACTAAGGGGTTAAATGAGGGACTTTCTTGTGGATCAATTAGTTTACAGTAAAGAGTTTTAGATTTTTTTGGGGTTTTTTTCAAGTGCATATTTGTTTCTGGGTGGCCTGAGGGATGCTTAGCGTGAATGATGATTCAGAGTTTGACTGCCGTATTTAAAAACGCTGCATTTCGTCGCTGAGCTAAAACGACTGGACTTGCACAGGCCCTCCCCCCTTCCCCCTTCCTCCTTCCTCACCACAACAGAGTCTCGCGGATAAACTCACCTAATCTCAACTCTTTTATCTGTAAAGTCTCAGTTCGGGCCAGTTAAAACAGCATTTACAAGACCTACGAATACAAGTTAAACCCTTATTTGCATCACCACCACCGGTTTTATTACGAGGAACAGCTGAAGAGGAAAGTTCAGACAAATGATCATTCCAGCCGATTTGGCGTGCCACACCGAACCAAAGCTCTGCCAGAAAGCGATCAAAAGATGCTAAATGCTAGCCAGCATAAAGGAGGCATCTGTACTGTAGTTACACTGGAAAGCACAATTACCTTCACTTGCACTGGCAGTGTGCGTACACAAGGCTTCAGTGCATTTAACTCCTCAGCAAAACAATAGACAATATGCAGAGTCTAAACTGCGGAGGGATTTTCCACAGGAATGCATGCCGAAACATGCTCCCTTCTGTACACGCTGTGCGCGTCTGTTTGAGGAGCGACCGTTAGCACCTCCCCCCACAGCCCAAACCGAGTTCTGTGTGCCCCGACGACATAGTAAGTACCACTACTTCCATTGCTACTGCGAAGAACCGCAATAAATATGATAGCCATCATCAGTATCAGCCACTTTCTTCCTGGGAAAAATTGCAGCGCATTTATAAGTGGACACAGGCACTCACACACACCATGACACTTTCTGGGATCGACGCGGTGGGGAGTGTTACATATTTAAGCAATTCATGGGTACACGTCTCGGGTCTGCCCATGGTATCTCGAAGAACATTTAACCAGCGATCAACATTGCATTGTTACTGGATCGTTAGGTTACCTGCTGGTAACCTAACACACCGTATGGTCGCATATAGTTCTCACATAATTAACTCTACAAAACAGACATGTGGCAGCAAGCCTAAATTGAAGTGCCGCAGGGCTTCACTTGAGGCCCAAGGGTTCCCGTCGTACCAAGCGCCCCTCTGTACGACAGGTGAGCTCCGCCCCTGAAGGGCACATTCCTTACGTGTGAAACCGCTCTTCCTCTGTGGTGGAGGACCTGCAGTGTCCCTCCACACTCAGTGTGCAGCAATATTTAACGACGCGAAAGCCACATGGTTTCATGTTGACACAAACATTTTAAGAAGATTACACAGGCACAGAACAACCGAATACGATTTTGAAATTTGATAATTACAGCTCGGAACCCAGTGTGTTGACAGTAGAGAAGTCCGTCGTCCCAGCTCCGGGAAGGTTTTACAGGTTGTAAAAGAACGGATACAAACCTAACCTAAAAAAAATAAATTGTGGAGACAAGGGAGAAGACCCCCGGGGGTTAGAACACGCAAGGACACTTTCCTTTCCTTGTTTGGTTCTGCTCCAAGACGAAACAACCAGAGGCCATAGCCTTCACCTGTCTCAATCTCAACGTGTTTAGGTCTGTAATGTCAGACACAGACCGCTTTTATTGCAGTTTTGTCAATTGGTTTTCTTTTTTTGGTCTTGATAAAACTTGATAAAAAAAATTCTCGATTGCGACACTTAGTTATTAAGGGCTTGGTAAGATATTGGCTTAAGTATGGGGGGGGGGGGGGGGGGGGGGGGGGGGGCAGTGTTATTGTGTAGCATTTGTAGAACAGAGACTTGCTATGGAGGCCCCAACCAGTGATTTAATGCACCATCTGTAGCTGAAATATGTGCCCGATTCTGCTGTTAACAGTTACCCCACCCCCGAGACTACAGAGCGCTTTGGAGATGTGTGAGACTGCACACATTATAATGCTAACCATGAGGAGAGAGAACTTGAACTTGACTTGGACATTTTTTTTGTACTTTTGTACTAAAGCAGCCTCCTCCGTTCTCGGGTTTTTGTAGGGCCTCAGCGAAATTTAAAACGAGAGATCTGTAAAAGCGCCAGTCTGGCGTCTTCCCCCTCGGGGACGCTTAAAAAGAATCCCTGCGTGAAAACTTCCAGAAAATCCCCCTTCTAAAATTCAACCATTATCTTTTACAAAACAAGGATGACCCTCAAAGGTCTTCTCCCTCTCATGAAGCCTGCGCCCCGCAAAAACAGTCTGCTGGCAGTTAAACCAGACAAACCAAACGGTCGCAGTCGAACGAACGGTGCGTTTCGAAACGCCCCTTTTTTGAACGATTAAAACCAGCGGGAGGGGAACTCTGAATCCCTCCAAGCGGCCAGCGCATACAACCACACACGTTCATGTCCCATCTTCAACTTCAGACTGTCCGGGGGTACAAAATGAGCCTTCATCCCACTCCTCCTCCTCCTGACATTGCTGGACGCCCTACAAAACGAGTCGTGATCGCGCCGAGCAGTTCTGCAGCCGTCCTATATTACAAACAGCTGTGGAGCGACGCCACATCTGGCAACAATGCCGGCAAATTAGCTCTGAAATTCGACGTATCTGGCAGCGACGGACCCCGCATGCTAAACTCATTTTCTGCGCTTAGTCACCGGTGGTCTGGGTGGACGGCCGACTTCCTGTCTCGCTCGGTGGTGCCGGAGATGGAGCAGGGGGACGGCCCAGCAGTCTGCGCAGAGCCCTGTCGATGGGAGGCCAGCCTCGCGCCGCACTCCCGTCCTGTCCCTAATCCACACTCCGCGCTCCCGCCCTGTCCAATCCACACTCCCGCCCTGTCCAATCCACACTCCCGCCCTGTCCAATCCACACGTTTTTTTTACTTTAAAGGTAAATTATATCCACATTCACGATTAGTGGTTATGGTTTATGCAAGCAGAAAACATTGTTTGCCAGACTTAACATTTACGCAAAGCAAATGAGTGAAACTCCATAACAATATGAACTTGAGCGCACACACACACATACACACACAGACACACACACACACACACAAAGACACACACACACACACACAAAGACACACACACACACACACACAAAGACACACACACACACACACACACACACACACAGACACACACAGGACAAGCAATGAGGAAACACCCCTTTTTATTTTATCAACGCACATACTGCAGCAACAGAAAAACGAGGCCGATTTGTTCAAAAGAATAAAACAAAGAAAGAAATGTGTTCAGCAGCTGGACGGGGTTGGGAAAGCTCCAGCCTGGCCCCTGCTTAGACTTAACGACTCCTCGCATTGTCCTTCATCTGGAAGTTTCCGGGGCGGCGTGGCACAATCGGGACTGAACTCTGATGTAAAGCGGTCGAGGCACGCACAGGCTGTAGGTAAGCGGGTCTCGGTTCAGTTGTTGGAGAGCACCCGGAACCTGGAGAAAGGGCCTCGAGAGGCCTGCAGAGCCAAGAGTGTGAAGCCGTGGAGCTTCCTGTAAACCGTCCAATCCTGATTGGCCGGCAGCACAGTCATGTGCTAATGACGCATCCTCCGCAGGCAGGAGCTCCTCCGCAGGCAGGAAAAATCACCAATCCAGCATCCCAGTAAAAGGGGCTGACTCAAGCCCAGATCTCTCCCTTAGCTACACCAAACGAACACAACACATGAAACAAAATGGCTCCTCTTTTTCTTCAAGCTTTCATCAGCTGCAGAGGCAGGAGGGCGCAGTGAGGCCAAAAGAGCCGGGTGCTTGTTTGACGAACGCCTCTGGTCCTGGGAGGGGTGGGGGTTTACAGTGCAGCCTCTGTCAGGGCCTGTGTAAATAAACAGCGCTAAAACTGCCAATGACCGACCCCCCCCCTCCCCCCGTTCCTGTGGTGGGACCCCGGTAAAGGAGAGAGAGCAGGACCCCATCGGAGGGGGGAAGTCAGCATTCCAATACCGTTTTCGGGCAGGGAAGTGGGACCTCGCGACAGACAGACATGGTCCTTTCATGGGGCTAAAAAGTTTGCATACGGGTACAGTGAGCAGCCAGAAAACAAAAGTCATGGCATGTTCAGAAATGGCCTTTTTATTGCACACGGAAAGGCCTGTTATTGCGTATATGTGCAAAGGGTGCTTAACTTGTATCAAAAGCTTATGACTGAGGAACGGGATAGAAACCTTGTGTTGAAAAAGCTATTTTCAACACAAGGTAAAATGTCTTTTAAGGAAACCGTAAGCAAAAATAATGGATTCTATTTACACTTCATTTACAAAATATAATATACTTTGTATATAAAATAAAATAAAAAAACGTACGGATTTGTCAACTTCTTGCACTCAAGTCATTTCCCCCGCATTCCTGTTCCGCAGAACGGTCGGGCTTCCAAGCCCCGGCTGTCCGCATTTCCGTCGACGCGATTCAGTTACATTCAAATCTTCCCACGAAAAAAATAGCGTCCGGAACCGAGGTAGTTCTCTCCTTTTTTAGTCACTTTAAACGAGGACGCGAAGCGGCGTCCATTTTGCCCGCGGCACGCGTCCGGCTACGTGCTCCTCCGACCGGGCGGGCGGCCGGACGCCCCGAGGCTGCAGTCGGGCAGCTCGTAGACGCCCGTGCCGGGGTCGCTGCCCGGGTCCTGAGGGACGGAGTCGCGGTCCGAGTCGGCGTCCGCTGCCGCGTAGGGGTTCTGGTGCAGCCGGACCGGGTCGCACAGCTCCTGGGCCGGCCTCCACGGGATCTTCCCAAAAGTCCCTGCCAAAGAAACGCACGTTGAGCACGGGTTCTGTGAGAACTCGCCACCGGAAACAAAATGGATGCTGGATTGCCAGGGCTTTCGGGAGTTCACCCTGACTGTGACCAACCGGGCTGCACAAATATCAATATATGTATACATGTATAATGTAATGTATAAAAAGTGGGCATGGAGGCCATCTTTCGTCTTATTTTAATCACACCTAATGTAGCAAACAACCAAATGTGAGGCCACGCACATTGCTTCCCTTCCCTTGCTTCCGGAACATCAGTGATAAAAAAGCAGCACATGATCAAATGGAAGCTGTACGACCTTGCTGCTGATTGGCTGTCTTATCAACACCCAATAGATCGTGATGTCCCCCCCCCCCAGAGCCGTTCCACATGGCCTCTGATCCCTCCGTGACATCATGCATGCTGATGACATCACTACGCCGAGCGACCAATCGCGTGCGCACATCGGGCCTTACCCATGCAGGCGCTGGAGGGGAGGCGCTCGCGGTCCTGGCCCGGGAGGTGCAGCGGCCCCTGGGGGCCGGAGCAGGCGACGGGGGCCGGCGGGTGGAGAGCGTCCTGACCTGCCGCCCCGCAGAGCTCCCTCCTCCTGGAGCTGCCGTGGGAGGCGGGGGGGAACGGGCCCCGCAGGTCTGAGGGCAACAGAGAGGAACCCCCACCCCAGGGTCAGAACACCGAAACACATTACATTACATTAATGGCGTTTGGCAGACGCTCTTATCCAGGGCGACGTACAGTTGATTAGACTAAGCAGGAGACAATCCTCCCCTGGAGCAATGCAGGGTTAAGGGCCTTGCTCAAGGGCCCGACGGCTGTGCGGATCTTATTGTGGCTACACCGGGATTAGAACCACCGACCTTGCGTGTCATTTATCTTAACCATTATGCTACAGGCCGTCCTACACAAAACCAACAACAAACACACACCTGTACGGCACAGTGAAAATGGCCGAGGCGCAAACCATACAAAAAAAAAAAGAAGCAAGCCACACTGGCATTAAAATGTACACAGCAAATATGAATTAGAATTCATGTTTTAGGACTGTTTGACAAAAGGCTTATATTTCTGTCATTTGGCAGATGCTTTCAATCCAAAGCAACTTACAAGTGCATAGGTTCTTCCACAAGTCAACGCATCACACTAGTAAAATACACATGAAGTGTATTGTAAACATACAGTCATCAGTGCAAGTTTTTGGTTAGACAAGAGGGATAGGGATATGGGAAAGGGGGGCGGGGGGGGGGGGGGGGGGGGTAAATCAGGAGGGAGGACGAAGGTACAGTTAGGACTCGGGGTCAGGGCACCTACCGGGAAAGCCCTCAGAAGGTTCCGGGGCGTAGAGGTTGCCTCTCCTCAGCAGGGACCCGATGGGCCCTTGGTAATGGCAGAGGAGCGGGTCGATGGCGGCCTCCATGTCGGCTTCACTGCCGGTGTCCAGCTGACACAGCCCTGCGGAGAGCGGGCGACAGTGAGACACAGCGGTCAGGCTCCTACAGGAACCTTCAGTCACACGCCCAGCTGAACAACCAACATCTGTCTAAGTTGCTCTGGAGAAAGACTCCTGCCAAAGGGCAAATTGCTACTTAGAAGACAGCGATTATTAGAAATGATCCGAAACTCAACGGCTTGCAAATATTTCCATGTCATTATCTGTTAACCGAGCAACCTGTTGGCGACCGGAAAAACTGCCAGTTACTTCAAGAGAAGCATCGTGTCGTACTTGCAGTGTTCAAATTAAAAGACGACCATTTCATTTTAACGGAAACGCATGCGAGTTTCAACAAGGTCAGTCAGGCAGTGAGTGTGTGTGTGTGCGCGTGTGCGTGTGCGTGTGAGAGTGCGTGTGAGAGAGCGTGTGAGAGAGCGTGTGAGAGAGAGTGTGAGAGAGTGTGAGAGAGTGTGTGAGAGAGTGTGAGAGAGTGTGTGAGAGAGTGCGTGAGTGTGTGTGAGTGTGTGTGTGAGTGTGTGTGTGAGAGAGTGTGAGTGAGAGTGTGAGTGAGAGTGTGAGTGAGAGTGTGTGAGTGTGAGTGTGAGTGTGAGTGAGTGTGAGTGAGAGTGTGTGTGAGTGTGAGTGAGTGTGAGTGAGTGTGAGTGAGAGTGTGTGAGTGTGTGAGTGTGTGAGTGTGTGAGTGTGTGAGTGTGTGTGAGTGTGTGTGAGAGAGTGTGAGTGTGTGTGAGAGTGTGTGTGAGAGTGTGTGAGAGTGAGAGAGAGTGTGAGAGAGTGTGAGAGAGTGTGAGAGAGTGTGTGAGAGTGTGTGAGAGTGTGTGAGAGTGTGTGAGAGTGTGTGAGAGTGTGTGAGAGTGTGTGAGAGTGTGTGCGTGTGCGTGCGAGAGTGTGAGAGTGTGTTTTCAGCGAGGAGGCCTCCTCACCTCCCAGGTCCTTCTGCTGCAGGTAGAATCCGCTGAGGGACGAGGACATGAACTGGTGGCTGCCGCTGCCGCTCTCTGAGGGGACGTAGGCGTCCTGGCGGTCGGCCAGCGTGCCCTGAGACGACAGGTAGCTGGGGATGTCCGGGGGCAGGTTCGTCTCGTCTGGGGGAGGGGGGGAGAAACAGCCAGCGAACGGTGAGAAACCCCAAACAGCCACGTTCCACCACGTCACGACGTAAGCACACGCGTTAAAGAGACCTGACCGCTGAAAGCAGGAGGGAACGTGCAGCAATAGAAGCAAGAGAGTTGCATTTGCATTAATTTGTTGGGAAACGCTTTCGCACTTGTATCTGGGGCCACTAGCTTTTTTTTTCCGGAACATTCTCTCCCGACATCAGCCATCAAAGAGCACGACCGTGCTCAGGACGGGTGCCGTTACGACGCGGCCGATTCCTCCGCCTCCGGTTAAACCGTTTAAGACGTTCGCGGGGTGGAGAAAGCGTCGGCGTCCGAGGATCGAGCGGGCGGGCCTACCCGTGTTGGTGACGCTGCAGTCCTCGTTGCGGCGCCGCGTGTGGTAGATGATGACCACCCACACCAGCGAGGTGCCCACCACGCAGCACACCACGGCGATCACCACGATGCCCACCGTGGTCCAACCGTCGCCCTCCGGCCCCGCCCCGGCCCCGGCCCCCGGCGCGGGGCCCCCGGCCTGGCCCGGCTCGCAGTTGGGGCCCGGCAGCACGGCCAGGCGCACGTCTCCGCGCGCCGTGCCCAGCGGGTTGGACATCTCGCAGGTGTAGCGGCCCGCGTCGCCCTCGGACGCCTCCACGATGATCAGCAGCTGGTTGGCGGCGGCGAAGAAGTGGCGCTCGGTGGCGGCCAGCGGGCTGTCGTCCTTGGTCCAGTTGAGCCGGGGCGCCGGGCTCCCGCCCGCGATGCACTGCAGCACCGCCGTCTCGCCTCGCGCCACCGTGCGGTCCGTCAGCGGCCGCAGGAACGAGGGGGTTTCTGGGAAATGGAGTGCGATTAGCCTTCGGCTGCCGCCAGACAACGCACTCTACACAGCAAGCCACATCCGTTCATATCTATAACACACTCTACAGAGCAAGCCACATCCATTCATATCTATAACACACTCTACAGAGCAAGCCACATCCATTCATATCTATAACACACTCTACAGAGCAAGCCACATCCATTCATATCTATAACACACTCTACAGAGCAAGCCACATCCATTCATATCTATAACACACTCTACAGAGCAAGCCACATCCATTCATATCTATAACACACTCTACAGAGCAAGCCACATCCATTCATATCTATAACACACTCTACAGAGCAAGCCACATCCGTTCATATCTATAACACACTCTACAGAGCAAGCCACATCCGTTCATATCTATAACACACTCTACAGAGCAAGCCACATCCGTTCATATCTATAACACACTCTACAGAGCAAGCCACATCCGTTCATATCTATAACACACTCTACAGAGCAAGCCACATCCATTCATATCTATAACACACTCTACAGAGCAAGCCACATCCATTCATATCTATAACACACTCTACAGAGCAAGCCACATCCATTCATATCCATGACACCCTCTATACAGCCATCCACATCCATTCATACCTACAACACACTCTACAGAGCAAGCCACATCCATTCACACCTACAATACACTTTACAAAGCAACTCGCACCAGTTCACACCTACAAGATTCAACACAGCAACCGACACCAATTCCTCCGTACGCCACACTTTTCACAGCAACCCACGTCAACGTGTAGGGACAACCCGGTGTCCTGAAAACACGCTCGCACGGGGACCCGCCCTGAGGAAAAGCGTGGCGTAACCGGGGGCGGCCAGCGAGGGCGAGCGGGCAGTACCCAGCACGGTGAGCGTGGCGTTGGCGGAGATGGCCCCGGCGCCGTTCTGGGCCGTGCAGCTGTAGACGCCCACGTCCTCCGTCTGCACGTCCACGATGAAGAACACGTCGTCCTCCGGCATCACGTGCATGCGGCGCTCCCGCGCGGCGGGGAAGTCCGTGCCGCCGTCCTTCTGCCAGGCGATCTGCGGGGACGGGTGGCCCCCCGCCGCGCACATCCAGCCGCGCCGTGGCCCCCGCCCGCACCGTCAGGTCCATCGGCATCTTGGTGAAGGACGGGAGCACTGGGGAGGGGGGGGGGCAAACAAAAACAACAAACGGCACAAAAACTTGTTAGCGAAGGTTCGGTTGAGCATGCTCCTGCTGGAACGTGCTCGAGAGGTAAATGGTAAATGGTTGGCATTTATATAGCGCCTTTATCCAAAGCGCTGTACAATTGATGCTTCTCCATTCACCCATTCACACACACACTCGCACACCAACGGCGATTGGCTGCCATGCAAGGTGCCAACCAGCTCGTCAGGAGCATTTGGGGGTTAGGCGTCTTGCTCAGGGACACTTCCACACAGCCCAGGCGGGGGATCGAACCGGCAACCCTCCGACTGCCAGACGACTGCTCTTACTGCCTGAGCCATGTCGCCCCAGAGGTCACGCGGGCAAGCCGTCTGCATCGTGAGCCTCGACTGGCTTACAGAAGAGGGAGCTGGAGAACTTCACTGACTGCCGGGTCAACAGGCTACTCAACTCTTTATCTCTTCAGAAATTAGCATTGGCGTACTACTCAGACAGCTGGCCCTGCAAACACATTTTAACCTAACCATAGTCAATGTCTGTATGGTCTTCTCAGAAGAGATCAAGCTTTTTCTTCACCCATGGAATTTCTTGTGCCTTGACAATAACAAGTGAACTAGTAGTTTCGATCAGCATTTGTCCATAATTCTAATGTTCATGGGTTGCTTGTAAAACGCACATCAAGTTTAAACACCAGTTCCAGGCCTGTATTCTAGAGGTTGCTGCCACAGTTACATTACATTAGATTACATTACAGGCCTTTAGCGGACGATCTTATCCAGAGCGACGTACAACGAAGTGCAAATCAAACACGGGGGGACAAGTGCGATGAGGACCCAAGAGGAAAGTACGGAGCGAAACCTCTAGAGTCTAGAGCAGAGGTCACCAACCCTGGTCCTGGAGAGCTACTGGGTCTGCTGGTTTTTGTTTTCACCTTAAAATCAGCACCCTGCTGAGTACCAGGTAACCAGGTGAGGTGAGTTAGCTGTGTAATCATCTGCTCTAATTGATCAATTAAGTGCAGAGTAACAGCGAAAACCAGCAGACCCAGTAGCTCTCCAGGACCAGGGTTGGTGACCTCTGGTCTAGAGCGTGAACGGGAACGGGAGGGGGGCGAATAGGGGGCGCTTACTGTTGACGGTGAGCTTGGCCTTGGCGGAGTAGGACGAGCCGAAGTGGTTTGAGATGACGCACTGGTAGCGGCCCTCGCTGGCGAAGTCGACGTGCGGCAGCCGCAGGGTGGTGGTGTACTCGGTGACGTGGCCGGGCAGGGCGCGCATGTGCGCCTGGTTCAGCACCTCGCCCGCGCCGGCGCCCAGCGCCTCGTTGTCCTTCTTCCAGGCGAACGTCATGGGCGAGTCGCTGGAGCTGGCCGCCGAGCAGACCAGCGTCACGTTGGAGCCCCGCAGCGCCGCCTGCGTCTCCGGCTGCACCGTGATCCGCGGCTTCGGGAAGTCGTCTGCCCGGCCCAAACGAGAAGGATTAGCACGTTAGCCAAACGAAAAGGGTGAGGTTTAGCACGTTAGCCACCTTGCTTAAGGCCAGTTTACAGTGTTGCTTGGGAAGTCGTCTGCCCGGCCCAAACGAGAAGGGGGGGGGGAGGATTAGCACGTTAGCCAAACGAAAAGGGTGAGGTTTAGCACGTTAGCCAACCTTGCTTAAGGCCAGTTTACAGTGTTGCTTGGGAAGTCGTCTGCCCAGCCCAAACGAGAAGGGGGGGAGGTTTAGCACGTTAGCCAAACGAAAAGGGTGAGGTTTAGCACGTTAGCCACCTTGCTTAAGGCCAGTTTACAATGTTGCTTGGGAAGTTGTCTGCCCAGCCCAAACCAGAAGGGGGGGGGTTTAGCACGTTAGCCAAACGAAAAGGGTGAGGTTTAGCAGGTTAGCCACCTTGCTTAAGGCCAGTTTACAGTGTTGCTTGGGAAGTCGTCTGCCCAGCCCAAACGAGAAGGGGGGGGAGGTTTAGCACGTTAGCCAAACGAAAAGGGTGAGGTTTAGCACGTTAGCCACCTTGCTTAAGGCCAGTTTACAGTGTCGCTTGGGAAGTCGTCTGTTCGGCCCAACAAAAAGGGGAGGTTTAACAGGTTAGCCAAACGAAAAGGCGGAGATTCTGCATGTTAGCCACCTTGCTCAAGGCCAGTTTACAGTGTCGCTCGCCTGAAATCGCAGAACATTAATGAACGTCTGATTGACGTCCAACGTAGATGGCGGTCGATGCCAGAAGTTTAAATAAACTCCAGTTGCCCAGAGTATAAACCAAAATGTTTCCCCAACATCCACTGCACATCATCAGTCACAGTAGTGACTATAAACTGGCCATTATCCAGAACGACTAGCACCTTTACATTGCTTCCCTACATCATATAGCTTTATAATTACAAAAGAAATTCGAATCAGGTCATTTGCTCAAGGGTAAATCAACAAGTATTTTAATACTTTTTGGGATTTTAAATTTAATTTATTTTACCATCTTGCTGAATAAGACAACACTATAGCGAATGAGGTAAGACTATAGCCAATGAGGTTTGACTCATTGGAAGATTGGCCAATGTAATAAGAATACTGTCACGCAAACACTAACTTAAAACAAGCTAATACTCTGGACTTGAGAATCAAAAACTATCTTAAGGGAACTTATACTTATAAAGGGAAAACTATCTTAAGTGTCATTAAAAGGCTCTTTTTTGTTGCAGTGAACACATGACTGTATGACTGAGCCGGCGCAGGCTCACAGCCGGGTCTGGGGGCGGGGGGGGCAGGAGGGGGGCGCTGCTCACCGCACACAAAGTCCTCCTGGCTCACGGCGAACAGGCTCCTCCCCTTCAGCGTCAGCGGATGGGCGCAGCTGGCGTTGATGAAGGGGGAGAATCCGCGCTCCGCCACCCACGGAGGCAACCACTTCAGCTGGCAGTCGCACAGCAGGCTGGACGTGTTCAAGCGCCTGGCGGGGGCACAGAGCGGGCCGCGGGTTACCGCGGGCAACAGAGGCAAGTGCAACTATACAGAGATTGTGTAGGACAGGCAGGCAAGTGCAACTATACAGAGATAGTGTACGACAGGCAAGTGCAGCTATCCAGAGATAGTGTACGACAGAGGCAAGTGCAACTATACAGAGACGGTGGACAACAGACAGACAAGTACAGCTCTACAGAGATAATGCAAAGTACAGCAATAGAGATTATTAATTTAAATGTATACTCACAGTTCCTGGAGCTGTTTAATTTGAGAAAAGGCATTCGCTTGGATTGACATGATAGCATTGTTGTTCAGATCTCTATGGAGAGAAGTTTTGGTCAGGGCACTGTATACTTCAACTGCATGTTTTACAATGTAATATTTTACAAGTTCAGCTTATTTCTATTTCTTTGTCCGCTTTGAATGTCGGATAACATCGAAGCTACCTGCGATGCTAAACATCTGTATTGCTCTTTGTTTGAACCAGTGAAATCGCCTTGGTAATCTTGCGTCATATCCTGTCAGGGCCCAGTTCGAAGTCAACGCTTGGACATAAACTCCATAATGCCCAGTAAAGTCAGATTTAATCAATCAAAATCGTAATATCGTTTTGCACATGACATTTACTCTGTTTAGACGATCTGCAAAGAGGCCAGAGTCTACTCACAGGTGCTCGAGTGTCTCCAGGCCAGAAAAAGACTTCTTGGTGACCGAACGGATCCGATTGCCCTGAAGGAACCTGAAAGGTGTAACACACATTTACCAAACAGAAACAACAATCCTTTCTTTTAACATATTACCACTTTCTATGATAATATTAGAAGTCATGCATTTGGTGATCGCTGTGCTCCAGTTTATGAGCAATGATTAGAGGGATTTATTTTGAGGACAACTTCCTAGAAAACTGATCGTTTGCTTCAAGTCCTTTGTTCAGATTGATCCCAAGAAGTTTAATACAGTCGTCAATCCACCATTGAAAAGCCACAACTTGGCCCCTAGATGGGCTACCAGTGAAATTCCAGGTAGATTAGAAGATACCTCTCCTTACTGTTAAAGCCAAAATAATGAGGAAGTAAGGACTAAGCGTGCTTTTGGGTTAAGGCATTGTGCCATTTGTAAGAAGCACTTCACAACTGAAACAGAATCAAAGCGATCACTCACAAAGACGTTAAAGGCCTCAAGAAAACAAAGATGCCAAAAACTCACAGCTTCCTCAGTTCGTCGAGTGCAGAAAACGGCCCGTTCATATCTTCAACGGTCCAGGAGATTTCATTATTTTTTAAATCCCTGAAGGAGAAAAAAAAAAAATAACATTGATCATAAACCCACATAGAGCAGCGGCCATGGGGGGGGGGGGGGCGCGTGTACGCTGCTTTTTATTCCAGCCTCAGATCTTGATTCTATAATTAGTAAAATTATTTGCCGATTTGGGGTTCCAGGATTGCACACAATTGACATAAACAAGTGAAACGTGAACGCGTGTCGTCTAAACAACCGTCGCTCACATTCCGTGCATTAATGCAGTTAAATGCACAAAAATTGAGCGAGTCGCTGGAATCGATTACGGCCGCATTAAATCGGCCCCTCCGTGGCAACGAGTTCAGGGGCCGCTGCTGTAGGGTTTTGAGCAAACACAAAACGCACAAAAGTCAAGAACGGTTTAACATTCTCTGGTTTACGGGGCCCCAGTCAGATCCCCTGAGGCCCTGAGTGCAGCCCGTGAAACATTCAAAGCCGCATTCACAGGTCCCACACGAATGCAGGGCTTACTCGCAAAAAGAAACAAAACTAAATGTACGCTTTATCATTTATTTTATTATTTGTGCCCTGTAATCGGTCTACTGTGTCCTGCATTTTTTATTTTTCTGTTCTTATTGTCAAAGCACTCTGAGCCGCTTCCAATGCATGAAAAGTGCTTAATAAATAAAGTTTATTATTATTTTATATATACACATACATACGTATACATACACATGAAAATACTGAGTAATAAATCAACATATTGAGTAATGACAGACAAAGCACCTGAACCTTCGCCAAGGAATGAATAGAAATCTAGAAAAGATAAATAAATAAATAAAACTTGATAACCAATGCGATTTGACAGGGGCGGTTCAGCAGATTGTTCCCCCTCCCCCAATTTTGAACAGGACGTTTCCTCTTTCTCCAGCCCGACTGCTTACAAATGGCTGACCTGAGGCGGAGGAGAACCACCACCACCACCACCACCACCCCCCCAAACCCCCCTCACTCGAACTCGACCTACACCCCCGCCCTTCGCTGACCCCTCACGCGCAGTTCACATTTGGCTCCGTTTAACTCCAGGGCCAATGTTTTCACGTCTTGGGAGGAGCGCTGGTTTCACTCCCCGCCAGGTTGTCGAGGTCAAATCTGAACAAGCACATTGTGTACGCACAAAGACCACGGCCCTTTTGCGGTAGTGTACAAGGCAGAATACGTCCCGCGCCACCGAACAAAACAAACAGCGAGAATGACAAACCATTTCAGTACTTCCATCCTTCTGTTCTTACGAGACCTGGGTCAAACTACGTAAATGTTCTCGATTCAAATACTTTTTCTGTGCTCGATTGACCTCGCCTGGGACAACCAAGCCGGCCAAGAGGCCCGGAAGGTTCTGAGAGTGTCCCATCGGTTCTGACACACCAGACGAGGCTCGGCGGAGGACAGGAGACTCACAGGGTGTGCAGGTGGGCAAGGCCCCGGAAGGCTCCGTCGGCGATGAAGCTGATCCGGTTGTTGCCGATGTGCAGCTGGTGAAGCAGGCTGAGGCCCACGAAGCTGGACTCCTCCAGCCGCACCAGCTGGTTAGAGCCCAGGTCCCTGCAGAACAGACCAGAGAGCGGTTAGCCTCTGGAGAGCACCAGAACAAACCAGGGAAGCAGTTAGCCTCTGGAGAGCACCAGAACAAACCAGGGAAGCAGTTAGCCTCTGGAGAGCACCAGAACAGACCAGGGAAGCGGTTAAGGCCTACTCTCATCAACATGATTTCTACAAATTAGCATATGCGGGGGGGGGGGGGGGGAAGGTTGGCAATAAAGGAACACAATTTATCACGACAGGGGGAATTGCATAAGAGGCATTGCCCCAACTAATGAACAATTTAAACAAAAATAAAATAAAAAATATGCGAAACTCTGCTGTGACTAGTGGCTGTCTTCTTTACAGGCAGCCCCACCAACCTCCAGTAGGCCGTGTATGTGGCAGGAGCAGGCCAGCGTTTGCGTGGGCAGGAGCGTGGTGTAACGGGACGGCGGTGTTTTGGAGGGGACGGGGGGCACTCACAGCTCGGCGAGCTTGGGGCAGAACTCCCAGGCGTCGGGGCGGATGCGGCTGATGGCGTTGTGTCCCAGGTGGAGCCACTGCAGGGTCAGCAGGCCGTAGAGCCAGCCCTTGCTCACCTCCGTCAGGTTGTTGTACTCCAGCTGCCTGCGGGCGACACCATTTAACATCAACACACATCTGGTGTGTGAGTGTGTGTCTGTGTGAGTTTGTGTGTGTGTGTGTGTGTGTGTGTGTGTGTGTGATGTTCTGGTGTGAGTGTGAGTGTGAGTGTGAGTGTGAGTGTGTGTGTGTGTGTGTGTGTGTGTGTGTGTGTGTGTGTGTGTGTGTGTGAGAGAGTGTGAGTGTGTGTGTGTGAGGTTCTTACAGGAGCTCCATGTTGCTGAGGCCCCAGAAGGCTCCATCCATGAGTCGGCTGAGCCCGTTCCTCTGCATCTTCAGGGAGCGCAGGGAGTGCAGCCCGTGGAAGGTCAGGCCGTCGATCCTCCTCACGCGGTTCCTGTTCAGCTCCCTGCCGAGCGGGAGTCACACCCGCGTTAGCGCCCCCACGTTAGCGCCCCCACGTTAGCGCCCCCACGTTAGCGCCCCCACGTTAGCGCCCCGCGTCAACAACCCGTCAACCCGACTCATGCTGCCTCGGGCCTGGGTGCTTAAGCATGTTCTGCAGCACCTAATTTACGCCTAAAACATCCATCCATCCATGATCTTAACCTGCTTATCCTGAACAGGGTCGCAGGGGGGCTGGAGCCTATCCCAGCATACATTGGGGCTAAAGGCAGGAAGGCACCCTGGACAGGACGCCAGTCCATCGCAGGGGAACAGCTAAAACAGAACTGTTCAAAACACCCTGTTCTTGGAGCCCAGTTCCATAAGCAGCCATTTTAGATCAATGGCAAGTAAGCCGACATTGCTCTTCCCAATTAATGATTTCATTTGTGACTTCATTATAAAGTCAAAATCGTAGAAAAAAAAAAAAAAGAAACACTCTGCTTTGGCTAGTGTCCGTCACACACATCAGTAAAGCACCGACTGCTGTGCAGTTCGACATCCGCTCGCACATATTTAACGTCATGAACGCATCGTCACGAAGGGTGCACGTGATTATTTAGGTTCCACTCACAGGTGCAGGAGGTTGGGCAGCTGGAAGATCTTGGGCGGGACGGAGGAGAGCCGGTTCCGGCTCAGCCTCAGCACCTCCAGCGTGCCGGACAGGTTCTGGAAGCAGCCCGACTCCAGCGCCGAGATCCGGTTACTGCTCAGGAACCTGACGGCAGGGACGCGGGGGGAGCGGGGTTAGCGTTAGCGTTAGCGCTGCGGTCCCGTTAGTGCCGTTCCACCGCGCTGAGCGGTCTGACCTTTTAGCAAATATGGAAAGGAGAACTACCTGGGAACCACCGCCCTCCCATTTCGTAACTGTTCCAACGGAAGTTGGAACGGGAAAAAAGGCATTTGGTTTGCCTTGGTTTTTCTCCAATGTTTACATTGTTCATTCTTTCGGCGGTTTGTGGATTTATTGCCGTCCAACAGTTGATACGACAGCAGACACAACAAATAAATAAAAAAATAACCCTGGTTTTTCTTTTGAAGGATTTCAATGCTGGTGTGATATAGTGGGGACTGAGGTTGAGACTGCAAACTCACAGGTCTTTTAAAGGGAACACAGACACAAACTCACAGGTCTTTTAAACGGAACACAGACACAAACTCACAAGTCTTTTAAAGGGAACACAGACACAAACACACAGGTCTTTTAAAGGGAACACAGACACAAACTCACAGGTTTTGTAAAGGGACCACAGACACAAACTCACAGGTTTTTTAAAGGGAACACAGACACAAACTCACAGGTTTCTCAAAGGGAGCACAGGGAAGGAGGAGGCCTTCAGCTCTCCGATGTTGTTGTTGCTGAGGTCCAGCGTCTCCAGAGAGTGGAAGGCCAACAGCTGCTCCTGCGAGATCGTCGGGATCCTGTTATTCGCCCTGGAAAGCAAGTGCAGAATCCGTAAACAAACAGCCGACGCTCCCGCCCCCAGGAGGCCCGCGTATCCATGACAACCCATGTGAAAACATCGTCCACTGAAGCATACCTGAAGTACACCATTTCATACTTAAGAATACCTTAAGTATAATTAAAGTGCCTATCAAGTACGCTGAGTATACTATTTTTTTCCACACAGGGAATGCTTCACATCTCTCTAAAAGAGAGGGGAGAGCAGATGTTGACGGCCGGATTTAAGAGAGAAAGCCCGCAGACACGATACCCGGTTACAAACTCACAACTCCCGGGTGAGAAAACGGCCTTTTCAGGTGTCAACACCAAGGTCGGCGCAACCTGCAGAAGCCGTCACCCTACACTACACGGAGTTTCACAGAAACCCGCACCATCGCGCTGTTATTTTGTCTATAAGGTAATTACTAACAAGCCATTAAGAACCGGCAATTACCGGGGCCTGATGAATGGCGTGTCCTCAGTGAAAGCATGTCGTAGCAGAAGCCGGCAATTTCCTTAGTCGCACGCCTCCTAAATTGCAGAGTGTAGCCGTCGGCTCGTAAACACGGGAGCACACAGTGTGGGCTTTGTGCCGGGGCCCGGCGGCCAAACAGAAATCCCTCACAGAGCGGGGCGACGGCAGGGGCTGAGGGGGGGGGGCACGCTAACCCCCAACCCCCCAACCCCCTCCCATATCCTATCGCTTCACAAATCAACTCAATGCTTCTTTAATTCGGCTCCCCAAAATTTCATCCCAGAGACGACCGTCACGTCTGGGTTTAGCGTCCCGAGTAACCAGAGGACTGAGGGACAGACGCGCTGGAAAAACTGGTTTTATTCGGGTTAAACGACCTGCTCTGAACACCTGGCTTACAGACCTGGGTCAAATACGTCATCGCTTTGGATTGAAATACTTTTCTGCGCTCAACTGATCCGAAAGAGTTTCACCCGACACGCTCCGTCAAGCGCAGAAAACTTTTTTTTTTTTACCTTTCGGTGAAACAATTACGTATTTCAACCAGGCCTGCCGGCCTATGAGGCCCTGAGTCACAGGCAGACTGCAGTGTTCCCTGCAGAACTGCCCCAAGCCTTTCGCCATCACAACAGCCATTCTGGAGCAAAGCAACGGACCTCCCGCGGTGAAATAAAGCAGATTCACTGCACTTACCACATCAGTGCCTCCATTACCCGAAAGCACACGTCACTAATAACGGAAGCAAAACCGCACCACAAATCCATTCTAATATGAAACCGCTGGCTAGTTTAAAAACAAAACAAAAAAAACATTCCTCATTGTTTGCAAACTGGGTGATTTCACTTTGCACATACAAGTAACCAATGAAATAGCCATATGGATCATTTCAGGAGGGAGAGACTCAGGAATATACGAGTATTTAAGTTAAGTGAATCCGTACAGCTTTCCTAATGTATTTGTACATCATTCATTCATGTCAACATCTACGTGAATTAATGGAAATTTGTGTAACCTTGTTGTAAATTGTGACTAGTTTAAGACCAACTTGAATACAGCCCATTCAGTTTTCCTTCATTTGCTGAAAAATTGAATGAGCGTCTTTTCAAAGAACACATCAGTGAGACTATCTATCCATCTTTAAGTTGAGGCCAACAGCAGACAAACAACAGTAGCACTGTGTTTCCAGTGAAAGGACCTTAAATTTGCTTAACCAATTTATTTCGCAAATAAAGTTATTAAACACAATTGCTTTAGAGTCCAAGGCCTGTCTGTCAGTCAAGCAAAAACTCAAATACACAATTTGCTTTCCCACAATCTCGGAAACAGCCACTCATTTCAGGAGCAACTTAAACATCTACAAAAGCCCACTGCTGTGGGTTGACACAATTTTAACTCTCGACTGAAAATCACAAGTCTTCAAATCACAATGTAGTTGTACACGTTACAAAAACAACAGGCGTGTGTGTTCCGGTTTAAGTGCCCCGCAACAAAAACATTCTTGGCCGTCACGGGGCAGGACATCATATTCCCTCGTAACCAAACCGCGTTTGGACAGAGCGAACTGAACGTCTCGGGCAGGGCTAAGACGAACGACACGCGTGTTTGGAAGTATTCTTGAGTACGTGCGGACCGAACGCAGACGGGTTTACGAGCGACAGGGCTCAGGCACGGAACGAGTTCCTGGAACGAGGAGGAGAAGCGGGCCAAGGGGGCAGGAGCGGCCCCGGAGAACAGCTCGCAGCACACACTGCGACCAAAAACGCCAGGGAGCATTCGCTTCACGCCAGCCAATCGAAACGCCGCATATTTTCCCCCTGCCGTCAGACCCCTTCTGTAAACAATTAATAAGATGGCAAAAACAATAGAGCCTTCGAAAAAAGACGCATTCCTACATTTTGGGAAAATGTTCTCTTTCGGCGCATTCCAGTTCTCTCCCTCCCTCCCTCTCCCTCCCTCGTTTCTGGACGGGGGTAAGAAAAAAAAAAAAAAAGAGTCGGGGTATCAAATGCCACTTAGCTCTTATTTAAACAGCCAGGCAGACATGGAGGCATCGCTGCCTGGCTCTCCTGACCCAGGCCCGAAGGAAAAACAAACCACTAACTCACCAGCTGCCAGCAATTCAGTCGCCATCATCTTAATTAATTGAACAATTTCCCAGGAATTTAAGGGATTTTAGCTCTCCGGGAGTTTTCGATACTCGGAAGAGAGGAAATTCGGAAGACCGGTTTAAAGCCTTTTGGGTAGCGCTTTACAATGAGGTCACGTGAATTGGCATCAACTAATGTAGTCGTTAACAAACGACTGCAAAGTTGATCTTTACAGCTCTGTTCATGCATTTGGACATCATTAATTCATGTTACCTACTAATTAGTTAATGCCAATTCATATCAGAATGAAAAAATAAACAATTAATGTAAGTTCATCCAATGGTATGTCAACATTCATTGAACTAATACATTAGTGACTCGTTAAATACATTAACTAATAAAAAGCCAATAACACACTGAATTTATTTGTGGGCCAGCATCAATTAATTATGCCAACAACCACATTTGTACCCTTATTGCTGACAACTACATACAATATGTACCCTTATTGCAAAGTGTGGCCGTCCTTTTGTTCATAAAAACCTCTGGAAGGATGGGAATTCCATCTCCATTTTGTGACCTCCCTCCCCTCAAAAACAAACGTTCACAGGACAGCCAGGACAGGATGGAGCCCGATTCTCATTTGCTCACAGAAAGGGACCCCTCCAGTACGTAAACCCAGAGACAATATTACAATCAGTTTGGAAAACCTCCCAATACATCCGTGAGAACGCACATCCCGTTTTTGCCCACAAACTCAGACATGAAATTCCCTCAGAGGAGGATACTGGCCACCCCTTACGAGGCCTCAGAGCTGACATACAGCACTGTGCAGAAGTCTTAGGCACCCTCCATTAGTGGGTCCTAGACGCTTATTCTTTTGTTTTCTGTATTAGCATGTCAGTCAAAAACATGGAGAAAAAAAAATGCCATGCTGCAGAAACGTTTGTGTATTGTTAAATTAAGTTTAACAGTTAGGAACCAACCGCTCAGATAAAAACTTGAGGCTGTCTGGGCTTACCTAGAGAGGCAGAAGCAAGCAAGACAGCCAAAGTCTACAGAAGAACTGTGGAAAGTTCTCCAATATGTTTGGAACAGCGACCAGCTGGTTTTCTGATAAAACAGTGGCCCTAAAAGAACTGATGCATTTTAAAATGCATCAATGAGCTGAGCTTTGGAAAAATAATAATAATACATTTTATGTTGTCATTATTATTATTATTAAAAGGTGAAAGTCAGTCACAACAAATATTCATTTGATTTAGTTTTTCCACAGTCTTTACAGGACATTTTAAAATTTCATGTTTGAAAGCATGGTGGATTTACAGTTTTTCGGCACAGGACTGTACATGTCATTAGTGAAGCAGTGCTCAGTAACACGCACACGCGCACGCGCACGCGCACGCGCGCGCGCACACGCACACGCACACGCACACGCACACGCACACGCACACGCACACACACACACACACGGCTGTGTGTCTGACTCCAGGCAGCAGGGAGGGCCTGGTTCTCATTACAGGCACCCCGCTGCAGAAATGGGACTCGCATGCGGGCTCTTCCCCCCTCTGTTCTCCGTCCAATGGGAAATACCACACACAAGCATTCTTCTGAACGCACTTCAAGGAGCAAAAGAAAAGGAAAAAAGGGAAAAAAAAAATAAAGGGAAAAAAAAAAAAAACCTTGAATAGTCATCCATTTGCTATTCGGTGTTAAAATGGCCTCCTTGGAGGAGAAGCCAGCTATTTTCTTGTCAGGTTGACGATAAAGGACTGAAAACTGCCAACGCACTGCAAGCGGGCTGACAGCTGAGACTCGTCCAAAAAGACGTCATGAGAGGAGGCTTGGGACTCCACCAGAGAATTAATTTCATTAATAAAAACACTTCTCCCGAGGCCCAGAGATCTCCTAATAAACTCGACAGTATGCGTTACAAACTCATTTCATCCTCATCCAGGCTTCATTATCCTTACTCTCCATCAGCATTCATCATTCGATATTTTCCACAGACCCACATGTACGGACACTCGTCTAAATCCACACGGCAAGCCCATTTTAAATATCCTGTATCGGGTCTCAGCTCTACAATTAGCAGTTGTGACACTAGAAATGAACGAGGAATTAGTGAGAGTGCAGATTTGTTAATGGGAAGGTAAATCTACTGTTGGCAACTTTTTGCCAACACTGCCCGCCGGCTTTCTGCTGGAGGCAATGGTTTTAATTTTTGCCTTTAATGTTGTTAAATGTTCGCCATATCTGTCCATGTATCCCTTGCAGACATCTCCACTTTTCGGGGAACACACACAGAAGTTGAATAACAAAACTCGCGTTCATTTAGCAAGCTGATAACCACCTTTGTATTGAAACAGAAGCCGTTATGTTTCTTATCCGTATCTGTAGGAGGGGGGATTCAATATGGGTCAACTTTACAGGCCCCTGTCTCCTGAACGGTTGGTCATTCAAGCTAATCAAAAACGCATTCGAACAATCTCTCATAGTTTAACACA
>NC_083778.1:15435204-15517704 GCF_963514075.1 Conger conger
CAATTAGAAATTACACAATTGCTGCTGACCCAGGATTTTGCTGTGAATGAAGCGATTTACTTTCAGGTCACCACACAGCATTGTTCGCCTTGTCACTGACGAAGACTATTATCAGGAGTATTTACCGAAGTGACTGAGCGCCGCTGAAATAAACGTATGCAAATAAATGCAGTTATTAATAATAATCTGAAGTCATTTTAGTTTACAAGTATATTTCGACATTACATTGCTTCATTTATGAATAGGCCGACAACGCCGGAGGAGAAAGGCCCACATTTTTTTTACCAATTTGACGTTCTTTTGTAAACGAATGGAGTAGACGTAGAACAACAACAGGCTCCAAAGATTGATTAGACGACAAAGATATTTCACAAATTAACTGCCGTTGAGAAATATATTCATCCTTACTCTTTTCTCAAACAGCCGGGCCAATGAGGAGTAACCCAACTGGATTAAGGCGTTATCTACAACAATCACTATTCTTAAACGGCTATCAGAGCACACAAACCGCGTCTGGCACCCCACAGGTCGGCCAACGCCACTGGAGATTTCTGTCCCCATTTGTTTTCCAGCAGGGCATTTACGTCTCAGCATGACCCCCGAGCGGAATCCGAGCGGTTTGCTTCATTGGATTGAAGCCCTGTCTGTGTTCCCCCCCCCCCCCCCCCCCCCCGAAAGGTGACAAATGGCAAACTCGCAAGATGCAAATAGCCTTTGCTACACTCAATGACACTTTCACTGAATATGCATATTGGAACATTATTTCAAACGCGAGTTGAGGCATAGGCTATGGTACAATCCAAATAACAACACAGGCTATGCGTTTGAGGCTAAAGTTGTGAAATATCACAAAGCGTTATGCTACCCGTCATTAGTGGGGTACTTTGTTAAAACTTCCAACGTCCTGTTTTAACCATCAAACTTAATGGCTTTAATGCCTAAGCTACGTGAATTATGCAGAACCATGCTATTTCAAGTGGCATACAGGTTTGAAAAAAAATCAGTATGAAACTCAATAAGTTCAGATCATTATAATGGAACATCAATTGGTTGTTCCATAATGAGCAACATGGCCTTTACACCTCCAGAAACATGATTTGCTAGTCGCCTACACGACCTATGGGTATAAAATGGCAGAGGAACATTTTTCATTCTCTCTTAAACTGATAAATAAATAAATACAATAAAATAAAGTAGGCTAAATAAATAAATAGGCCAGAACTTTACAAATATTTTCTCCAAAGCACAGTTCCGAAGGTGGCATGGCACTATGAGTGAGACATGGGGGCGAAAAAAATACATAAACCACGATGTAAGTGCAACTTGCACGTGTTCATATTAAACGCAAAAGTATTGTTTTGTCCTCACGGTGCAGAGCCCGTGCAGGCATAGGGGTACGCATGCAGGTTAGTAAAATCACATTCTCTCTCTCTCATAAGCGAGTACCAAACAAAAGCTATTCACTTACAGCTGTACGGTCCACGGAGGGAGATTGTCTGGGATCTTCCCCAATTTCAGCCGGCTACAGTCCACTTGGTCCCCAACACACCGACACGGAGACGGGCAGGCCCTTTCGCCCACTCCAAGAGTAAATTCCAGTCCGGAAAACAGCAGAAAAACGATGGGCAACTTCGCAGCGTCGAGTAGTAGCTGCTTCGCAGCCGACATTTTTGACGCTCGCTAAAGTAGCCTACGCCTAAAAACTAAAAAAGAAAATATTTTCCTAAACACACGGGTGTCGAAATTCCATAGAGAAGAATAACGCATTCACATTTAGCGACGGTGTGTTTTGTTATTCCGAAGCAGCCCTTCTTCTTTCAGTTGAAATGGTAAAACAGTGAAAGCACAGACCACACTTCTCCATACCTCCAGAAAACTTTTTCTGCCTGTACCTCACTTCGCTCTCGCAGCCGCGATTACATGCCAGACTCCCCATAGCGAGCTCGCCCAATGGATTTTGCAACTGAGGCACATGACTCAAAAACAATGGTTAAGGGGGGTGGAGGGGGGGACGTGCGAGTGGGATTCGGGAAACGTAGTCCAAATAGATCAGGGAACTAAGTAAACTTTTTAAAAGTGAAAAATCCACCGTCGATGTTTTCGCTGGATTGCTGCTTCCATGCAGGCATTCATAAGGATTCTTGCGCATGCTAAGCGAACTAAAACAGAAAGGCTGACCAAACTTTAACCCAAACAAGGCGCAACATGTAATACACATTTAAAGTTGCTAATATTGGCCGTATAATTATATATACATTTTTAAGCGACTTATGGTATTATTCGTTTGAGTCGGTTTCTTTTAAACCCTTGTGTTCCGTTTAGCCAACTTATTAGCACCCGTAAATTGTTACCCTTTGTCAAGTATACACAGGGATTTAATTGCGATTTCAAAGCAATACAGAAATTTTAATTACGCAAAATAAATAAATAAATAAATAAATAAATAGGATCTTTGTGATCTTTCTATCAATTACAAACAATATACAGAAAACAATACATATGGTTCATGTTTGCCATTTGTCGCTTGATCACATTTCACATTGAGTGTCAATTAAATAATAATAATAATAATAATAATAATAATAATAATAATAATGAGGAGGACATTGCTAGAAAACCATTCAATTCACTCTGACAGCCAAAAATGTCAGTTAAGAACAGTTGAAAATGAAACGCACACTGCTTGACAGAAGGTAAATGTACAAAATAAAGTTTAATAAAATGGTGCAGTTACATGGTGGGACTCGAACACACATCAATAAAAAAAATAAAAAAATCAAGTATCTTGGTCAATGTATGCTTCATAAGATTCGGCCGCGTTCTGGCTAGAAAAGTTAACGAGGCGTGCGTGAAAGTCACTCGGAACCAGCACTACTGTCGTGACTGGGGTGAAATGCCCATGATGATTCAAGGGGCCCACAAAAATTCCAGTACTCCCCTGATCGGACCTCTCTTGGTTCCCTGGATCCCGATGGGAACTACTGGCGGCCTGTAGTGTAGTGGATAAGGTACATGACTGGGACCTGCAAGGTCGGTGGTTTGATCCCCGGTGTAGCCACAATCTGCACAGCCGTTGGGCCCTTGAGCAAAGGCCCTTAACCCTACATTGCTCCAGGGGAGGGCAGTCTCCTGCTTAGTCTAATCAACTGTATGTCGCTCTGGATAAGGGCATCTACCAAATGCCATTAATGTAATGTAATGTAATGTAACTGCTCAAAGGCTGCCATGTTTGACCATGGGACCATGGGCGCCAGAGCACAGGATGCCTAAACGGGAAGGGATTTGCGTGGCCCTGGAGTCCCTGGAGTCCCTGGAGAGTCACTGTGGAATCAAACTCCTGACAGGCATCGCTGGCCTTGTTTTTTCAGCTAGCATTCTCTGTAGTTTGGCAAACCACACTGGGAGTTCTCGTATAAAGCACACGCATTTAAAGCATCTCAAATTATGATTTTGTTCCTCTTTAGCACCTGTCGTGTTCGTGTTGTCTGGTAAGATTAAAGTAGAACCACACTTTGATACAAATGTATTTTCGTGTCATATTTTGCCAGCGACTAATAGCAAAATACGGGGGTGAAGTTTAACCTACTTTTCCTCACATATGTAGGGTAATTGGTCAGAGAGAGATTGCTCTGAGAAAATGGGACGAGGGCGAAATCATTGAAAACAGCCGCAGGCCTGCTGGTACAGAGCTGCCCAGTCGATTCAGCTCACCATCAACAGTGTGATGCCCGGCACAGACCTGGTACTGGATTTAAATAAATGTATAAACTGGTTGATAAAAAAAGCCAAACTAGGGACGGGAGTTATAGCAATAGCGATAATCTCTGTAACGCAGAACATCACCTACATGAAACTGGTGTAAACTGGCAGTAATGATGCTACGTCTCTTGGCATTGTCCCTCCTCATATAAACATTAAATAAATAAATTTAAAAAATAGAAATAATGAAAGATGAGAGATGGGGGGGGGGGGCAGAACCTTCTAGATAGAGAAAATGGAATGCACTTCCCTTCTCTTTGTTGACTTTTCCAAATAAAACACAACGTTGGAAGCGCGCCGGAACCCACACAGAAATCGTAACGGGCCAAACAAATCTTCCGTCCATCTCTCATCCTAATCGCCCCGTTCCCTGGTTGGCCATTGTTCCCTTTTGTCTAGATACTTCACTTGAATTTTCTCAAGTAAATATCCTCTGAATAAAAGCATCTGCCTCACAGGTGTATGGTGCTGGAGGTGCCCAGAGCCAGCCTGTCGTCCAGTCTCCCAACACTGGTCCCGGAGAGCCACAGGGTCCGCTGGTTTTCATACTCTGCACTTATTCACTTAGAGCCGTTTATCACAGTTAACTCACCTCAGCTGGTTACCTGGGTCTCAACTGGGTGCTAATTTTAAGGTGAAAACTGAAACCAGTGCACCCAGTATCTGCCCAGGACCACAGCTGTAGTCTGTACTCTCAGGAGAGTGGTGAGCCAACTCTAACTGGTCCTTTAGTAGCTGTAATTAAGTGCACTTTTACTAAGTGCACTTTTGAACACTCCGCTGTGAAGCAAGCAGTGCGCCAGACCACGCTGTAAATGGGCTTGCTTGCTGCACTCTGGACTTATGCACTAATGCAAACGGCTGCATCAAACGGCTGCGTACCTTAGGGCGGCCTGTAGCGTAGTGGTTAAGGTAAATGACTGGGACACGCAAGGTCAGTGGTTCTAATCCTGATATAGCCACAATAAGATCCGCACAGCCGTTGGGCCCTTGAGCAAGGCCCTTAACTCTGCATTGCTCCAGAGGAGGATTGTCTCCTGCTTAGTCTAATCAACTGTACGTCGCTCTGGATAAGAGCGTCTGCCAAATGCCAAATAATGTAAAAACAAACAAAATCACACTGAATGAGCTGAAATCACACTGAATGAACTGAAATCACACTGAATGAGCTGAAATCGCAAACTGAATTAACTGAAATCACACACTGAATGAGCTGAAAGCGCAAACTGAATTAACTGAAATCACACAGAATCAGCTAAAATCACACTGAACGAGCTGAAATCACACTGAATTAACTGAAATCACACAGACTGATCTGAAATCACACTGAACACGTCTGCTAAATGACAAAAATGTAAATGTAAATGTTAAATGAATGAACTGAAATCACACACTGAATTAACTGAAATCACACAGACTGAGCTGAAATCACACCAAATGAGCTGAAATCACACTGAATGAGCTGAAATCACACTGAATGAGCTGAAATCGCACACTGAATGAGCTGAAATCACACTGAATGAGCTGAAATCACACAGACTGAGCTGAAATCACACACTGAATGAGCTGAAATCACACTGAATGAGCTGAAATCACACTGAATGAGCTGAAATCACACACTGAATAAGCTGAAATCACACCCCGTCACTGCGGTGCTTTAAGCTCTGGCGGCCCTGAATGAGGATCTCTTCCCCCAGCCGTGGGAGCCCGTCTCCAGGCCACAGGCAGCCTTCAGGCCTCAAACTCTGGAGCCCGGCGCACGGCTCGGAGAAGCAAGGCCCCAGGAATTTGGACATGTCGACCGAAACCAGGGAGGTCCCGTCAAAGTGTGGACGGAGGGTATTTGCTGAGTCTGCTTCCCCCCCTTTGCTAGTGCTCAAAATGGCCGCCGGCCAGCCATTATGCTCAGAATAGCAGCAGCAGCAGCAGCAGCAGCAGCAGTGTTTACCCAGAATGCCCAGGTGTTACCCAGCCAGGAAAAACAGCGGGGTGGAGAGCGAGGGGTGTAGCCAGGCAGAGGCACTTTACAGTAAATAATTCGGCTGAAGGTCTGAAAGCGGCGGGCTGTAGCCGTGCTCACAGGGCTGGAACAGACACGTCAGGCCTGGATTCCATTAAACTCAGTCGCCGGAGTCAGGACTCACAAATAAAGGCTTGCCGTCGTTGACAGAAACAGTTCGGCGTGTTGGTTTTGGTTACGGTTTGATTTGCCGAAGCGCATTTCCAGTCAGATCAAAGATGTTATTTCGCATTTTTACCTTTTACCTTTCCTCAAAGGAGCACAATGAGAAGTCCCATACAAATGTTTTACTTTTTATTACAGGCCTTTAGCAGACACCATCTAGAGCGACTTGCACACTTTTTGCATTTCTAATATAGTATCCATTTTATAGGGCTGGATGTTGACTGAAGTGATTCAGGTCTGGTGCTTCGCTCGAGGGCACGCCAGCTCGAGTCCTAGCTGGGAATCAAACCTGCAACCTTACGGTTTTCTGCATGTTCCTGGGCTCTGGCTCAAGCGCGACACGTTGGACAACAGAGACCTGTCGTCAAGGTAACATACGAGCCCCTGTGCCGGTGTGGGGCAGCGGCCGGTGAGCGGGCGGCATTCCAAACGCGGTCCGAGACCCCAAACAAACAAGCCACGCACCCGCCGGAACAGCCCATAAAGCGCCCGGGGTCCTGCCGCATTCTTCACGGCTGCGATACCCCGCTTCCCGCGATTATTGAAATGACATCGACTGCGGCTTTCAGGTAGTCGCCAAACAGCCTTTTCGGCAATCCTCAGGTTCCTGCAACACACCTGTTTGACATCGTTTTGGACTCTGTGCTCTATTGATCTTGCCTGGTGCAATCGAGCCAACCAAGAGGACTAGAAGGTGGGGCTTGCACTTTGTGAGAGCATTTCGTTGGTTCCAAATTCCAATACTCCGGACAAGCTCAGTAAAGCGTACAAAAGTATTTGAATCCAAAACAATGATGTAGTTGTCTGTTTTACAATCCCATAGGCGGTTCCACATCTGTATTTTAACATGTTAATCTAAACAATGATTTACTGAGAAAGTTCACAATCTGCCGGGGCATTATCACATATTTTAAAGAAGAAATAAGTCAATTTATTGCCGCTATTAGTTTTTCAAATTGTCCACACTATTGAGGGCATTAGGGCAAACAAAGAATGCACATCACTTTGACTCTTCGAGCTCTATTCAGTGTCAGATGGAGCAAGCGTGGCACGTGCCTCAACAACAAATGGCTTTCGGGTCACTTGGTATGTTGCTTTAGGGCAATATCGAATCTGGTCAAATTAATTACTGATTCTTCAAAGCAATAACCGCATCACTGGCCTGAAGGTCAATAACAAAATCAGTGCTGGTGCTGTCTGATCTTTGAGAGATTTATTGTTTAACATTGGTTTAAACATTTACTTCAAAAGGCTGTTGTGCTTAAAGGTAATCAGTTATTTACCAAAACAGTGTCATGTTTACTGTGTCCTTCAGTGAAGGAGTTTTTACTTTCTCACCTTTCTCGTTGCTGAATACATTGGTGACAAGCTGGGATTTGTGGCCTAGCACACACTACAGTTTTTCGCTGATGCATATATTCAGAACAGTTATAATGTTACTGTAAGCAGACCAAAATGACTGTGGTAAGCCACTCCACTGAAGGGTTTAAAAGGATGGCTCACATTCTGGGCTTATTTGATATTATTGAGTGTATGCTTTTTGTATTAGCCCAGACATCACAAAATGAATGGACAGATTACATTTAAAGTGTTCATAATAATTAATACAAATATTCAGTTTATATAGTGCAAAACCAAAGAAAAAGATGAAACATATACACACTGTACAGGCTGTCTGATACCCACTTCACAAAATATCTAAAATATCTTTAATTGCAAAACAAACCCCCAAAAAAAAAAAAAAAAAAAAAAAGACCACCTCTTTACCTGTTCTTTGCCCAGGGCCGTTTGCAGCACTTTTCAGCATTATGCGCGAGGGCGGTCACAAGCTAATGAAACCGCAGAGAACACGGTTACGCGGTGAACCCCCAAGGAGGTCCCCAGCAGCAGTGGAAGCATTTGGAGCGCAGTAAAGACACAGCTGTTAAAACAGTTAGCGCAGCTTGACCCTTTCTGGCGATTTCAGGGGACCGGCCACAGGGGAAGGGGAACTGTTTCCATGGTAAATCTACATTAGCGAGCGTAGCATGATCCCCCCCCCCCCAAAAAGGGTCCCGGAAAAGCGAGTGCCAAGAGTGAACCGAGCCGAGCGATTGGCGTGTAATACGCGCATCAAAATGGCCGCTCGTAACCCCGCTCGCATCAAAACGCGCAAACGAAAAACAAAAAAACAGGAACAAAAGTTTATGGAGTTGCACCAAATACCTGTGGTTGTTTCACCATCTGCTCCCCCCCACCTGGCCGGTTTAACGACCTTTATGTGGTGGAAGTTTCCATGGTTTTATGAAAAATGTTATCCCTCCCGTCTTTGCTTTCGAACGTATTCCACGTGCATCTTTCTGAAGTGGGGCCCCGGCACGATCGCACTGTATGCAGAAAACAGAACATTCCTCCCCCAGAGTCTCCCTCTCTCCTGCTGAGGACCCGAGGGCTGCTCGGCAGGGCCTGAGGAAGCGTTCTTTAGTGTGGAATACCCGGGGGACCTGTTGGCCAACGATGGAAAACCTGCGCCTCCAGCTGACCGTACAGCATTCCCTCCAGCTACCTATCGTTGCAGAGTCGTTAAAACATTGTAGTCAAACTTATAGTCGTTACAGAGCTATTCCCTGTAGTTAGCCTTCGTTGTAGTGGGGTTAGAATATTCCCTCCAGCTAACTGTCGCTACAAAGAAGGTAAAACATTCCCTCCAGCTAGCTGTTATTACAGGGAGGGTAAAACATTCCCTGCAGCTAGCTGTTATTACAGGGAGGCTAAAACATTCCCTGCAGCTAGCTGTTATTACAGGGAGGGTAAAACATTCCCTGCAGCTAGCTGTTATTACAGGGAGGGTAAAACATTCCCTGCAGCTAGCTGTTATTACAGGGAGGGTAAAACATTCCCTCCAGCTAGCTGTCGTTAGAGAGAGGGTAAAACATTCCCTCCAGCTAGCTGTCATTAGAGAGAGGGTAAAACATTCCCTCCAGCTAGCTGTCGTTAGAGAGAGGTTAAAACATTCCCTCCAGCTAGCTGTCGTTAGAGAGAGGGTAAAACATTCCCTCCAGCTAGCTGTCGTTAGAGAGAGGGTAAAACATTCCCTCCAGCTAGCTGTCGTTAGAGAGAGGGTAAAACATTCCCTCCAGCTAGCTGTCGTTAGAGAGAGGGTAAAACATTCCCTCCAGCTAGCTGTCGTTAGAGGGTAAAACATTCCCTCCAGCTAGCTGTCGTTAGAGGGTAAAACATTCCCTCCAGCTAGCTGTCGTTAGAGAGAGGGTAAAACATTCCCTCCAGCTAGCTGTCATTAGAGGGTAAAACATTCCCTCCAGCTAGCTGTCGTTAGAGAGAGGGTAAAACATTCCCTCCAGCTAGCCATCATCGGGTACTCCCCTCATTCTCCTTTCAAGGCGGGGGGGACCAGAACACCTGAGGTCGGGAAAGAGATCCAGTGGAGCTTCACAATCAGCACCTGCGAGGCGGTTCTGCAGAGGGAGGGATTCTGGGTGCCTGCGGGAGCAGCTCCACCTCAGCCGGGCCTCCGTCCGGCTGCAGGCCCACCCTGCATGAGAGGCTCTGCTGTGTGCCATCACTGCCTGCTGCCAAGTGGAACAAAATGTGGATAGACCTCACAGCTCGGAGTGGAAAACTTGTGCAAGTTTGTGGATGTGTGTGTTACGCATGTGTCTATGTCTGTGTGTGTGTGTGTGTTCATGTGTTGTGTGTTGTGTGTTATGCGTTTGTCTTGTGTGTGTGTGTGTACATGTTGTACGTGTGTTGTGTGTCTTTGTGGTAGTGATTGTGTGTTATGCGTTTGTCTTGTGTGTGTGTACATGTTGCACGTGTGTTGTGTGTCTTTGTGGTTGTGATTGTGTGTTACGCGTTTGTCTTGTGAGTGTGTGTGTGTGTTGTGTGTGTATGCGAGTTTGATGAGTGTGTGTGTTTTTGTCTGTCACACGTGTGCGCGTCATTTGTCGCGTGTGGGTCGGGAGCGTGCGTCGTGCGCGTGTGCGTGTGAACCCTCGTACACGCGCATTGATTACAAGCACGTGCGCAAATCGTGTTAAACAACCAACGAGCAAAGCGGCCGCCTTTCACAAAACGGAAAACAGAGGTCGCGGGAGCTGTGCGGCGCGTCGAACCCTCACCGGCTCGGTGACGAACTCTTAAATCACCTCCGGAGCGGGGCGAGTCAGAGCATGCGCTGAGTAATACGAGGCCACGACAGTTTCCTGCCACTTCCTGTCTGACGCCATCTTTTCTTGCCCGTACAGATTAGTTCAGGTAATGCACTGGGGGAGGGGCCCTTACACCGTCCTTCAGAAGCTCTCAAGCAGAAGGCTAACGTTTACGGCATTGGGGCCTTGCTGCTCAATATAGCAAGCTGGTTGTATGCAGGAGAAAGAATTGTTAGTTCTGGTTCTACAGCATCCAGTGACCTCTAAAATGCAAACGGCAGTGTGTGTGTGTGTGTGTGTGTGTGTGTGTGTGTGTGTGTGTTTGTGTGTGTGTGTTGGGTGAGGGGGGGATTAACTGCCTGCCACCCTGCCTCAGTTGCCCCTTTTTCTCCCAAACACACCACAGCCCCAGAGACTTGGTAAATGGTAAATGGCAGGCATTTATATAGCGCCTTTATCCAAAGCGCTGTACAATTGATGCTTCTCCATTCACCCATTCATACACACACTCACACACCGACAGCGATTGGCTGCCATGCAAGGCCCCGACCAGCTCGTCAGGAGCATTTGGGGGTTAGGTGTCTTGCTCAGGGACACTTCGACACAGCCCAGGCGGGGGATCGAACCGGCAACCCTCCTACTGCCAGACGACTGCTCTTACTGCCCGAGCCATGTCGCCCATGTTGTGCTTTAACTGGTGACACTGGGCAACCCTTACGACACAACCTCAATTCCCAACAAAGGGAAGCTACCCCCTATTTACTTATTTACCTCCGAGACATCGACTTCCATCTCTGTTGTAAAAGCACGTGGGACTTCGGGCTCTGGTGCATAAAAATATCAGATAACTGTGTTGCAGTGAATGGTCTTCATGGGGACATTTTACAAAGAGGCTTTTGGGCCCAAAAGAGCAAGGAAACATTTCTGAATGTGTCCGAAAAAAGACAGGGCTCACATACTTCTCCCAGAACACCAAAAGAAATAGTCTTGCATGCTGCCAGAAGACACATACTTACACCCCCCTTCTTGATTGGGATACTGCATATGCAACATACTCTGTGAACGAGCCTCTCAGATATTATGTAGAAATGCAAAACAGAAAAAATAGAGAAATGACTGCACTGCCCACTACTGAATCAGTGTGTCAATTGCACCTTGGATTTGCTGTGACATTTATTCTGGTTTGGTGTACCCTCAAGTCTTTTCCAAATACCCTAAAATGGGTGAACCATAGCTTTTTGAGATGTCAGGTAAGTGCAGAAAAACCCTTTAAACTTAAAAACAATATAAATTAAAATGTTTCCAACAGAAAGTAGGTTTTAATGGGGGTAAATACTGTGATACCTCGCATTGTTTACAACCCGGAACCGTGTTTACTTACATCATCACTGTTATGTACACTACTGAGGGTCCAAAAGCAGACCAACGGATAATCGAAAAACGTAATTTATTCAGTCCAAGTTCAGAGCCAAGAGATCATTTGCATAGAGTTGGAGACGTGGAGACAGGTGCGAACACTTTGTTGAAACTAAGCAAGTAATCAGGGATAGCATAGGAAGGCGGAGTTATAGAACAGCATAGAAATCTAGGAGATAATGTTATTTAGTTACGTGATTTCCGGAAACCGGAAGTGACGTATATTACCGAAGCCGGAAGTGACGTATATATTCATATTCTTTATTTTTTATTTTTATTTTTTTTTTCTTACTTCCAGCTTCTCTCATCATTAAATGTTTCTTGCTGTTCTATAACTCAGCCTTCCTATACTACCCCACAAAAACAAAAAACTAAAAAATCCCTTTGGGTTTTCGAAAATATACGTCACTTCCGGTTTCGATAAATTTGCGTTATTTCCGGTTGCGAATAATATACGTCATTTCCACTTCCGGTATATTCCTGAAAACCGGAAGTGTTGCAGTGTTAGATACAATCTGTCCAAAGTGACAGATACTTTGGACGCTGCAATTGTTAGGATAATTATTATTATTATTAGATATAATTATTAGATCGCTAGTTTGCATTAATAATTAGCAGTTTATATAGACGTGCTCAGAGCGACGCTTCCTCCTATTTTGGAATGGTATGGTGTGTCAGCACCAGAGTCTGCTCTCTCCCCTTCTCTGCCCTGGACCCCATCCCCTCAAACATCTTTCAGGCAATCACGCCTGACATCCTCCCATTTGTCACCTCCCTTGTTAACTCCTCTCTGTCCTCTGGCTGCTTTCCCTCATCATTTCATTCAAGAGGGCCTACATCACCCCGCTCCTAAAACCCACTCTTGACCCCTCCTACATTCAAAACTACCGTCTCTCCTTCTCCTTCCTTTTCTAACCAAATCCATTGAACCAGCCGCCTCCAACCAACTCTCTTCCTTCCTCTCACAGAATAACTTGCTGGACCCCCACCAATCCAGACCTGGCCACTCGACGGAGACTGCACTCCTCTCTGTCAATGAGTCCCTTCAGGCTGCACAAGCAACCTCTCTCTCCTCTGTCCTGATCCTTCTTGACCTCTCTGCGGTGTTCGACACAGTCAACCACTCCATCCTCTTAGCCTCCCTGGCATCTACAGGGATCTGTGGCACAGCCTTAGAGTGGATCCAATCTTATCTCTTTGGCCGGTCCTCCCAGGTGTCCTGGGCTGGAGGAGTGTCAACCCCTCGCCCCCTTGTTACAGGAGTCACCCAGGGCTCAGTCCTCCTCTTCTCCATCTACACGAGATCCCTTGGCCCCGTTATCTCTGCTCATGGCATCTCCTATCATTGTAATGCCGATGACACCCAACTCTTTCTCTCCTTCCCCCCATCAGACACACAGGTCTCTACCCGTGTCTCCGCCTGCCTGAGAGACATCCAGAGCTGGATGGGCAGCCACCATCTAAAGCTCAACCCAGGTAAGACGGAGGTAATCTTCGTCCCTGCTTTAACCTCTCCCTTCTCTGATACCACAGTGACCTCATCCCCTAGTGCAAGAAACCTTGGAGTGGTGATGGACAACAGGCTATCCTTCTCCGAGGACATCGCTACGGTGACCCGGGCGTGCAGGTTCTTCCTGTACAACATCCGGAGAATCCGACCCTTTCTCACCACCTACTCCACTCAGCTCCTTGTTCAAGCAATGGTCCTGTCCTGCTTGGACTATTGCAATTCTCTGCTGGCTGGCCTTCCAGCATCTGCCAGCAGACCCCTACAACTGATCCAATTTCAATTTAAAACTTTGGTGCTCGCATACCAGGCAATTAAAGGATCAGCCCCTGTATATATTCAATCCCTTATCAAGACCTATACACCAACAAGACCCCTCCGTTCTGCCACTTCATGCCGTCTGGCGCCTCCCGCTCGCCACACCTGCACTTCACGCTCACGACTGCTGTCTGTCCTGGTCCCACGGTGGTGGAATGACCTCCCGGTGGATGTCAGAACGGCAGAGTCTCTAACCTCCTGAAGACTGAAGACCCATCTCTTCAGGCTACACCTTTCCCTCCCCAACTCACAATCACCATGATTAGCCTTAGACTGTAATGGCACTTATGTATAGATATTGTTACTTGTATAGGTATTGTTGTTTTTATTGTATTCTCTGGGTTTGGCAACATTTGCAGTATGAGACACAACATATGGTAGGTGTTAACAAAGTTGGTTTTCAAAAAAATCTTCCATTGCTTTTACATGAATATTGCACAAATATGGGGGCCTATTAAATGGTTTTAATGCAATAAGGATACAGTAGATTTTTGAGCACGTTTGAAACTTTTTTTTTTAAGTTTCACATTTTTTAGCATTGCACATTACATTTTGTGTTGTTGAAAGGGGGAAATGTATTCATGCAATTCCTCATGATTAATTAAGTCAGTGTCTCAAACACAGGCAGTGGTAAAAATGGTAAATAGACGGCATTTATTTTGCGCTTTTATCAAAAGTGCTTTCCAATTAATACCTCTCATTCATCCATACACTCACGCTGCCATGGCAACCACTAGACAGCCTCCATCCTCCCCCTACTGCTGCCCCAGTGACTGGATTGTGTCATCAGGACAGATCAGGAGTTGTTGCACTCGTAAGTTAGGGGTGATAGCCAGGGGCGGTTTGAGGATTTTTTTTTTACCGGGGTGGGAAAGGGGGGTCCAAGGGTTGTCTGGGGGGGGGCACCATATCTGGGGTGGCCACCTGGCTTCACGCGCACAAATCATTTTTGGGGTTATTTATGTGTTTTATTGTTTCATGTGCAAAAGTCTACTAAGCATTACTAGTCTACAAAAACATAAATGAATAGGCTATAGTGTTGGCATATACTATATATACCATACGTATATATATATATATATGATATATACATTAAATATTGTTATCATAACACAATTAGATATTTATGGACCAAGAAGAAAAACAAATTGTTTGGCCATATTTAAGGGCATTAAAGTCATGGACTGTGTTTGGCAGAACAAACTACATGATGTCGAGCAATCCCTGCCATGGCACATCAACATAATACAAATATTTACAGACTTGTTTCAAGTCTGTAAAGTCTGTTTTGTTTGAGAAGAAGAATACCATGAAGTGACTGGATAAGTAACACATGCATCAGAGCTGGTGAGAATGTGATTTTGGACAAAGAATGTGTATTATCATCATGATGTACCGGAGATTATTACAATAAATAATGCTCTGACCTATAACTAAGCCTCTTCAAGAATTTGCGGTCATGAATGTCTAACAAATTAGCTTAATAAAGGATTAATGAAATGAATTAAAATTATGATAATACACATTGTTGCTTTTTCCAAAATCACATTCTCACCAGCTCTGATGCATGTTACTAATCCAGTCACTTCAGTTAGTCTTCTTCTGAATTAATACAGAGAACACAAACTCGACATAATGAAATACACTCAAAATAACGACATAAGACAAATTATCTTCATTGAAATTAAATCTTTTAAAACAATAGATGGGTCAGACACAAGGTTTCTCTCGATAGTTAAATGTTGTAAAGCAATATTTTACTAACTACTAGTAATTTAGATATTGTACAGTACTAATCCGATTAATACACTTACTGTCTGTCTAACTAAGAAACCAACAGTCACTTAAATTGGATAGTTTAGATTTACATTATTGGCATTTGGCAGACGCTCTTATCCAGAGCGACATACAGTTGATGAGACTAAGCAGGAGACGATCCTCCCCTGGAGCAATGCAGGTTTAAGGGCCTTGCTCAAGGGCCCAACGGCTGCCCGGATCTTATTGTGGCTACAATCAGGTAACTACATAGTTTTCCACGCTGTTCTAGAACTCCGCCTTCCTATGCTATCCCTGATTACTTGCTTAGTTTCAGCGAAGTGTTCGCACCTCTCTCTTACTATCACTACGTCTCCAACTCTGCAAATTAACTTGTGTTTGGATTATCCGTTGATCTGCTTTTGGATCCTCAGTAGCTACCGTACATAACAGTGATGATGAGTCTCCGGTAGGGGAGGGGCGATGCCCTGTGCAAAAACGCCGACTTTAAAACGGCATACAGAAGAGGAGTGAGGATGAACTGCATGAGTGAGTGAATTTCTTGCGTGTGTATTTCAAATTGAATTTTCAGAAATGCGCATTTGTAAATTCAAACACTTACCAAATAATATATACGTGATGTGTGGTAGAGTAGCCAAGTTTCTAAACCTGGGTGTCCTCGCACAATCGATATTAGCATACTGTATCTACGTTCTGGGAAATAGCAGAAATAAGTTAGCTAAACAGACCAACTCCAAGAGCAAGTGTATTTCTTACAATCATATTGGTAAATTATGAACAATTCTAAGAATTACAGTAGTGTGCAGTGAGGATTATATACTTAACGCAATGAAGATAAATCAGAAACCAAGTACTATTAAGTATTTATTTAATGTAATATTGGTTCATGTAGATGAAAAATAAGTAAACAGATAACAATATAGTGTGAAAACAAAAATAATAGAAAAAAGTCACCCTTTGCCACCCTTTGCTTTGATTAGAGCATTGAATCGTTCACATATTTTTTAAATTCTTCACTCCATTCCATATTGTTTGAAGTTCATTGCAAAGAGATTCTTTCAATGTTACAACAGATTTATTTATTTTGGTATCCAGCAAATCCCAGATTTGCTCAATCAGATTAAGGTCTTGAGCGGGCCAAATCATAAGTTTTATATACTTTTATGGGGGCGACATGGCTCAGGCAGTAAGAGCAGTCGTCTGGCAGTCGGAGGGTTGCCGGTTCGAGCCCCTGCCCGGGCTGTGTCGAAGTGTCCCTGAGCAAGACACCTAACCCCCAAACGCTCCTGACGAGCTGATCGGGGCCTTGCATGGCAGCCAATCGCTGTCGGTGTGTGAGTGTGTATGAATGGTTGAATGAATGGAGAAGCATCAATTGTACAGCGCTTTGGATAAATGCCTGCCATTGTTATGTCACCAGATAATTTTTTTCATCAAGTGACCAACCGGCATCATGTCAGGCTACAATGCGGCTATGAACAATCTCAGAGAGCTCCTTCCGTCATGTCATTGTGTTTAACACTGTGACACTGCTCAAAGTTCATGTTACCTTAAATACTGGAACAACTGACCATCAGAAGTAATTTTGCAGAATAATGTTGCTTCAGACCAGTTTAAACAAATCTCTGTCTAGCATCAACAATCATGGAATGTGCCTTCAAACATGCATTCATGCTATGCAAAAGTCAAAAAATAAAAATGATGTTTTCAGTGTTTCTGTTTATTAGCCATACTTTTACACCAATGTAATTGTGGGAATTATTTTTTTTGTTCTCATTGTCTACAATAGTATTGTTCAGTGTTGCTGATGTGGCTCCACCGGTGATGCGCTTCCACCCAACGCGGCCACCTGGAGTGCAAATGAGTCCGGCACACACCCAAACTCCACTGGACTTGTTCATATTATTCTTGTTCAAATCAGAGATTACTGGCGGCGGAAAAATATTTTTTCTATCACTGCGGACTCCACAGAGACGTTTGCTAAGTGGTCTTCAGCTGGAAGATCTTAAATCGACAATGCCACCTAGCGGCAAGAGATTACATCACAGCACTTCCTGCCCAGCGTTGATAGTAAATGTGACAGAACAACCAATGAAATGCCTCTTACATAAAAGTAATATCATCCCACGCACGAATTGAGAGAGGAAGTGGAAGTGGTGTACATATGGGTAAGGTTATGTAAAACTGTCGGCCTAGAACTTCTGGTGTGCACCTCACTTCATCGCATGTCACAATATCCATATATTCGACAATACGTTCAAAGTGTAGCGTGAATTTGTATACTGTAGGCGATACAAACATCATTGCATCAGCGTGTTTTTTTCCCTTAGCAGATCTGTGTAGTATATTTTCCTCCACTTTGGAGCGCATCTAATTTAAATGCTGCCATGATGCAATCATGGTTGCTTCACTTTATTATAATTATTGCTGCACGGTTAGGGGTGTATTAATTGCTGTGGTTTTACATGAAGGGACTGTAATTGTCCTCAAGCCAATTAAATATCATATTGTCTGTGCAGCTGACATGGCCTTAAAGCGCCTATGCAACACAAACACGATGTAGCTCTAAATTTAAACTAATCCCTGAAGACAAACACAGTTGACCTAATTCGACTTCATCTCTGTTTTCAAGGCTGGATATAGCTACGACGTCTTCTGCATCTCCACAACAAATTTCGTTTCACTATGAAGTAGACTAATCGCATCTTCTAATAATAAATTCAATCCCTTTCCCCCCGTCATCATTAGGAGGCTGCAACTTGTGCCTTGCCCTTTGTCTCCGCTCTTTCTAACCATCCAAAGCATCAGCAGGTTGTCAGAGCGCCGTCATGCAGCGAGGCAGCTACGTCATCATTCTAGTAAGCTAGCGAGCTACGGTTTCAGACAGTCTTCTCCCAACACGGGCAAGGTCAGCGGCTAAGGACCACAGTCGGCTAAGGGATCTGGTTTTGCATTTCAGAAAGGTAACGTGGAATTTATTCAAAGTGTACGAGATTTTAAGAGTGCTTAGGAAAATAAGTAACCTACATTTGCGTTGCGTTAGCCAGCAGTGGTTAATTCAAATGTCACCTGGTGATGCGCTGTGCATTGGTATTCAGTAATAGCTAACGTTTGACAGTATTGTCGTACGGGATGTAGAAAGAATTAAGAGCTTGTTATCAGTGGTTTTTGGCATTCAGGTTCAGGCCTGCTCATTGTGAGCGCGACTTCCAAATAACCTCTGAATGTAGCTTACACATCTTGCGGGATTATTCAGTGGCGTGGTCTCTGTGGCTATATTCGCTAGCTTCCTGCATCGCATCCTCTCTCGTGTTAGGGCTTGCAAAAAAAAAAAAACTTGCTGTTGTAAAGTAAGAACACAGTCAGCTAAGTTATTGATCTAAATGCAATCTGCATGAACTTGAATACAATTTCGAGTCATGTTCGTGTTAGACCGGTATCACGCGCTCGCGTGACAGCTACCGTTTTGTATCCATTTTCTGGTTGCGCCCCCGTCATTGGCTCTCCATCAGCCGCGCCATCCAGAGAAAGTGGAGAGGCGAACAAGGGGCCGGGACGGCGCAGAGAGGAGTACTTTAGACTGGAGGCATATCCTACACTTATCATGAGTTCAAGCGGGTTCATATTATGTCATCATTTGTTGTAAGGTTTAACATAACAGACAGTCTTTACCTTCGTGTCTCCTAGCTGGTTTAAAATCCAAATTACGCAGCATGTCTCCACCCCCGTTTTAAGAACTGTCTATATTGTTCAACCACGAAGTTAAGTCCTCTACAATAATCTATTGGATAATGTATTGCTATTCTGTATTAAACTTAATGATCTCTTTGAAACCCTTCGGTTGTACAATGTGATTTTAGTTACCACAGTTCTAAACGTACCGCCCCGCTAAAAAGTGGAAGTGGATGTTTCCTGCATAATTCGCAAAATATATGCTAACTGTGCAAGTTCTTTTGTTCACAAACACATTTACCCCAGCAAACTGTTTGAAAAGGGACAAAAATAACATATAACATTTCTTTTAACCCTTTTTTTTTTGACAACCCTTGACTGAACACAGACTGCAGACTTTGTGCTGTAAGCCTTTGGGCAGGGTGCTGTGCCGGCTAATCTGCATGGTAAGAGGTTCGTATTGATCACTCACTGCAGTGATCAGATAAGTTGACAGCAGTCTTTGGCAACTCTCTGCGCGCCTCTGCTACAACCCCCCCAGTGCGACGCGTTTCGCAAAGTATCGACAACAGGCGTGACGGAAAGGGGAAAACAAATGTATGGGTTTGTCTGTGCAAGACGGAACACTCACAAAACAAACATCTTATTGTCAAATTATCGACACGCAATATGGAGTACATTTCTGTGCCAATCAAAAAAAGCAATAACAAAAAAAAACTGAAGGTAAAGATTAAGCTGCAAGTATGAGAAAATTATACTGGAGCGGCAAGCCCTTGATGCGAGGCTTCAGAAACGTAATTTCTTTGCATGCTGCTTTGCCTAATACGCTTGGCCCTGCAAGCCTGGCCCCCACAATGCTTGTGTCCATCACTGGGCCAGTGTCTGGGTTCATGGAGACTCAAGGCCATTCAGAAGTGGGTTAAAGAACAAATTCCCTGAATGGTTTGCGCAATTTAGGCAAAACCCAAATGATTTGGGTGCCCCAATGAGCGTTTATTAGAGGCTTATTATGGGGGGGGGGGGGGGGGTTGAAGCTGGGTTTGAGCTGTTGATTTACGGGAAAGCAGCTGCTGTAGATCCTGTTATGCCACCAGCCGTGAGGCAAAGCGGTTCGACTCCAGCACCTGCGTTTCATTGTTTGACATTGTTATCAAGCCAGCCTATTTTGGCAAGCAACTGTTGTTTGAGGTTTGTTTCCTGAAGAGTTGGCCGTTATCTGCTGTCAATTTTGCCTGACACACACACACACACACACACACACACATAATGGAGACAGTGTAGCATGAAAGCAGCCTCAGTAACCAAACTATACACGTGAAACATACCAAGTTCAGTCAAGTTTTCCTCCAACGGCAGTGCTCGCTGACAACAGATAATCCCATGTTTCGTTCTGATATTGTGTTCGCTAGCTCGCTTGCCATCCTCTAAGACTGTGATTTTAATCCCCAGTTTCTAGGCGAAATTTTCACGACTGTAGTTAAGCAATCCTCTAAAAAAATGTTTTACTGGGGCACAATGGCTTGTGATGGCACGGCTATGTGCAAGCTCAACATAAAATTTCAAACCAAACAGGTGCAGGGGGATTTTTCTGCTCCTGTTCATTCATGCAACAGCTCTGTGGGTTTTGCACACACACACACACACACACACACACACACACACACACACACATGCAGAAACATGCACACACTCTCATACACACCTGCACACACAGCTAGAAATCCTTCACGTAGAAGGATTTCCAAGCAGCAGTTTGACAGTTGGAACTGAAGTAGATTTTTCCAATAAATCACAATTAGGTAGAACTGTGTTCTCATGCACCTTCGCACACGTGAGGGGGTTTTCGCCCCATTGACTGTGCAGATTATTTTAAAGTTTGGCCGACATTAGCTCAGAGCGGTTGTCTGGCAGTCGGAAAAGGTTGCCGGGTTTGATCCAGCGTCTTGGATAAAAAGCTGCCCATTTACCATAATGCAAAAGTATTTATTAAAAAATAATAATAATAATTTTAATCAAAATTCTCAATTTTTGGGGAGGATTCCCCAGTTGTACTCAGCTGCCATGCAATGACGATCACAGGCGTAGTTTGAACAAGGCGTTTGTGGCTTGATATTCTCGTTTAAAAGAGGACTAGCCCACAAGTCATATACTGGTTGCTTATAACCCGAGCACAGGCTGATTTTGGTTTTGGTGATTGGAATAAAGAGAGTACCTGACTGAAGTCTCAGTCTGGAGACTTGAATATTCAGGTCAACTTCAGAGTTTTAATGTGCATGTTTCCTGCAGGCAGTGACACCTGGTATTTACCTGTGAGTATCCTGCTGGTCCTTATGGCAGCTTGTGTTAACATAAGGCAGGATGATCATACCTGGCTCTGGTCATACCTGGCTGGTGACACAGAGCCTAGTGATTCCTAGGCCTTTGGGCAAAGTGTGCGATTGTGACAGACTGACCCACAGAGACTGTGACGGTGTGTGTGACAATGTACGTCTGTGACCGAGTTAATGTGTGCAAATGTCGTCATAGCTACCGAATTTGACCATGTTTCTTCTTTTGTATTTCAGATTTTTCCCTTTTTTCCTCCCAATTTAGTAGCCAATTGTACCCTCCTCTCATTCAATTTGAGTTAGTGTTAGATACACCGTCCACACCCCGCCACCCTGGCAGGCCGAGGAAGAGCGACACGCCTTCTTCAAGACGTCTCATCCCTCTTAACCGTGTCCGTGGTTCCAAGGCGTCCGAGGCGCTTATTGTACGGCGAGCAGCTGACCCTGCCAAGACCCTCCCTCTGGAGCGGCGAGCCAATTAATGCCGCTGCACATGAGCCGGCTTTTGGCAGGACCGGGAATCGAACCCCGGTCCCCGGTGTGCAACTGCAGCGAACTGCAACCACAAGTCCGCTGCATCCTTAGCCTGTTGCGCCACCGCGGCCCCTTGACCATGTTTCTTGACCAACATAGCTGGAGATTTAAAGATTTAAGTACATTTCAGAACTTCATTTCTGCGCATGCTGCTCTGGCTAATACGCCTGACATTAGGCTCCCGCAAGGCATGTGTCAATCACCAGGTCGCTGGGTTTATGGGGACTCCATTCAGTCACACATATAAGTAGGTTAAAGAACAAATTCCCTCAACTGACATTTGAGGCAAAACCTGATTAGTGTTGGCTCCCCAAGGAGTGTTTACGGGAGGCTTATGGGGGGGTTTGAAGCCGGGCCTGAGCTGTTGACTACAACAGCAAAAGCAGTGAGCCGCCATAGATCCTGTTATGGCACCAGTGTCAAAAATCTTTGAGATGATTATCAAGCTCGCTGGTGAAGTTGTTTGTCCCAAACATTATGGTGCCCCGAAATGGGGGCACCATAACGCCGTATAAAACGTTGTAATTTCTCCATGGCGAAACTAAAATGTACAGAAATACCCTTGAATAAAACCTGAGAATCTGCAATTTGCCCACATGTGAATGGTTTAACTAATTGGGGAGTACAGAGCCAAATTAGTTAAAAAGTATTTGTCCCAAAAATGATGTAGCTCGCTGTACAGTGGACTTACAGTATCAGGACCTCCAGCCACAGATCATCATCATGACTTTGCATTTTCCCAAGAAAATAAGCTAGATTTAAGCTTACTTCTGCTTATTTGTAAATAACAAGCAAATGAAAGGAAAAGAGTTGCAGATCAATGAAGGATTACGCTGATCTCAGCTGACCCAAAACATGTACAGTGCAAGGCTTCAAAACATATACAGGGCAAGGCTTCAAAACATATACAGGGCAAGGCTTCTCTTGACATTTCATGAAGAGCTTCATCGTTATGTACCAAAAAACACACCCATATTTACACAGACAAGCACACAGCTCTGACAAAATACCTGTGCTACATTTCAAAGTCCTTCGGTTTCTTGACAAAAAGTAATTTAGTACTATCACCTGATAGTATAACAGGTATCTATCAACTTGGCAGCAGTCAGCAGAGGCTAAGCGATTGACCAGGAAGTGTGGCAGTTTAGTCTCAGTTTAGGTTGGGCAGTATCCATTTTGTTTAATTGCAACTGAAAGAAGATGGGCACTTCTACCCTTTTTCAGGGGTCCATATATGCCACAGCCTTTGAAGCGTGTGCAAAACCAGGAGCACGGCAAATGTTGTGAATAAAAGTGATTTGTGAGAGTTTCATTCTCGATTGTGTTTGAGTGGCTCAGACAGATAGTGCCGTTGGATAAATTTTGAACAGTCACAATGTGTGGCTAATGATTAAGAACATCAACTTTGTTTGCTGTGAGATTTCATTTTATTGCCATCATTAACTGAATTTTGTTTCAACTTGAGTCACAGTTGGAGTTACTCAAGTTACAGATTTAATGTGTTCAGTGCCTTAGGTGACATTGGGTGTGATAAACCTGAAAGCGTAGTGGTTCAGGTACATGACTGGGACACGCAAGGTCGGTGGTTCGATCCCCGGTGTAGCCACAATAAGATCTGTACAGCCATTGGACCCTTGAGCAAGGCCCTTAACCCTGCATTTCTCCAGGGGACGATTGTCTCCTGCTTAGTCTAATCAACTGTATGTCGCTCTGGATAAGAGCGTCTGCCAAATGCCATTAATGTAATGTAATGGACAGTTATGGGACATTACAATTTTTCTGCCATTCATTGTGTTACACAAGATGTGTGAAGCGAGCATGTCATTTGTGCATTCCTCTACTTCAGACAGCGTATGAACGGAGAAGGCTTGAGGCTTGTGGAGCTGTAGAAGTGAGAGGGGCTGTGTCTTGTTCAGGTTTTATTTTAGTTGTGCACTCAGTGTATTCTGAACAACGCAGGGTACAAGTGTTTTGTGTAGCTGTATTATTGAAACGGCTGTTTATTTTGAAAGAAATATCGATGTTAACTGAAGTTGTCTGTTCTATCGTGGAAATACTACCGACACTGGTGGCACGCAGTGGCGAATTGTACTCTCGAGGATACGGCTGGGGTTACGCAATGCCCCATGGTACTTTTCAGAGGCTCAGGGAACTAATTTTGAGTGACCAGCTCTTCCAGGCCTGACTTTCCGGGGATGACGTTGTCGTCGTATCCTTTCAGCGACCTCTACGATGCCTCGGTCCGGCTCTTTCCTGCCTTCGTCTCGCTGATCTCAAAGACACGCTGATCTCATAATCACCCTGATCTCAAAGTCACCCTGATCTCAAAGTCACGCAGATCTCAAAGTCACCCTGATCTCAAAGTCACCCTGATCTCAAAGTCACGCTGATCTCAAAGTCACCCTGATCTCAAAGTCACGCTGATCTCAAAGTCACCCTGATCTCAAAGTCATGCTGATCTCAGAGTCACCCTGATCTCAAAGTCACGCTGAGCACAAGCGCTCATTTCTTCAGTCTGTGGCCTCTGGTCTTGGCCGTGTGATCTGGGCTGAAGGAGGGGGGGAGGGTTCGAGCAGTAGCTCAGTGGCGGGGGGCCACAGTGTGCTACGGACGGGGTGACTGACCCAGGTCCGGTCGCAGCGAGGCCCATGACCGCTCTATCGCTGGACAAGACCACTGTTCACCGCGAGTCTCAGCGAGTGGGCCGCGTGTCAGAGGTCTGGCGGCCCGGCGGGCCTCATTCCTCTCGCTGCGTCTGCGTCACCGTCTCAAAGCGCAAGCCTTCGCACAGTCGCTGCCTGTGTTCCGATTGTCAGGCGGAGCCAGACGTTCCTCTCATGTATCCCACAGTGCGGGACTCATAGAGTGCCTTTGTATTTACAGTAAAAGCTCTCTTATCCATCCGCTGTCAATGAAGTGGCATAGAAGAGTCACCATTGACTGTTGTCCCAGGTCAGCAGCCAGTGGGTGAAAGGGAGAGACGACGGCAATCTCAGGTTGGATTACAGCCTTTATCTCATTTACAACCGTTGGTGAATATTTTGCAGCATTTATGTGTGATAGTACTTTTCACTTTTGAGCATGTGTCTTGGTTCAGCTCCAGACATGAGGCATCGGACTCGCCACTGTGAAAAGTCGGTTGCTGGCAACGTGTCTCTGGAATTATTTAGGCTACCAATCTACATCTCCATCTCTCTCGATCCGTTATGAAATCTTATGGTGATTTTTGGGGTGTGCATGTATGAGAGAGAATCAAAGCAAGAACCCAAAAGAGGGATGGCACATAGTATGGCACATAGTAGAACATACAAGAAATTCAAAACCCAACTGTATTTTGCTTGTTTCAAAGCCTGTCATATCTTCATATACTCATTTATTCACTTAATTCTTGCAAAGTAGATGTTTTTTTTGGTCTGGCACCATTGATCTGATAAGTCGTCAGTCCATTTTTGTGTTTCAGTATTTTTAAATAAATGCAGAGGCTGGCAGGCATTTTTTCATGTGTTCTTTCATATGAACTTTCATATGTTCTTTTTGCCAACTAACCAGTGACTTTGCCATGTTCTTACCTCGTGAAAACAGCCACAAGCTCCCGCCCGGTTAAGGGAAATGCTTCTCTGCAGTTTACTGATTTCCCCGCCTCTCCCACAGTACCGGAAAAAAGTGCTGATTGGCCGTTTACTCATCGCTGTCCACACCTCAACCAATCCAACAATGCTGCGGGTAGGCACATTCAGCCAGACTACAAAACTGTCCCTGTACTTCAGAGAGTCGCGGCTTTCATCACCTAGAAACTTTACTGACAAGGATGTTGGTCAAAAAGCGCAGATGCTGATAATCTGGGAAAGAAACGTTGATCAGCCAGACCGATAATCGTAAAACTCCTCTCTCCCAGTGGTGGGATTCCACTTGAGACCTCCTTTGATGCTCGAAAGCATAAAGCTGATGTCTGTCCCAGCTTTGGCCTATGCAGATTTCACCAAGCCTTTCATTTTACATTTTTTTTACATTTTTTTGTCATTTGGTAGACGCTTTTAATCCAAAGCGACTTACAAGCGCATAGGTTCTACCACAAGTCAAAGCATCACATCCAGAACTAGGAAAATACACATGGAATGCTGTTCTAAACATATAGTCGTCATCATAAGTGCAATATTTATTATTATAATTTTTTTTTTTTTTTGGGGGGGGGGGTTAGACAATCAGGAGGGAGGACTAAGGTAGAGTTTGAAAAGGTGTGTTTTGAGTCTGCGTCGAAATAGGGGGAGGGATTCTGCTGTCCTGACAGTGGTAGGGCAAGTCATTCCACCACTGAGGAACCAGGTCTTTCATCTTAGAAATCGATGGTGGGCCGGGGGGCAGGCTTATCGCAAGAGGTCAATGTCATGAACCAACTGGTGACATATGCAAGCGGAGCCCTCTGCTCCTCTGCATGCAACGTGGATAACTAGGTCACTGTGTCGTTAGAACTGTTGGCAGTGACTGACAGTTTGGGAATACCTGACTGAAAACAAGCGTACGGTGTTCACCGATAACCCCCTGTGCCACCTGAAGAATACCGAACTAGACACAGTAGAACAACAAGACCACAGGTTCTGCTCAAGGTTTCTTTCCTGTTCACCAGGGAGATTTTCCTTGCCAGTGTTGCCCTTGGCATACCAGAGATGTGATTCTCTGTAAAGCTGCTCTGTGACAAAGGCCTTTTTTTAAAAGCGCGATACAAATAAAAATTGATTGATTGATTGAACAATGAGAAGCACGGCTGGCAGTTACATTTTTGAGATGGTGTACGGACCAGGAAAGAACATCACTGCAGATGCACAACGCAGTCAGCACGCTGAGGTTAAGGCCCAAGAGGGCGGATACTGTTCCCCATTCCCCTCTCCGTGCCCCTCAAAGAGATAGGGTGACCTGTAGCGTAGTGGTTAAGGTACATGACTGGGACCTGTAAGGTCGGTGGTTCAATCCCTGGTGTAACCACAATAAGATCCGCACAGCCATGGACCCTTGAACAAAGGCCCTTAACCCTGCATTGCTCCAGGGGAGGATTGTCTCCTGCTAAGTCTAATCGAATGTATGTCGCTCTGCATAAGAGTGTCTGCCAAATGCCGTGAATAATGGATGACTGTAAAAGAGGATAGGTCCGTCCGTGTTAGTGTGGCTTTCCGGTCTTTTCCGGCAATAGTAGTCTCAGCAGAGCAAATGTCTGCTTCCTGCTTTCCTGTTTTTAGCTGAGAGAGTCCTTCCGCGACCTTCACAATGCGGACCCTGCTATTTCCATCCTTCACAAAGTGCCGGAATGAAACTCAGAAGCGCAACAGAGAGGAGATAACTTGAAGACACTCGAGCTGCTGCATCAGGGGTAGACGGTGGAGGAGGCAGAAGATGTTCTGTACCAGAGGTCTAAAGATTAAAGGGAAGCCAAACTAAACGACTTATTCCACCAGCCGCCCTGTAGGAAAAGTCCTGACACAGATGCACAAAGGACACGGACACCAGTGGACGGGGAGGCTTTCAGGCTGGCAAGGAAATGGTGCCGTTGACCTGAACTATACCAGGTTAATGAACAGTACTGTAAAATGTGTTGGTGTCAGCGTGTAACTGCGGTTGCCAAGAGCCTCGTGAAACATTGGATCTAGACCTATGGAGTCCTAGCCTGATTTTACTTGGACCATGGAAGGATGCTTTGAAGCAGAGCACTGTGCAGTCTTTCTGGTATCACTCAGTGTGAATGTTTTTATTGATTAATGCTCTGTAGCCTTCAGCCAGAGAAATAGAAATTGGGTTAAATACATAGCTGGTGGTGTTTATAACACCCCAGAGACCACAGGCTTCATGCCTTACTTCCTTCCATTGGCCAAACCACTCGTGTTTTGCTTGATGTCCTGCTTGGAGTTTAGTCCCTAATCCTCTCAGAGGTACTTTTTTGATCAGTACCTTTGCGTTATATCCTCAACCCCCCTCCCTTAGTCCAATTTCCCACAACTTGTTTCTCCCCCCACCAGATCGAATTGCTCCCCTCCCCACGTTCTGTGATGTGTTTTCAAATTTACCTCTTTGATCAGTACCTTTGTATTATATCCTCTACCCCCTTCCCCACATTTTGGTTCTCCCCCCACCAGATCTAATCCCTGAGGGACAGGGTATAAGTGGTGGCATTTTCCCTCAGTTGTTTGTTCTTGTTGACCTATACTTTGGGAACAGAACTACTAGTTTCTCTATTATATTAAACAACCTATTTGAAACAAAGACATGCCTGGATTTATTTTTCTACTAACAATCGTACGGAGGAAGACATTTAACTCTTTAAAAATCCCACAGAGTCTACAGGACATCTTAAGACATACAGTATTAGGCACCCTAGACTTTTGTATATTTATTTATATTACATATATATACATATTTTAGGATGTTTATTTTTTTGTCTGTGTTCGTATAAAAGAATACATTTGAGATTTCCAAATATTCATTTTCTAAAAGATTAAATTTTACAGACGTTTTTGTATTTAATTTCAAAAAGTAACATATTACTTTAAGCAATTGACTACTTTTTACATAAAAACTTGATCAAGGCTGTCTGAGATCAGAAGCAAGGAGCCGACCAAGAAGTCTGCAGAAGAACAGTGGCAAGTTCTCCAACATGCTTGGAACAACCTCCCTGCTGATTGTCTTATAGAACTGCAGGACAGCGTTGGCCATCTCAGAGAAGTGATGCAGTTTTAACGCCGAAGGGTGGTCACAAAAAATATTGATTTGATTCAACTATTCTGCCAAATTACCAAAATGTTTACGTACGTTTATTTAGGACCTTTCATTTGATTTATTTTAGAAAGAATCTTATCTGTACAGAATGTTATACAGGTGCCTAAGACTTTCGCACAGTACTGTACCAGGAAGTGACTGACACAGGCTGCACAGTACTCACAGAAATGTTGCTGGCCGACCAGTGAGTGATGATTCTTTCAATGCATGCCAGCTATACAGTATGCCGAATCCAACTGGTAGTAGTCCCTGTGGATTCTTTTTTATTTTTTTTATTTTTTTTTGTTGAGATTTTTCCCTTTTTCTCCCAGTTTGGTCGCCAATTGTACCCTGTCTGATCCAATTAGAGTTAGTATTAGATATGTCGCCCACACCTCGTCCCTCAGCAGCCCAAAGGAGAGTGACACGCCTTCTTCAAGCCGTCTCGTCTCATGCTCGTGACCGTGATTCCAAGGCGCCCGAGGCGCTTTATTGTGCGGCGATCTACGAACCCCAAAGCCCCCCAGAAATGTCCGTCGTTCAGAGACGGGGCTTTGTGTCTTTCGGCAGCCGGACACAGGGAAACGGCAGGTGGAAGTTGCCCTCACCGGGTTTGAAAGGGCTTGTAACTAGGCAGTGGAGGAATCGCAGAGGTTTGCTGTTGAGCCAAGATGGCGTCTTTTCGTTCCGGGGAACCTGAAAGCTGAGATAACAGAACAGAGCCATCCCCCCTCAATTCCACTGTGCAGAAATCAGAGAGGAGAACGGCAAGTGTCTATTCCAACCCTTTTTCGACTCCCAAAGTCAGTTCGCAGTAACCAGAGTGGGGAGAGTGGGGCTGTTACCCAAAGCCCCTTGTCCACATGTGTTATCAGGCCTGAAAGAGATATTTGCTTGTCTTGCCACTAGCTTAGGGAGGGCCACACCTTTTTTACGAAATGCCAATTAGACGTCTGGTCCTCGTCTGGAAAGAGTGAGTCATAGTTGATTTAATTAAGCCGGCGTGGGTGTCACCAGGGCGGAACCCGTTGTTTTGGTTTCAGGTGTGCGTGTTCGGCCTTCGCCGGTCGTTACGTCATCGCCTATGCCGACAGCGGGAAAAGAAAAAAAGGAGGAAGTATTTGGTTTACAACCATGACAAACATTTCACTGCTGATATGGTGTACTCCTAATTCATCTACGCGTCACCCTTCCAAGTTAGAAGGAAGATAAACTCTCGTTGTGAGTAAGAAGTTTCATTTAAAATGGTTTCAGGATGCTGTTATTAGTTGTTTAGCAAGCAGTGTGTTGGGCAGTCACGTGTGACCGTTTCCTAACATCACCTTTGTTCACTGGAAGTGAAATATTTAATTTTATTGATGTCACTGACGGTTGAGGAATTTTGTTTCCTTGAGTTAAAGTTGGGAGAGTACCTATTTCTTTTTTTTTTAATTGATTTTTTGTTTAAACTCTTAAAACAAGTTGAGTTACAGATCTCAATGTGTGCAATACCTCAAGTGGCGTTGGGCAATCGTGATAAACCTGGTAGCTTCTGTGGGTAATCATTTTCAATCTTGTACGGCTTTCCTGTGAGATTTATCTTTTGTGTTAAGCAAGTGTGTATTTTGTTCATTCCTCTCCTTCAGGCGGGGCGTACGGCATTTGGTTTTGTGGGCTTGCGGAACTGTGAGAGGGGCCGTGTTGAGTTTGGGAAGGTCTAACCTGTGGGGAATTGGGCTGAAGGAGGGGCTAGAGGATATAGTACAAAGGTTACTGATCAAAGAGGTGAATTGGAAAACACTTCACAGAAAGTGGGGAAGGGGGTGATTATATCTGGTGGGAAGGGGGTGGGGGGGAGGGGGGGGGGGGGGGGGGGGGCTTTGTTTTAGTGCAATGACCTGCCTGTATTTTTTTTTACAAATTTCCTACAGCAAATTTCAGCAAATACATTTTTCAGATACCTACGCATGTATTGCTCTTGACTTAGTAGTACACTTACTGTAATGATACGCTGCATTTGTATATAGGTATTGCCGACAACTAGGTTAGTAAGGCTGTTTGGAGCACTGCCTTGCTCTCAAGGACCTAATGTGCACATGAAGATTAAATATAATTTCATGTCCATATACATGAGCAGGCTTGGGGCCTTTTCTTTTCTTTTTTTTTTAATGTTGTGAATATTTGTTGTGTATATGTGATCCTACCTGAACTACCTTCAGAACCAAAACCGAGAAATCTATTTTTAATACAAATAAAGGATACATTTATTTTTTTTAAGTTATTTGAGTCATGAGTGTGGTTTCCCTTTAAACAGGACCAGAATCTGTTCATCGAGTAGAAGCAGAAGTTTATCAAAGGTGACGATTGTGTTAAATTAGATTGCATTTGAGGATACTTAAATTTTGTGTTGGGAATAGTGTACCATAGCACCGATGCCTGTAAAACAATGGAAATAAATCTGACCTTTCTGCATTCATCACTGGCAGTTTTTTAATGTACTATTCATACACTCATTTCACGAGTGGCACGTGAAAGAATTTTAAAGTTTTAATATCCATAGTGATTCAGCGGGTTGTCATGCAGACACAGTCCACAGTCTTGGACTTCTTGCATTCGTGCGTTTAAGAGGCTTAAAATACCAGACCACCACTTTCCAGAGGATATATTATGTTGACAGCCAGCCAGCCTTATTTTACTACCTATGTGGAATGCCTTTTTTCCTGTTTTCCTGCAGTTACCAACTCTCACGCTTTTGCTGTGAGGTTCAGGCTTTCAGTCACGTGATTGGGGGGCTGCAGAGGGGGGCATTTAAACTCACGGCAAGACAGCCCTGAAAGTACAAAAAAAATTACAAATTCCACCACTGATTGGCCTCCGTTTTCCATTAAATTTCTAAATTGTTCTGCATTTTTTGTGGCAATGTAAATACCTGTATATTTTAAAAGCTTAATGTTGACAGGCCAAATTTAATGTTCCGAGAGGTTCAGTCAGGTAATTTGCAATACAGGCCTACTTAGCACGCTTACCGGTGCCATGCAGGCATTTATTTATTCCCTGTTAACCGTTAATAGAAGTAACACTTTGTGAACACTACATGGTGCTGTCTGTTTCAACTGTCATTTTTCACATGACATAACCGGTAGAGCTGAGCTGCTGTAGCCACAGATGCAGACTGGGCCTTTGGCTTATCCACGTTAGTCACACATACAGACTGGGTCCGATAAGCTGGGGTCATTGCAGGTCATGTTATTTCACATTACATTACATCACATTATTGGCATTTGGCAGACGCTCTTATCCAGAGTGATTTACAATTGATTAGACTAAGCAGGAGACCATCCTCCCCTGGAGCAATGCAGGGATAAGGGCCTTGCTCAAGGGCCCAACGGCTGAGCGGATCTTATTGCAGCTACACCAGGGATCGAACCACCGACCTTACAGGTCCCAGTCATGTACCTTAACCACTACGCTACAGGTCACCCTATCTCTTTGAGGGGCACGGAGAGGGGAATGGGGAACAGTATCCGCCCTCTTGGGGCTTAACCTCAGCGTGTTCACTGCGTCGTGCATCTGCAGTGATGTTCTTTCCTGGTCCGTACACCATCTCAAAAATGTAACTGTGCCAGCCGTGCTTCCCATTGTTCAATCAATCAATCCATTTTTATTTGTATCGCGCTTTTAACAAGACCTCTGTCACAGAGCAGCTTTACAGAGAAACCGGTCCCCAAGAGTACGCCGCGGGCGTACCTTCTGGTTCAGCTCGCGTGACCCAGAAGGCGATATGCGGATGACATCACCCGTTAAACCTTCTCAAACCACGGAGGGTCTACTTGCACTGTGTGCACAGGGGCATTGTCATCTTGAAAGAGATACTCCTCAGCAGGAGGGATTCTTCAACGTGAAGGGAATACGATAGCCCACGACCGTTAAGTAACGACTGCCGTGCACTGCCCCAGCCTGCTAAGGGTGTGAGTGCACCTAAACCATGGCAGGAAAATGCCCCGCACCATTATGTAGGCGCCAGAACTCACCACGTTCACTCTCAAACAAACGCTGATGTTTGTTCACGACCCACACACACACACATCTTCTCCAATTAGAGGCACCCACCTCTACTGTACTGCCACACTGTATGGCTTGTGTTGTATGGGGTATATGGTAAAGGATATGAATTATGCAAAAGGACCTGCTGAAACCAAACCCGATTCTCAGGTGGTGTTAAGGAAGAAGGTGCTATTACATTTTGTACAAGTTAGAGAAAAAATATGGGCAGATAATTGCGAGATAAAAAAAAAAAGTGTTTATTAAATGTGCTTTATAAATGTCCCCAATTTGGGAGCGGTTGGCATTGGCAGTTTACAGGGAGAGTTGGCTTTCTGGGGGCAGTCTAGTTGTTAATATTGGATCGGTGTCACAGGCTCCCTGCAGCTGCAGCAGGAGAAACTAGGTGAGAGCACAGATGGTGTCAGGAAACTTGGCGACCGTCTAAGTGAGCAATAATTACCCATCACACTTATGGTGGGCGTATGGGATGCTACTTGCGGGCTCCTGGTTGTTATTTAGGTCTTAACATCGCTGCCCGTGAGAGGTGTGTTCCCACTCAATCCAACTGGCTCACGGGACACATTTGACATGATCAGTTTGAATCAGTCAGGTCTTGTGATAAGATTCTGTTTCAATTCCCGTTGAGCAGTTGGGAAGTGGTTACGTTCATGACATTTCTCTGATCTGGAGAACACAGTAGCCCTCGTGGGCGGCGTCTCTGAACTACAGCAGACCTCAAAAACCATGCCCGGTTTTGGCCGTTTGGAGAGCCCTTTACAGTAGTGGCATTGGCAGATATCACTGTCACACCAAATTCTCACACAAGGGCTGTGCTACGCTTCAGCTAGTACCCTGGATAATAGCAGTGGGAAAGTGTTTTAAACAGTAAATGGCAGTGAGTGAGAGCCATTATCACCAGCTGCTGTTGAACATCAACAAAGGGAGGTACATGCTCTTGCAGGGTAAAACTCAAAATAATTCCCAGCTGCAGACAAGGTAGTTCAATGATTATTTCCACCGCTAGAACTAAAAAAGAACTCAGTCCTAAGTTCTTTAGTCTTATAACTTAGACTTAAAATCGCATTGCTTTTATTCTTGATGAGTTCACTTGTCCAGAGTAACTTAAAACAAATACATGCATAAATATGTTGTACTTGAAGTAAGAGATGAAGTATAATTGCAAGACTACGACACTTCAGGCAGACCTTTTATTGCTGTAAGCTGGTTCGGTGGCTTATTTCGCCTTTTTCACGCCTCATTTCCTTATGCTCTGAAGGGTGACCTGATCTAAAATGTGCGAGGCTTTGTTGGTTCAATAAATACGTTTGAGCCCAAGCGAGCGGAGTATTTTGTAAATATTGCTCCAAGGCACGTTTATAATCAAATCAAACAATGGAGGCTTGAACGGTATTGGTACATCCAGCAGAAATTTGGCAAACAAATGTTGGCGGTGTTGCTTGTTCTTCTCAGATCTGCTAGATAGCAGATGCTTTTGTTTGCATGCTAAGATGTCTGTTCAGAAGGCGGGTCTGGCCCCTGAGAACGGGAGAGGTTTGTGTGAAAATTCTGAAGCACAGAACATTAAAAGATTAATGCTACCATACGCCAAGCCGTGTTATTTGAAACATAGTTTCAAACCATACGTAATGATTTGATAAGGGGTGACCTATGACCTTTGCATTAACCTCTGAGTCAGAATCCTGTGTTCTTTTTCTGATTTTTAAGACACCGTCACAAGAGCTGGCCTACCATACTGCCAATATTCCAACAACTGTTGGTCTATTTACAGCCAATATTCCAACAACTGCTGGCCTACTTTACAGCCAATTTTCCAACAAGGGCTGGCCAAATATACAACCACTATACTCCACACTGCAGCACCCAAACCTCCTGAACGTCCTTGGATAACCCCGGACAAGGGTGAAATGCACAATAGATTTGGATTCAAATACTTTTCTGTGCTTGATTGATCTTGCCTGGTCCGACTGAACCAAGCGAGGCTTACAAGGCTTCCTGCCAAAACGTATTGAATTTTAGTTAAACTGATGCCGTACAACTGCCGTACAAATAGCAGGTTCTTCAAAATCCGGTGAGCAAGTACAAGAATGCAGCAATACATTCATTCATTCATTATCCTAACCCGCTTATCCTGAACAGGGTCGCAGGGGGGCTGGAGCCTATCCCAGCATACATTGGGCGAAAGGCAGGAATATACCCTGGACAGGTCGCCAGTCCATCACAGGGCACACACACCGTTCACTCACACACGGGCAATTTAGACTCTCCAATCAGCCTAACCTGCATGTCTTTGGGCTGTGGGAGGAAACCGGAGTACCCGGAGGAAACCCACACAAACACGGGGAGAGCATGCAAACTCCGCACAGAGAGGCCCCGGACTACTTTGTAAATAGCTTGTGGCTTCATCTCGGTTAAGCGTTTTCTGATTGTGCTCCTGCGTTGAGCACATACTATGCCCAGCCTGAGCAGAGACCTCCAGCCACCGCAAAAATCCTGTTTGGCCTCAGGCGACACAGTCAGGTGACCGGCTTTCCTCTGCTCAACCTTGGCAGGGGAGAGCGGGGCAGTTGTTGGCCTCCCGCACCAGCGCCGGTCTCATGACGGCAGTCGGCGTTCGGGGGTTGTGGAAGGACATCCACGGGACTTGAATTTCCCAGGAGACGTTGTTGCCGTGCCCTTGAACAAAAGGGCGAGCTCCCAGATGTTCATGCCAAAAAAGAAAATAAATAAATAGGCTGGGGCGGTGTGTGGCGGGCTGGGGTGTTTGTACAGGAGAGGGTGTGGCGCTGATATAGCGCCTCCCCATCCGTGTTCCCGTGTGGCACAATGACCTCCCCCCTGTCCTCCGGGACCAGGATCTGTGCGCAAACCACAGGAACCCACAGGGTTTAGGTTTGTGCTGGACAGCCTCCCAAATTCTCCCACTTGAATTTTCCTCAACAGCCGAGTGTCTAGAATGAATTTAAGAGCAGAAGGGTTTGTAATCCTGGCCTGTTTGGGGCCTTCAGGGGGATAAGGCATGCAGAGGGCTGTCTGTGTTCTGGATCAGACCACAAGATAATCAGCATTTGCCTTTTAGTTTGCAATACTCGATTTCTCCATTCAAAGATTACCCAATTACATTTCAGGCACCCACAGACATTCTCATTCAGACTGACTCCTAGAACTTAATATTCTTCAGGTAAAATCCTTTCACAGATCTGGGCATTTTACTGTACAATTGCAGTCTTCAGGCCTGTTCACATCCACACTGATGCATGATAACGCTCTGTAAATATTGCCGCCATTTTGAATGCGATACCCAGTAAATTTAAATTGGATTTTTGATTGGCTCTATTGTTCATACAGCAGTAAAAACATCGCAGAAAATTATCCCAACAATATCATTCTCCATTGCCGTTGTCGTTATAGTTGTGGTGTGGACTTGAGTTAGAACGATTTTTTAAAGCTCCCTAAACCACATAGTGCAGCCTGTAGTGTGGTGGTTAGGGTACATGACTGGGACCCGAAAGGTCGGTGGTTCTAATCCCGGTGTAGCCACTATAAGATCCATGCAGCTGTTAGGCCCTTGAGCAAGGCCCTTAACCCTGCATTGCTCCAGGGGAGGATTGTCTCCTGCTTAGTCGAATAAACTATACGTCACCCTGGATAAGAGCGTCTGCCAAATGCCATTAATGTGATGTAATGTTAAAAGGATATATTTAGTTGTCGTTCATGGTGTGAACAGCCCTTTCGGGTTCTAGGTTAAAGGTTCTTACGTAACTGAACGGTCGCTTCGTTACTTAAATTGTTTATTATTTATCCGGGCGGTTGAGCGCGGCGTGACACGGATTCTGAAACGCGTCACCTGCCGCTTTCGCTCAACACCGCCGCGCTGCGTGAGCGGAACACTGCGAAACCGTATCCGTGGACGCGGAGTCAGCAGTTTCGCTTCTTCCTCCAGTCCGTCGCTCATCGGACCTTAAGTTCTTTCTCTCTCTCCCCCCCACCCCCGCAGTCGCAGGACGAGACGGGCCAGAGATGCCGCCCCCGACAGGAGGTCCCACCGTCACCCCGCCGGACGGGGGCTGGGGCTGGGCCGTGGTGCTCGGCTCCTTCATCTCCATCGGCTTCTCCTACGCCTTCCCCAAGGCCATCACCGTCTACTTCAAGGACATCCAGCAGATCTTCGACGCCTCGTACAGCCAGATCGCCTGGATCTCCTCCATAATGCTGGCCGTCATGTATGCTGGAGGTAAAAAAAAAAATCTCATTTCGTAATATATTTTTGTTTTAAAAATTCCTGACCCTGCCCCTGTGAACACTTGGAAGCTGATATTCTGCATGGATGGCCCTGCTGTGCTCCAAATGCAGTCTGTAGCATTTCTCAGTATATCGCATTTCTTGTAAAAGGCAAAGTTTACTTTCTGGAGTTAAAAAAAAGAGTTTTTGATTTCAAAAAATGTCAAGCAAAAATGAACCCCACTCTGTTCAAACTGCTTTGAAGTTACAGTTATGTTTGCAGAGGATGGATATATGAAATCTCACAATTTTATATTTTGCCGTCACAAATTTCCTTCTCAGTTCAAAAGTGGAGCACACAAAAGACAGAGGGGTGTGTTTTAGCAAGCTCTTTACTCCTACAGTCAGACGGGTGTAGTTTAGCAAGCTCTTGACCCGTATGGTCAGAGGGATGTAGTTTCACAATCCCTTCGCCCCCCAGGGTCAGTGGGGTGTCGTCTAGATGCAGCCGGCCTGGCCAATGGGTAGCATCCTGCCAGAATTTAAAGCTGCAGTAAGAAACGGAAGGGAATTTTGGCTAAATTTACCAAAAACTTTATCCATGAGCCGGTAGACGAACCACATTTTCAACCGGTCTATGTCTAACAGGTAGCTGGTGAAAACTGCATGAACACGTCTGGTCATTTAAGCCCCCCCCCTGCAAGTTGAGAATTGCACAAGAAAGGAACCATTTTCAGTCCTGCTGATTTGTTGCCCCTTTGAGGCTGTAATTAGTTCCCCCCCCCAAAATGACATGTTGACACAGGAAGCTGAGCCACTTTCACTGAAGCCAGCGAGTCTCCGACCGCATGTATCATGAGAAATTGTTCCAACTGAAAATATACAAAATATCAAACATCCGTTTGAAAAAAATAATCGGGCAATATTATGTGTACACACTGCCTCTGAGCATATACCCTGTGTGAGATGTACACGACACAAAGTGAAAGCACAAACTCAGGAAGTGGTGCCTTTAAGGTTCTGCCCCTCTTCCGCAAACCCCTGAGGGTCCTTGTAATAAATTTGCGTTAGCATTTATACGGTCGTGTTCAGTCAGGAGAGCGAATCGCCCGCCTCCCCTGTGAACGTTGGAATTGCCCCTATAACTTCCTTTCATTCCACATCTGCCACTAAAACCCAGTGCAGGCCATACAAGCAATATGGATCAAACAAACATCGTATAATTGGTTAGCATGCTGTGCTTAGCATGCAAACAAAAGCATCCGCTATCTAGCATATCTGAGAAGAACAAGCAACACCGCCAACAGTTTTTTGCCATAATTTGTTGTCGAGGTTGTAAATGTTTATTAAAGTTAAATTTGGCCTTTTTTTATACTGTGGTTTAACTGATGCAATTTATTATACAATATTATAAAAAAATGTATACTTCTTAAAACAACCATCCAAGTTTTGTCTTTCTTGTTTTCTGCTTTAGAATAACTGTGCCAAATGAAGAGCTTAAGGCTGCCCAAATGAGTGTTGTCAGTACAAAAGTGAGCGCACACAGTATTTACACCCATACAAGGACTTGCATATTTCCATGTGGGTCTGTTTCCGTGGCAAAAAATAATAAGCCAAAGTTGATGCAAAGCATGTTGGGAAATGTGCTATTCTTACAAGAGCTGCCCTGAGTGACCTGCTACACTGTCACTTTTCCAACAAGAGCTGGCCTACAATGCTACCACTCCTGTGCAATAGTTTTTTTCATAGGTTTTCATTCCAACTAATGCCCGATTTCACCAACTTCAGTAACAGGCCAGGCCTAGCGCAAGGGCTTAGAGCAGCTTTACTCAACCGCAGTGTGTGCAGGCGTTAGCTTCAACCTTGGGCTACACCACCTGATTTCACTAATTAGCCTATTGTCCGAACCAGGCAGGTAAAATATTGAGTGAGATCAGGTGGTGTAGTGCACGGTTGAAGCAAAAGCCTGCAGACACTGCGGTTGAGTAGCCCTGGCTTAGAGTCCGCTCACAATCTCAGTGTGGGTCACGGAGGCACTTTTTGGTTTGAACTGAATTCTCTGTCGAATCACCTTGACCCGAGTTGATGTGATTGGACAGAAATACGGATCGGATGTGGGTTACGTCCGGAAATGTGGGAAACTGGGACGGCTTAGTCTACTGCGAAGCTGAACTGAGAGTCTCACGGACACTGTAAATGCGAGTGAACCAAAAGCCCAACTTCTATTTGACCTTGGAGCGGGGAGACACAATCACATAGTTTTCCATATCATGAAATCTAAACAAGTGCTTTGATAACGCACTCCCCCACCCCTATTTGCTCTTCAGCCACGGTTACAAGGGCAGCTAGGATAAGTTTCTTTACCAATGGCGAAGTACTGTAGAGCTTATTTAAGACCTTTTTCCCCTATCCCTTTAACCTGAGCTCTGTCACTCACGTGGCATATCTTTACGAAAAGCCTGACGTTACATTACAGCCTCTGCGTCCAAGCCTGCAAATGTAGGCACGATCGCAACGCTTGTATGAAAGAACATTTTTCCATTCGCTATGCTTTGTGTTTATGCTGAGGGTGCACAGATCACAAGACCGCACACACACACACACACACACACTCAAAGGGCATGTCACTCAAAGAGTCACCAGAACGGTTAACTCTACCCTTCAGATGACCGGGCCGGAGGGAAAACATTCCCTCACGTGACAATGCCAAAATGACAAAGCTGAAGGGACCAGTTGATACATAATCTGAGAACGAAGCCCGCATCCCTGCGAGACCTATTTTAAGATTTAGGATTTAAAATGTGTGCGAGAAGTTACATTTGTTGACCGGTGTCAATATGAACGCCAACCACTGCTTCTTACAGTGAGCTCCATAAGGTTTGGGACAAAGACGGTTTCTTGATTTACTCCACGATTTTAGATTTGTTATCACGAATAACAAATTTGCATGCGGTTAAAGTGCAGATGGTTCGCTGTTATTAAATGGTATTATATTTATATTATATTCATTAAAGGTGATTTATACATTTTGGTTTTATATTCTTCCAAGGTCACAGCTTTTGTCACAGGCACAATGAAAAAGACCCAGAACAACATGAAGGACGTGAAATGAGCAGTTAATGTTCATTAAAATGAGAAATTAAACATTTGCTCACGAACATTGTGCACATTTCAATTTAAAATTAAAATGACTCCTTCTCTGTACATTAAATACTCGCCTCTTTCCACAACTTTTCCGAAATGTTTGTGCCTAAGGTTCGGCAAGACAATCGCGCAAAAATTCTGAAATGGTACCATTAAACAACCTTTTGTTTTGGGTTAACGTTAGTGCCGCTAACGTGTACTAACATTAGTTACATCAGACTAACCTCATACAGGGAATCAAAGTCGAACGCATGAGAACTTCTCGTAAGCTTTATCACAGTAAAAAAAAGTGGACAAACTATGTTTTCTGCGAGAAATGTATTGTCGAGTTCACATGCACACACTGCGGTCTAAGCTTCATTCTTAGGCTCCATTTTGCCATTCCAAATGCTGTTCAAGCCTGATGCCCGGTGCTAGAACGCGAACGCTGCGGCCTTTCTAGCAGTGACTGAACTTGTTCAGCGAAACACTCAGCCGCATAAAGGGGTTGCATGGGTAAATAACTCGGCTGTGTGTCAGTTGCTCTGGAGAACAGCGTGTGGCAAACTGCCTAAAGAAACCCGAACACTCTCCTCCTCCAGGGCCCATTAGCAGCATCCTGGTGAACACCTACGGCTGCCGGCCCATCATGATGATGGGGGGCTGTCTGTGTGCCGTGGGGATGATCTCGGCCTCGTTCTGCAACAACGTGGTGGAGCTGTACGTCTGCATCGGCGTGATCGGAGGTAAGCCCGAACGCATCCCCTGGGTGTGAGCGCGGCGGTCCTGGGTCAAACACGTCGTCGTTTTTGGATTCAAATATTTTTTCCGTGCTCAGTCGATCCTGCCTGGCGCAGCTGAGCCAGCCAAGAGGACCAGAAGGAATTCAGGAAAGGAAAGCAATTCATAGGTTCCAATACACCGTACAAGTTGTGTAAATTGCAGAAACGTATTTCAACCCAAAACAATTATGTATTTGACCCAAGTCTAGAGGACCGTGATAGTCAAGTATATAATTGAGTAAACATTAATCAAGTACATTATGCCATTTTGCATTGGTAAAAGTCTGCCATGCACACCACCTATGGCTTCAGTGGGGTTTGCATTTGAAATACTGGCCGTCTTTGGGCAAGGCATACATGGGGCAGTGCAGGTAAAGGTAGGGTTTGACATTGGGGCATTCTGTTATTTCGACCAGCAGTTCCTGGGATTTCGGCATTTGAAATCTGGCCTCATGTCTTAAAATGCCTCAAAATGAAAGTATGATGTTCAAAGGTCCAGAGTGTCCAGATTTTCACTCTGATAATAGAAGGCCCCTGTTTGGATTAAGCATTATGCCCGGCATCAGTCACATCATCACCTCCTGAGAGAGCCTGTGCGTTCCCCCCCCCCCCCCCCCCTTACTCTCCAGGTTTGGGCCTGGCCTTCAACCTCCAGCCGGCCCTGACCATGATCGGCAAGTACTTCTTCAAGAAGAGGCCCATCGCCAACGGCCTGGCCATGGCAGGCAGCCCTGTGTTCCTCAGCACCCTGGCGCCGCTCAACCAGTACCTCTTCAACACCTTCGGCTGGAGGGGCAGCTTCCTCATCCTGGGCGGCCTGCTGCTCAACTGCTGCGTGGCGGGGTCCCTGATGCGGCCCCTGGGCCCGCCCCCCGGCCAGAAGGCGGTGGAGGCCCCGCCGGCCGCGGCCCCGTCGCAGAAGAAGGGCGCCTACGCCACGCTCAACAAGTACCTGGACCTGTCGCTGTTCCGGCACCGCGGGTTCCTCATCTACCTGTCCGGCAACTGCATCATGTTCCTGGGCTTCTTCGCCCCCATCGTGTTCCTGGCCGCCTACGCCAAGGACACGGGCGTGGACGAGTACTCGGCCGCCTTCCTGCTCTCCATCCTGGCCTTCGTGGACATGTTCGCCCGGCCCTCCATGGGCCTGCTGGCCAACTCGCGCTGGATCCGGCCGCGGATACAGTACTTCTTCAGCTTCGCCGTGCTGTACAACGGCGTGTGTCACATCCTGTGCCCGCTGGCGGAGGGGTACCGCGGCCTGGTCATCTACTCCATCTTCTTTGGCTTCGCCTTCGGCATGGTCAGCTCCGTGCTGTTCGAGACGCTCATGGACCTGGTGGGCGCGCCCCGCTTCTCCAGCGCCGTGGGGCTGGTCACCATCGTGGAGTGCTGCCCCGTGCTGATCGGGCCCCCGCTGGCAGGTATGGGGACCCGGGGACCGGGGGGGGAGGGCAAGACGTGTTCGAATGGCCAACCGCTTACTTTGTGCAAGTTCAACACTGCAGGTTCCTCAGATACGAGGATCAAATCTCAAATGTTCGCGAGCTGCCTGGTGCCGATTGTGCGGATTACCGATGAGCGTGTCCAGTAAAGAGAATGCTTTTTACTATGATTGACAAGCCAACATGCTTATAAGAGTTATTTGATAAATGCTTTGTGCGTTTAGATTGACGATTGAGTGCACGATGCTGCTAAAAAGATTTAGAAAATGACATTGCATCTATACAAGTCTCATAATAGAGATTTTAAAATGATTTAACGTTACAGTAATAATCAACGGAATTCCAAACCGGATGCGACGACAAAAGCACAAGAACTGAAACTAAATTTGGAAGAATTGCATTTTTCAGATGTAGTTTTTCCTGTCGGTAGAACAAGAGGGCATAAGTAGAAATTTTTTTTGTTGTACATTGGGAGGTCTCACTGCTTGCAGCAGCTTGTTGGATCCCGTATCAGTGGCACAACCTCGGGCCATTTAGCACATCCATGACTGGGATTGAACACCCCGTTCTCCTCATTACGAAATCTCATGTTCTCGAGTTCCTAGACGAGCTATAACTTATAAGAGTACGCTGTGAAAAGGAACAGGCAGGGCAACATCTACACGTGCCATTTGTCTTTTACACACCAAGGGTCCCTGCTTCTGCTACGTCACACAGGGCTCCACAGACTCACAAAAGGGAGAGGTTTTGTCCACCAATAATGCAGTGTCACCTCCTCTGATTTCAGTGGGCGAGGGGACTGTTACTTCAGGCCTAACCTCGGTGGTATGAATATGGTCACGTCATATTGCAGCGTCTAAAGCAACAACCATGAATTAGAGGCATCAATTACAGACAAATCCTATCTGACACGTACAAAAGCAAGTAGTTAAAGATAAAAAGCCTTGGATAATAATTAACCTAAAACCCAATAGAATTATAGAATTGTCCCGCAGAATCCCAGAAATGATCAAAGTAGAAATTTGACCAATATTTCCCTGAACCCAAGTCCAAACTCAACAAAGCTAAATGTTTAATCGCAAGTTATATTTATTTGAAAGAGAAGTATGAGATCTTGTCGCGTTCATTTGACACTTAAAAATGGCCATTTCCCGCAAATCTCTGAACGGTCAAAGGGTAACGTGTCCTTCCTGCAGGCTAGTTGCTGCACGGACTCCGTTTACTTGGATACAAGCGCTGAAACGGTAGAAGCCACTGCCGCGACCTTCAGCGGTAACTCGAGTGGGAGTGCGTCAGGCAATTCAAGTTTATAATGGGTTTGTTGCCACCTAGTGGCAGACAATTCTACAGCGTAACGAACGAACGACCGACTAAATCAATGAAATACAGACAGAAAGTTATAACAGACACAATCGTCCTTCTCCTATTCATGTTGGAAACTGCATTTTAGGACAATTACAGCGCAACATCGCCATAGCAGCATATATTGTCTTTGCCGTCATGCCCGATTTTGGTCTTGGTTTGTATTTTTGTTTTCTGCATTAGCGTGTCAGTAGAAAAGAGCAAAATGTTACAAAGCCTAAGACTTATGCACAGTGCTGTGGTTTAATCCATTCGTAACTGAAATGGCAGTGTTTAAATTGTACCGGCGCCCTCCTTTAGCGCTGCGCTCAGTTTTGTAAGAGTGGCAGTTATAAATAGTATAGAGGTTTTCATCTCAGCACCCTCCCGTGAGAAACAGCACGAGTAACAGCACATTTGGTGTCCTTTCAGGCAAGCTGGTGGACGTGACCAAGAACTACAAGTACATGTACTTCTGCTGCGGGGCGGTGGTGATCTTGGCCAGCATCTGGCTGTTCATCGGGAACTTCATCAACTACCGGCTGCTGGAGCGTGAGCGCCGGGAGGCGGAGAAGCTGAAGCAGCTGGAGCCGCAGGGCAAGGCCGACCCGGACGCCGAGGCCTCGGAGAAGCTGTGCGCGCAGGAGGAGGACGGTGCTGCCACGCAGCGCGAGACCAACATTTAGCCCGGCCCCGGGGCCCCGCCCGTGATCCCTGCCTGGCCCCTGGGCCCTGCCGCTGAGCCCCTGTGCGGCCCCGGGGCCCCGCCCGTGATCCCCGCCCGGCCCCTGATCCCCACCCGGCCCCTGGGCCCCACCGCTGAACCCCTGCTAGGCCCCTGGGCCCAGCCCTGATCCCCACCCAGCCCCGGGGCCCCGCCCGTGATCCCCGCCCGGCCCCTGATCCCCACCCGGCCCCTGGGCCCCGCAGCTGAACCCCTGCCAGGCCGCTGGGCCCCGCCCGGCCCCTGATCCCCCACACAGATCCCACCGGAAATATCTCCCGGGGAAAAAACGACGTGACAGCCGCACGTTTTCGCGATAACGTAAAACAGCGCGTTACTCAACAAGGGATCGCTTCACACTGCCGCGAAGGAAATGTTTTTACTAAAATGCTGCGTCCCGGTTTGAGTTCCGCAAGCGGGCCGACGTTCACCTTCCAGCTCCAGACCCTCTCCCTCGTCTTCCAGGATTTTTATTTTATTTTATTTGCTTTTTTTTGTCGCTCAAGAAAACTTGCTTGCTTTTTCCCAGATTAAAATGGTAGCACCTGCACCAAGCGCATCAGAGGTTCTGCTGGCAAGTTGGCATAACGGTCAACAAGATATATATGTGTGTGGGGAAAACAATCACAGTGCTCAAATTCAAATTCGCAATTACATTTACAAATTTCAGGGCAATTCCAAATTCAAATGCACTGCAGTAATTGGGGCACCTGCAGTGATTTGAACTGGCGTATCAAATGGGGTGGGTCACAAATACTTTCCCTCCTTCAGAGGGTTATGCACTCTGAATTTTTGTGAGTCACTACTAGACACAACATTTTCATCAATTATTTAAATCTGAGTTAGTTGCATCCACTCTCAGTGCAGTTGGACACCTGAAGGTTAAACTACTAAAGTGAAATGTACAGTTCATTTACCTCAGTTAAGATTCCTCCAAAAGGGATTAAATGTAGTCTGATCTGCCGTAGTTGATTTAACACTAGACTGTTAAACAGGAACATTATTGCTTGGTTGCAACGATGATATCCCAATGGTAGTGTAGTTGTCCAGTAAAGTATTTTTTGTTTCATTAAAACTGAGTGCACACACATAGATCCTCACACACACATACACGCACACACATACAGAGGCAAGTGCTCATGCATGCCCAAACACACACACACACACACACACACACACACGTGCGCGCATTCATGCATATATGTACATAAACACATGGTGTTATTTTTGAGACTTGCTTTCACCAACAATACATTTTTCTTCTCAAACATAGTTTGTATTATTTGTCAAAGTTATGGAAAGTGTTGGTTGGATCTAGAATGCAATCAGAAACACGTTAGTATTTTCTAATCATCGCTATTTTAAAAACAAATTGGTATGCCATGCTCTATGCTGGCAAGTTTTCAAAGGGAACATCCACCGAAAAAAAATAAACTCAAAATTGAGAATGGTGAATGAGCTGGTCACCTGGTTTCCGTTTGAAAAATCTAAATCATGGGTGTAACGTGAATATAATTTATATCAATATTGTTATGGTAAATCCGTTAATGAACAAATGTACTTTTAGTTTGGGACAATTTTCTGTTTTTGTGCTTCTACCTCAAAGAAACAAAGATTTTATTTTATATACAAAACACGCATATTAGCGTTTTTGAAAGAAAATCATGTTACTGATGAGTAGAATGAAACCAGTTAATTGCATTTTAGTTGGGTATTTGTTGACAGGGAATGCAGTCGCTTTGGAAGAGGTGTTTTTTCCAGTTGGGGTTAGGGTTAGTGTTCGGGGTTAGTGGCTAAGTATCGTGGTTCCCGCGCATGCTGGTTTTCATCTCACTCAATCGATCCATTGCTAATTTAATTCACCGGTTAGGGTTGTGTGTAACATCTAAATTCCGTAAATTTGTTCAAGGAAAACGGCTGAAGCAAGTAGCCATATGCGTATAACCACGTTCTGTCCAGATGGCAAACTGTTGAGGCCAAGCAGCTGGAGCGCCTTGTAGCACCTGTGGCTCGGTTCGTTATTGAACCAGACCTCCTGGGACGTGTTGGTGGGCCAGTAGGGGGCGATCTTGCCTCTGGACCAAATCAAAACCCAATGCCCCAGTGGAGTGACGGGTCTATGCTAATCAAAGTCCTGACTCACCGAGGTCATTAAAGACCCCCCCCTCGTGATTTTTCAGGGTTTATAACTCCAGTGCCCTGAGCAAATTGTAAATTACACCGGAGTCATTTTGTCAACCTTCTCACACCTACCTGGTGAAATAAAGGTTAAATGAATGAGCATTTACTCCGTCTTAGGACTCTTCATTTTTTCACCATTTCTTTTGGTACTTGTGTTTACGCACCTTCATCCATTTTGACAAATTTCCAAATATTTGGAAATTTATAGAATTTAAAAAGGAATGTCTTGTCAAATTATCCGAGTCATGCATTTGTTAAATGTGTACAGTCTGTTCGTTTATATTCATGTAGCTATATAAAAGAGCGGTGTAGATCTCGTTCGTCTTACGGTGCAATTCCTAATAGTGAAAGACTCAAAATTGGACAAGTCAGGAGAAAGGAAAGACCAGTAAGAGGAAGACACTTGCTCCCAGTCCCAATCCCCCGTGCAGAAAAGCCTAATTGATCAAAAGACATTTTTTGTGTTCCATACATTGGAGACTCTCGCCATGCGAGGTGGGTCTGCACTGCTTTCTGCAAAAATAAAGAGAGAGGATATTTTTCCATTGTTTAAAAATCCACCTGGAGTGTTCCTTGTGTTCACTTGCAGCAAACACTTCATTTCGCCTCATTGCATTACTTAAACGTCGCAGATTGACTGAGTCAAATTTTCATAGCAACTTGCGTTCTTCTTTCTTTCTAAATGAAAACTGATTTGGGTCAGTTCAATGCATCAGCTGTATACCGAATGAAACAAAATTGAACCAAAAATGTGTATATCCTATTAAACTCAGAAAGTACTGTGGTTTATAACCACACATTTATGACGACCAATTATAATAATGGAAAAAGATTAATAATAAATCAGCACTTTCGGACTATAACCAGCGATGATGGTGGTTTGGCTGTATCAGGTGGCCTGTGAGGCAATGTACAGGAGATGAGATCTTTCAGTCTGATTGGTCCAAGCGACACTGATGAGCTGTGTTTTTCGTCAGTTTAATTTCAGTTTTAACTCCCGAAACAGGAAGTTTCCAAAAGTGCAAGCCAGCCCTATGTAGCAGGAGCCGGGTGGATACGCACACTTAATTTGGCACCACCATGCCTTACTGCTGATCGTTGTGACTCAGAAAATAGCCAAGATTGTCTAATTCAGAACAATTACTGACATTTCTTTCAAGACTGGAGTGAAAATCAGCATACGCAGGGGCTCAACAGAGCCAGGGTTCAGAAACACATTAAGCTGAATTTCTAACTCCCGGCTGGGAAATAAACCTTGTATCGGTCCAATAATTACTGGAGATAGATATTTACTAAAGCTTTTATTTGCCAGTGCACTTTGTCAAGAGCTTGACCCTAGTGTTAGCACTGCAAACACTCCAAACCTGTGCAAACAGGGTAGCCACTTTTACACTTGGAACCAAGTCACAAACATTTGGTAAATTTTTGCGCCTTTTTGAAATTATTTGGCAGTTTCCTCACAAAAAGTACAACTCACAGGCAAATCATTCTTAACACATGACATCTTACACTTGACTATGGAAACAACTTTCTTGCCATTTTCTTGCCATTACCAATTTAAGGTTAGTTGTTGTCAGCTTCTTCCCGGTGGCCAGATACACTGTTAGATAGTCTACCTTTCGCTTGCCAGCAGAAAATTGAGGCCTTTAAACCCGTAATCAGTAGCTGGAAATGGTGTTTCGTATATGCAACTGTTCTTGTGGTGGAATGTACAACTGCTTTTTTTTTTGTATCATCTAACACTGCCCCCTTCAGGCTGCATAGGAAACTGCTGCCAAGACCAAATGCAAGCTTTGAGAGAAGAAACACTTCAGTAACAGCTGCTCTTGTCAGAGAAACATTATTTTTGTAGTTTTGGTTTAATGTCGTGATATCTCTGACAAATGTTTTGGTGTTGCTGGAAAATCTGTGTTGCTGTATTAGGTTTGTATACCTCGGAGTATGACTTTGCGAAATATAATTTGGTAAATTTATCCAATACTGTGGCAATATAATATATCTATTATCTTATATATATATATATATATATTATTCAAACTGTGAACTGCACTTTTGTGGACTAATTATGTTTCAATATTTCATGCTGGTCCTCAAATTACAAATGACTGATTTAATTTTAGACCAGATATCCTGGAGCGAATATGAACAACTCTTTCAGGGCCAGTTTCACAGACACAGATTAAGCTGAGTCTCCATGCAAAACTAAATTTAGACTAATTTTAATCTGTATCTGTGAAACTGGCCTCAAATATTTTTTATTTTTTTCAGGATTCAGGATTAAATGTGCAGAATGACAGTAACATTTGCAAACACAGTGTTGGTGAATGAAACGAACACTTGCATTTAAACCATGAGTGAAATTTGGTTAAATTCAGGCCAGCGTCTAAAATAAGACAAACACATTTAAATGCAGTATTTCTTTTCAAAATAAATCATGGCCCAACCAATATGGAATTAATTTTTTCTGAGACAAAGGCAACCAGGAGACAGTCTAAAGGGACAGTGATGTTTATCAAGCATCAGGGTACACAATCATGCCTCAAAACTCACGTGAAGTTATCCTTTTCACGATAAATGAGACTTATGGACTACATTTCCCCCCCCTTTTCTCCAAATTTGGAACGCCCAATCAAATTCATCATCAGGCAGATGAGCATGCGCCCTCCACTGAAGCGTGTGACATCACACTTGACGTCACACGTGACATCACACGTGACATCAGCAGTCACTTAATCACACCACAGCCTAGCGAGCTGGGCTGGTGCTGAAGCCCAGCGTGGTAGATGGTTTCCGATGCAGCCTCACAGGCGGGACTTACCCTATTGACCAGCAGGGGTCGCTAGTGTGGTCACCCCCCTGCCATCCCTACCGGGTGCCACAGTGAGGATGTCGTTTTGTAGGCAAATTCGGCACTGTCTTCCAATCCTGCTTCCATAGGGATTTTGATTTCTGCCGAAAAACAACCACGGTCTGCGGTTACCATTCATAAGTCAGCGACTACAGTAAGTCTTGATTGGACACATTTTGGGAGGAGCCTCACGATAGGTCAGATTGTGTGTTGCCCTGCGTGACTTCCACGCTGCCCAGATGCCCAAGACCGGACCGTCCGTGTGCCCGAACAGTGAAACAAACAGTGTCTTATCAGGATGAGCCACCCAGCAGTCCCTCAATCAGCCGCTTGCTCTGAGAAACCTGTGCCCGGCCACTAGTCCAGAGAGAATGCAGCTCTTTCTCATCGTCCCACTCTGGGGAGGGTGAACCTACATCCACCCCATAATGGTGCATCACACCAATAATGGGTGGAGCTGTAGCGTAGTGGTTAAGGTAAATGACTGGGACACGCAAGGTCGGTGGTTCTAATCCCGGTGTAGCCACAATAAGATCGGCACAGCCGTTGGGCCCTTGAGCATGGTCCTTAACCCTGCATTGCTCCAGAGGAGGATGGTCTCCTGCTTAGTCTAATCAACTGTACGTCGCTCTGGATAAGAGCGTCTGCCAAATGCCAATAATGTAATGTAATGTAATGGAGCTACACTGTGCTATAATGGGTGTGGCTACATCTTAATAGGTGGAGCTACACCCTAATTGGTGGAGAAGGATCATAATGGGTAGAGCTACATCCTGCAATCATGGGAGGAGCTACATCATAATAGGTGGTGCTACATCCTAATGGGTGGGGTTGGGTCATAATGGGTGGAGCTACATCATAATAGGTGGAGCTACACCCTGCTATAATGAGTGGAACTGCAACACAATAGGTGGTGTTACACCCTGCTATAATGGGTGGAGCTACATCATAATAGGTGGTGCTACATTCTAATGGGTGGGGCTATGTCATAATGGGTGGAGCTACATCAGGCTGTAATAATGGGCGGGGCAACACATTAATGGGCGGAGCTAAAAAAAAAGAGCTGATCGGTGTCAGTAAGATGATGTCACGTGAGGGTATCCACTGAAGGGCATTAGATTAGTTTTCAAAAATGTTCATACAGGAATGGTGTTCATGATAGACTCATGAACAATGCCTGCTCTCATACCAAATTAAATACTGCAATTAGTAGAAAAACACCGAATGTGAAACTGCATATTGGTTGGGCCCCAAAACATTTCATGCCTGTATATGCGCTTTTGTGGCAATCATTCACAAACACAGAAGTATATTAGCTGTCACAAAATATATATATAGTCTATTTTTACAAATAAATATATATGAGACGATATGTTAGAGTAACTTAGGAGGTAATCATTCCTTATATTCTGCAATGAATGTGAGAAATTCAATGTCTCAAGGGAAGAAAACAAATTACAGATAAATAAAAAAATAAAAATTTAGCCATATATGACCACAGGCCAAATGTATGTAACATATATCAGGAGCGAAGCTTGACTATTGTTTGTTGTGTTTTCAAGCATTTTTGGTTAGATTTGTTGTGAGATATTTTGCTTTTAGCTTATGGACCAAAATTATTTAATCATCTTGGTAACAGCAATCAGGTTATATGTAATACACGTGTTTCTAAATGAGGGTTAACTGACTGAGTAATTAAAACACCATTAGCCTTATTATTAAATATGTTATGTGAAACATGTTATTAGTATTTGTTCAAATGACATGTCAAGAGAGTTAGCAATATTAGCTATTTGGTTTATCAATTCATTGATGTATTCTCTGTCTCAATAACAACGACCCATCTGTAAATATCATTGTATGTTCATGTAAATATTACAATTAACACAGTTTTGTCACACAAATGTGTGGGGTATAAATTATTTTTCAGTGTACACATTGTTAATTTACGATATAAAGTACTGAAGAGGTTTATCAATCGGTAATAAAAATTCACTTCATGTTGTCACACAAATAAATCTAACTTAAATGCTTAAATGTTTGTCATCGTTGCTTTGCAGTTGTCATGACTACTGGTGAATACTTGTCTGACTAAAACACATGTTACTAAGGGATGCTGCGTATTACTCATTCGTTTCCAACATAGTCCAGATCCGGTCAAAATAACATGGGTAGATTTGTCCACATACTCGTACATTGTACATTGTTTCTGATGCTAAACTAAGGGTAACCAAGGGTGTCTGGGTGGAATAGCCCTGCCCTCAAACATTCTCAAGCACATCTTTCCACAATTATTTTAAGGAACAAATGACTGATCAAGTTTAAAATGTGTGGTTAAACTGTAGGGAGTTTTTGGGTTGTGTAGTAAAAAAATAAAAAATTAAAAAAAATTAAAAAAAATTATTCTCTTCAAAATATTGTTTACAATGTCATCTAAAATAACCAGTGTAAGCCATGTTTTCATGACACCCAGTTTCTCCCTTCATAAAGAAATGAACAGATAAAACAGCCAAATCCCAGAAAGATATAAAAATGAAACATAGGGGGTGCTCTTCACTCAATTATACTGCCAGGGACATTTCTGAAAACACGGCGGGTTTTATTCTTCTTTTCCGTGCCAATTAAGACGACTCACTTTTACAAATTCCTTAAAATGCATCGACTGACCCTGAAGGGAAAAAAAAGAGTCTAGTATTATGAGTTACACAAGTTGAAAACTCACTTGTGTTTTTTTCTCTTCAGAGAAAACACGAATATGGACGGTGGAGTTTCTGAAGGCATCTGGAAATCTCAAAGCGCAAAACTGGGGCAGAAGAATATTTAGCACATTTTAAACAGGCTGCCCAAAGGTGCTGTATGCAAATGCATTAGTGCAGCAAATGGCAGTGCAGAATTTTGGCCTGCCAAGTGATGGAATTATGGACTAAATATACATTATAATGTGAAAAGGGGAAATGAGGTAGACAAGAAAGGGGACGAAAATGCATAGCTTATAATTAGCTTATAATTACAATTTTTGGCTTTAATGTTGAATCCTGTTAACTACAATTCATTTTTACACGTTTATTTATTTATTTATTTATTTATTTATTTCAGGGTGTCATTTATACTTATTAAATATTGTATTACTCAACATATATTACTTATTGTTAATGTTATTTGTTTTGTTTTTTAGTTTAGTTTTTTTATTGGAACCTTTTCTCATTTTCTGTCAAGACTTCTGTGCTGCAAATGTAAAGATAAAGATAAGGGTTCAATTTAGCGCTGCTCAGCTCCACGTCCTGTGGGCCACTGTCTCTGTAGGTATTTGCTCCTACCGTCAGCTACACCACCTGATTTCACTAATTAGCTTCTCTGAACCAAGCAGGTAAAATAATCAGTTAAAATATAGGTGGTGCAGTGCACAGTAGGAGGTTTAATTGGTTGTAAGCTGGGACCAGAGTTCATTGGGTGTAAATTGCGTTCGTATCTAACGAAAGTTGTATCTTATCCCATATATAGCCAGCAAAGAGAAGTATGATTTGTCTTGAGTTCATGCCTTACAGACAAACTGCACAGTTTTAAAGGGGAGTGCACACCACTTTGTGACAATGTGGTAAAGGAGGATTAATTAAAGGTCCAATAGGTAATTTCTAACTTCAAACGGTCAAGAGAAGAATTGCAGCAACAAACACCTTCAAACCACGAAACTGTTTATCCTTCCCCCTTCTCTGTGAACGCGCTGTCGATGAAACGCCATTGGCTGTGGTAACTAGAACCCATTTTCAACCAATGAGCTTGAACTTTTGTACAGCTATACGATGTTTTGGTACAGAGTACCGGCCGGTCAACTGTATATTTTGAAACCCGAATTTAAGGACTACAAACACAGGCAGAGGGTGAGTCAACATGTCAGTGAGCCTTTTACAATGGTCTTGTAACAATGTTTTAACACAAAAATCTTACCTAAACTCAACCTACTAAGAAGGCAAGTGAGTGTTTGAAAGCGACATTTTCGCAGTAACAACAAACTCGCATAACATTCGCTAGCATCTTCAGTTCCAATTCGGCAAACAGGTAGGTTAACAGCTTTTTACTAGCTACTAGTTTGGTAAAGTTTTACTTCTGAAACTTTCGTTGAACGCGACTACTTTCCTTTATTAACAGAAATTCGGTTAAGAACCAACCTGCAAGCGACGGACGTCTCTCCTCTTTTTTTTTTTTTTTTTTTTTTTTTTAATATCAGACATCTTCGGTGCCTGTCAGTCATCACTTTCAGTCGCGTGCTGGGGGGCGTGGCTCTGTGTGTATGTGGCGTACCAAGTCCGCTCGGCTATTGCAGCATGTTTTGCCGCAAATAAAGTTAACAATGAAATAAATTTAGTTCGAATATTTGACAACGGGGTTTATTTTCGTTCAGCAAAATACATAAAAAGTCATTATTTGCCTGGAGCTGGCTGAGGGCACAAAGTGCTAAATAAAAACAGTAAAAATCAACCCGCCAAAGGGCAGGTGTTCTGGCACGTGCGTGGCCTCTTACTGGTTGAGTACTACTTGCTCAGATTATTCTCCATTGGATGGTCTGTGATCATTGCTATGAATATTTCTATTGAATGTCCTTAGTTGTGTTGGTTTTGACATAGTAGAACATATACAGTTCTTGAGATGAAGGCCAGAGACTCACATCCCCGAAATTTATTAAGACTTCTCTTCGTTTCTATCCACAGAACCACATTCCTGCTGCCAAATATCTCTTTGTGGGTTCAGTCAGGATTCCTCTCAAACATGAACTCACATTTTCCAGCGAAAGTTTATCATACTGTCATTACATTCACAAACGATTTCAGAAAAGCAAATCACCTATATGAATCTGCTTTGTGAAGAGGGGGATGGGGGGGGGGGATACTGGGAAACCCCAAAATGCTTGCTTGTTTATTTTGAGGTCAAATTTTAGGACATACTCTACGTGAACTCATCCCCTGGGCTCTGCCTCATAGTCAGAGCTTTTCAAAGCAAGACCAAAGACATACAGGTCAGGGACTACGGATGAAAATGAGCTCATTCGCTAACTCTGGCGCACTTTACTAATGTTGACTAATGTGCACTGTCTCTGATAAATACAATAAAATAAAGTTTTTGATGCCATCCCGTCAGAAGGTGCTTAAGTTTTGTCACATCAGCTTTGGCGACGGCACGGCAGTGTCTTAAAACTACAGACATTACATTACATTACTGACATTTGGCAGACCGCTCTTATCTAGAGTGACGTACAGTTGATTAGTCTAAGCAGGAGACAATCCTCCCCTGGAGCAATGCAGGGTTAAGGGCCTTGCTCAAGGGCCCAACAGCTGTGCGGATCTTATTGTGGCTACACCAGGGATCAAACCACCGACCTTGTGGGTCCCCTCATGTGCCTTAACCACTACACTGCAGGCCGCTACAGACTCTCCGCTGGAGCCAGAGAGACACAGGGGGACATCCACTCGTAATTTCAGAGTTAGAAAAAAGAAGTAGAGGCATGAAATATGAATGATATAAAGGCTTACGTTACGAATACACGAACATCATTGATTTAAACCTCCCCCAGTGCATTAGAATGGTTACAAGCTGCTGACTAGAGTGTACCACAGCAGCATGAATAGAAATCCTAATCAGGAAACATTGTGATCAATACAGCGGTTTTAAATCAGACACCTTCTCATTTTGATATTTCCCCTTTCAGTATGATAAATATGCTATAATATAGGAATCAGGAATGGGGCCAATACTTTCACGATGCTGTATATATCCTTAATACTTAATACACACCTCTTCTCTTCATTTGGCTCTGTACTCCACAATTTTAGATTTGTAATCAAGTAATTCACATGTCATTAAAGTGCAGATTCTCAACTTTCTATTAACTATAGATTTTGGTTTCACTTTTTATCTTTAGATTTAGGCATCTTTATTTAGTCAGAATTTAAATCCCGCTCATTAAAATTCAAAGATTAGTTGGACAGAAGCCTCCAGAAAAGATTACACTTTGTATTCACACACTCCGTATTGATTGAATGAATATTGGATTGCACAAATTCAGCAAAAATATGAATGACCTACAAATGCACTGAAGCAATTACAGAACAACAGGATAATGAGTAACGCCAGCAATATTTGCGAACTGAACATACAGCAAAATATTTTTGCCTGTGGACTCGAAGCAGTCGTTGCTGCAAGTATATCTCTACATGTTCACAAATTAACCAGTGGGATAAAATATGGATATAACAAGCATATAATTATATAAAGAAAATAGTCTTAGAAAAACAGATTTTCATGAGCTGCTTAAATCCGTTAACTTAAAACCAGTAAATCTGGTGCACCGTATAACTGGTTATTCACTTCAGGTGAATCTCTCACGAGAGGACTTAAGCTGGGTTGTATGCTTCATAGGAAGTCAAACTCATCCGAAATCAAACTGCAGCCAAACATGGTGCTGCATACAAATGTGCATTTAGGGGGGTACAAACTGACACGGGACATGTTGAAACATGGGGACTTTTGCATTTCAGCAAGAATGATGGGTTTTTCACTTATGTATAATAGCAACGTGCTTCTTGTGCGAGTCGCAGGATGATTTGAAAACTTTATCGAGAGTTAATAGTAATTGAGCCCAATTGTGCAGTTGGGCCCAAAAACCCTTCTCCACAAACCACCACGGTTTCCAGAAACTAGACTAATCTCAAAGTAGCATTTTCCTCAGTCGCCTTCAAGTTGACCAATATTCCCGAGCGAGTATTTCAGTCGTCGTTTTCCTGCCACCTTCAGAAAGACATCGAGGACCTTTCTGAAATATCTTCCGCAAAGTGCCCACCTAATATGCCCAAGTCCTTTTCCCAGAGCGTGGGAAAGCAGTGCCGGAGTTTGAAAGGAAAAGACAACCCCTCTAATGCACACTCTTTAAATATTGGATGAGGCCGAACATTTAATGGATGTTAAAAGCAATCCGGCGCGGGTGTACAGGGGTAGATATTCCAGATGAAGGCATATCACGAGCGACTGTGCTCTTGATATTTAAGCCGATGGGCTCAGCATTTTCATTTTGATCTTCTGGTTTATTCCAAACGTAATGCACCTCGCCTGAATGCCAACCGATCTCAAGAGAAAAAAAATCAGCAGCCGACTAGAATCAGTTATTTATTCGTCGAACGTCATTTGCTACAGAGGTGCCTGAAATGGTTTTGAATGTTTTCAAGATGGCCGCCAAATAGCATTCATTTCAATGGCAATGGGACTAATGAATCAATTTTAATAAAGCATTTTCCTGTTGTTAGCCTACATTTTATCAAATTTAAAAATGGCCACAATCGACTGTTTGGGACATAATACGATTAATTGGGAAGTAAGTTCATTTTTTCAAGTTTAGGTTGACATGACTGGAATTGCCCAAATAATCCCTATCGACGTGAAAAGCGCCAAATTGAGAAAAATGAACAGCTTCTTAAAATTATGGGATTGCAACTGTGGTTGGAATGTAAACCAGCATGCCCAGAGGGTCCCCAGAGTCAAGGCTGGGAATAAATGGTAAATGGTTGGCATTTATATAGCGCCTTTATCCAAAGCACTGTACAATTGATGCTTCTCATTCACCCATTCATACACACACACTCCGACGGCGATTGGCTGCCATGCAAGGCGCCGACCAGCTCGTCAGGAGCATTTGGGGGTTAGGTGTCTTGCTCAGGGACACTTCGACACAGCCCGGGCGGGGGATCGAACCAGCAACCTTCCGACTGCCAGACGACTGCTCTTACTGCCTGAGCCATGTCGCCCCACTGCTCTAGACGATGCAGTCTTTCAGGTCCAGATGCACTTCTGCAATATGAACTGCTTTTGAAGAGGGCAATGCAGCTGTAATGAAGGACCATTCATAACATGTCATTACATTAATGGCGTTTGGCAGACACTCTTATCCAGAGCGACGTACAGTTAATTGCAGGGTTAAGGGCCTTGCTCAAGGGCCCAACGGCACGGCTATAACGGGGAACCACTGAACTTGCGGGTCCCAGTCATGTACCTTAACCACTACACTACAGGTCACCCTGTAACAAGTGCTTTGGGTTCCAGGGAGATATAACCACATTTATATCCATGATCTCTGTTCTGAAATACTGCAGTTGATCTAGAAATGTGGTTTTTAGTTCCAATTTGTTTGAGTTCACAATTCCATGTGTTCACAATGCCCATGTATTGACATTGGCATTTTATATATTTAAATGTCCACATGAAAAAAATGTGGACATTTTTTAATTTCTTCATTAAGGCAGTATTAATTACAATAATCCAATTTATTAATCCATCAATAAAACCATGAGCCTAAATGGTTCTGTGGCTTAAAGTATAGTCCTATTCATACATCACTGAAATGCAGTGCATTGGCCACTTCATAAATCCCTGTAATTAAAGCAAACGTACTAAACGTGCTAAAGTAACGACACAGCCCTAAAAAGCATGTCATAGTATCATTGACCAACAGTGCATTGCCAGAAACAAGGCAGCCCCCTCATATAACAGTGACCAGCCAGAAAATAATCTTCCATCCACTTGCAAAGTTGCTGTCCACACACTCCGAGAAGTAAAAAGACAGCTAGCCTTATCAGGCTCTTATTAAGGGGTTACAAAAAGTCAAAGTATGTCATGGTGATGCGCCATGTCGTCTAAATCTTGGTTTTGAGCGGGGAGCAGCTATGCCTGCGAGTTCCTATGGTTTCGCTTCAATCGGCGGCCATCTTAGACTTTGTGTGGTCAATGAGTCACTTCAACTAAACATGCAAATGAGTGAATTAGCATATTTAATTAAGCGCCTGAATTGGTTTGTCCCCGCATCAGTGCTTGGTGCACTGTTCTCGTAGGGAAACAAAATGGCGGCACTCTCACGGAGAGAGGGGTCTTCTGAGAAGCACGGTGTTCCAGCAGAGGGGTAACCCAAACCCTGACGCGTGCCTCTCGCCCGCTGCACAGGGCTTCCGGCTGCTCTAATGGGCTGCAGTCGAGTCGGATTGCGATCGATGCGTCGGCCCCGAGAGTCAGCTTGTGGCTTGAACTGAGGAAAGAGAGAGAAAGCTTTAGGGTGGTCCTTTAGAGTATGTGTGCGAGTGACACGTACACATTAATACCTACAGCTGTGTTCTGTTCATTCTGCCAGGTCTTTCAGAAAAGAACAACGCTGTCGGGAAGTGAGAATTAACCCCGAATGGCACACACCCAGTTTGCCTTGCAGGAAAATTAAGTGAACACATTTTTATGAAAATGCTTACATTCCGGCCCCCCACAAATGTGACATAAGTATGCGTCACTATAGGATATGAAATATGAAATATACTGCATGTCAAAAGGATGCATTTTTGTACCAAAACCCTCAATGAGAGTGTTTTTATTTGCAGTTAACATATTAAAATAGCTAAATCTCACATAATAATATGAGCTGTGTGCAGCTCAAATTATTTGTTAACTTAGCTCATCAAAAATTATTTGATTATTTGATGAGCGGACAAGGGGGAGTTAAAACTTAACTTCCAACTGTGGTGGAGACCACCTCTCAGCGGTATACCAAAATGCAGGAGACTCTCGGAGCGTCAGGGAGATTTGGGATGGCTGCCATGGACACTGATGGGAACAAAATGCCCGCTCATATTTATATTACAGTTATTTAGCTGATGCTTTTATCCAAAGCAACTTACAGTTGATAAGGCAAGGCAGGGGACAATCCCCCCTGGAGCAATGTGGGTTGAAGAGCTCCTGATTTCCTGATTTCCCCTGCCCCTCCTTTCTGATATCACTATCCTTGTCTAACCCCCCCCCCCAAAAAAAGAAAAGAAAATGCACTTATGATGACAACTATGTTTAGAACAGCATTTCATGTGTATTTTGCTAGTTTCTGGATGAGATGCTTTGACTTATGGTAGAACCAATGCACTTGTAAGTCGCTTTGGACTAAAATGTAAATGTAAGAGCTACACAGGGTTTGAACCACCAAACCTTCCGGGTCCCAGTCGTGTACCTTAGCCACGAGGCTACAGGCCACACTCAAGTTCTACGTGTGACTCAATGAGAACCGCTTCCCAAAGAAAAGACACAATGTCACATATTTGAGTTCTTTCATTGCATAAATCATGACTCTTTCATGAGCAAACTGACCTAATTTGTGATGTGCAAATGGTGTTTCAAACTGAGCCATGCAGACTTTCTAAAGGAAACAAAAGAATATTGTTATTACAAAACCTTCTCAGCACAGACCTGAGCAGACAGAACCATTTCTATGCAGTAATTCAGACTTAAAATGACTAAATGCTTACGCATAAAAAACTTCCCCAAATGCAAATTGCGTTTGAGCAGTGACTTTAACTGAAAATCTATTGACTAGTTGATGTATTTTCCTCTGTAGTTAGCTTTGAAACTTATCATTTCACCAAGGTCCCCAAAGGAATATGGATACTTGAATGAGGATAATAGATAAATTAAATAGAGCATAAAAGTCAAAATGTCTGTTTGTTTTGATTTTGTATGTATTTTCAACATTTTCAACATTTTATTTTAATAAGAGGCAGCAAAAAGTTTCCTTATTTTAACAAAGTGATGTTGTATCCATGCACGTGATAACAAAATACATTAAATGGTTGGATTTCTACACAGGCTGATCAGTATGTGAAAATAGTTTGTCTACCTCTAAAATAACCTAAACCTGCAAACAGCTTGGTGCATTATCCTTCATAGTTAGCATGTGTTTTAAAACTATTAATTTCAATGAAGCCTGTTTCATCTGAAGCTGCCGACACCAGGGGCGAAGTACACCCAAAATATCTGAGGAGGCACAAATTCAAACAAACAATAATACTTTTCACTTGTGTAATCCAAAATGAATAAATATTGCAAATGACAATTTCAAAAAGCATTAAAGCTCTTATAATTACCATGCAACTTGAGAAGCATTAGAAAAAAAGAAAAAAAAAGAAAACCTAAGTCAGAAAGTCATTAACAGAAGATACAATTAACAGATGGTGTGCAATATCAGTGGGGATTGTGTTGCTGATAAAATATTAACTTGGAGATATTTTTTTTCAAAGACAATCAATGAAAGCCGTAACATTAGATCTCTGATGAATATGACTAATTGATCCGCTTTAATTTTAGCAGTTATAGATATGGAACTATTAATTTCCACTTTTTGTCCCCTTGTCTGTGTGTGTTAAGTGCTATCCTGCACTAAAAAGGCAATACTGCCTTTCCCCATTTGAATGAATGACATTTTAATGAATAGAAACACCTGCAATTTGAACTTGAAGGCACTGCAGGTCAAATCCATGAGACGCCACTCCATTTATACAATTCAACAGGAAAAACAGAAAGTCAAGGATGAAATGAATGTCTGTCATTCTGAAACCATAGCTACTTGCTGGCCATAAATTATTCCAGAATGTGATTTGAATGTAAAAAATTGTCAATTTTGTGAATATAAGTATGCAAATATATACTTTGGAATTTCTTGTACAAATACTGCATAGTTGCCAGGTGATGTGATAAATCAGTGACTGTCTTTTTTTGACAGCTTGTGGGAATAATATCTACAGTAATGGTTCTAGGAGACCCAAAGTCTTGAATATTTTGAGCCAACTCTTTCTGTCATGAGAGTGCAGTGTTAAAACAGCAGATTGGGATGCGCTCTGCATTTTCTCTGCCTCACACAAAGACACACATACACAGTGCTCTCCATAATGTTTGGGACAAAGAATTTATAATTTATTTATTTGTTTCTCCTGACAAATTTTTCTGTTGAACTCAATGGAAAAAATATTCAAGACAAACAATTTTTTTTGTATCTTCTGCATATCTGGCAGCAGCACGGTGGTTTCAGGCTCATTTGATACCTTGGACCCTTGATGACTTAAAGCCATTTAGCCAACAAATGTGTTCTATATTTTATCAGCATAATTTACAGCAGAATCTAGTCCCAACCCCCAATTCCTATAGAGATCCATTTAAATGCAGTTTTAGCATCACTTGTAGGACAATCTGAAAATAAGACTCTGATGATGTTGATAGGTCAGAGACATCAGGAAATCATGGCACAGAAAGGATATGCAACAAAATACTAAACATGACTACTTTCATTCACATAACATTGCTGCGTCCCAAACATTATGGTGTCCTGAAATGGGGGAGACTATGTATAAACACTGCGGCAATTTCTACATGGTGAAACCAAAATGTATAAAAATGCCCTTTATTAAAATCTGACAATGACATTTTAACCACATGTGATTTTTTTTTCATCGCAAATCTCACATTTGTGGAGTACATATAAATAAATAAATAAATAAATAAATAAATAAATGTCTTTGTCCCAAACATTAGGGCACTGTCCACGCACACATCCGCTGTGGCATTCTCTCTCTCATACACACACATGCTGAGGGCTTCCCCAATGATGGAACTCCGTTCCCCACAGTGGCAAATTGATGATTTTATTGTTGATGTAAATTTTTCCCACCACTCTCAGATGGTTAATCTTAGCTCGGCACTATAAACTCTACCCCAGCCTTGTCTCCATGCTAATCGCCTAAAATGGATGGTGAAAAAAAACACTGCTGACCCTGTTTATGCTGTTGTGACATTTTTCTCTGAACTGGGAGAACTTGGCCTGTGGTGGTCTCTACCCAGAACCCTCAGGGGCTGCGTTAAAAGGCATGTACACACGATGTTGACAGGAATTCGGTTATCGTGAATCGTATCGCATTTCGATGACGCTGGGGACTGTCGCAAGTCACAACACGATGCCCCGTGTGGTGTTTTATTCATGAGCTATCGGGATAAAATGGCCTTTGCCTCTGAAATTTTCAGTCTTTGTACACACGCCAGACCTAAAAAAAACGATATGATCACATTGATGCAGTACAGAACAATGACAGCTTTTGGTCTTTAGACAGGTTACATTTAGCCCCGTGTTGAACATGCTCAGCAAGACCTTTACCAAAGCAAATACAATTTCTGGAGAACTACACGGTGGAGGACAGAAACCCAATTTCTCATCTCTGGCTGGTATAAGTATATTTATCTGAATGAGAGAGTGCAAAATTCACCAGGCCAGCCAGAAATGTGGTGTAAGGCGGACTTCAGTGCATCAGGTTCATACTGAATCCTCAACCTTTCAATCCAATATAATAATTGCCATTTTAATGTGTATCTCGATATTAAGGATATTTTATAAGCTGTAATCATTTTAGTAGCCTTATATTTTAATTCTGCTTGCAGGCAGGTCTTTGCAAAACTATCACTTGACCGGAGTGAGAGGAGAAAACAGCATCGGTAGTTATGATTTTTCACTTGACGAAACAGCCACGACTGGGTGAGTATGGATTGAACATTAATTTGCTTTACACCAAAATGTACATAAAATGAGGATTTAAACATTTTAAACAATTACAAAATTTAAAACATCTTAGTTAAAAACAAGACAAAATTATGAACAGATTCTATTCTGTTCTATTCTGTTCTATTCTGTACATAATTAAATAGAACAAAATAGAACAGATAAGGACAGAATAGAACAGAGAAGAACAAACTAGAACCAAGAAGAACAAAATAATAGAGGAGAACAAAAAAGAACAGAATAGAGTAGAACAGATTCTATTCTGTTCTGTTCTATTCCATTCTAAACATAATTACTCTATAATTAAATATACTCCTCAAAAACATTTGGACATTTATTTTTGGTCAATCATGTCTCTGTTGTCACTGTATTATTACTGTATTCTTAGCACAGAGTAGAACAAAATAGAACCCAATAGAACAGGAGTAGAACAAAATAGAACACAATAGAGAAACATATGTGAGTTGTGTGTGCATGTGTGTGTGAGAGAGAGAGAGCGAGAGAGAGAGAGAGATAGAGAGAGAGTCGAGGGGTTGTCAATCACTGCCGGGCTGGTTCCCAGATCTGACAGCCAAACCTTCCCAGACTTCCCAAGCGGCCTGTCTCCAGGAGCAGGAAGTACCTGTTGCTATGTGAACAGCAAAAGACCTGTAACTAATGAAAGGGGGGGGAGCTTTTTCCATCTTTCTCATGTCGAGAAACACTGGGTGGCATGTTCCAGGTTCCACAGCCTGAACACGGGGGGAGGTGCATGGTGTGTGTGCATGTGTGTGTGCATGTGCACGCGTGTGTGTGTTTCTGTGTGTGTGTGAGCGTGTGCCACAGAGTCATCTCTCTTCTCAGACCTGAAACATGGCCTACTGTTCTGTTCAGTATCTACTGCAGATCTTCTGAAACAGATGCGAACGGCCTCGAAGGACGGCCATTTTACACCAGACGCCTATGTCCTTTTGTTTACCTCCAGACCTTGGGATATCTGGAAAAAAGTTATGCTTCATCTGTCTGCAGGACGATGGATCACACTGTCTCGCACCAAGTCATGAATATTCAGCGTCCAAAACACAAACTTGAGTCCAAATCTAATTGACAGTTTGGCACCCCGCGGCCCCTGGGGTAAGCAGTTTGGGACCCGCGGCCCCTCAGGTAAACACTTCGGGGCCCGCAAACAGACAGAGGAGGAGTGCTGAGCCCAGGCCCCCGGGGGGGGGGGGGGGGGGCGCGACTGCCATTCGGACCAAACCATGCGGATAATCATCGCTCTGATTGAGCCCGCTGCGCTTGCTCTGCCCTGTTTAGGAGAGGCTGGGGGCTCCCAGCAGCGCGGCAGGAAAACAGGCTGGGTCCCCGACGCAGGGCTCGGCGTCATCCCCCGACTGTGGGCCTTTAACCGCGCAGTCGCCTCGCAAACCCGCCGGGCAAGTTTAACCATCGCCCCAACTGATGAAAAATACCGGTTGCATTTAACGATCCTTTCAGTTACCTCGCGAGAGAGAAATCGAACAGGGTTCGAGCTGTAATATTTTCATTCTTATTAGCCTGTAGTTTTGAGAGAGAGAGAGAAATCGAACAGTGTTTAGGCTGTAATGTTTTATTCCTTATCATTAGCCTGGAGTTTTTGAGTCACAGGTTGCAGCGATGTGTGTACAGAAAGATCACTTTTGTCAAATCAGACTGGGACAGTTGAACGGCGGAGCCAAATTAATGAAAGATATTGTTTGAATTCAATGATCCTTGCAGGTAATTCTAGGTACAGTAATAGAAATAATAATAATAATAATAATAATAATACATGAAGACCACTGCTTTAAAGGGATAAATCAGGTTTGAGCTCCAGCAATAGAGAGCTGGTGTTTGTGGGAAATCTTATCTATGAGATTAGACTCCACCACACTGGAGCCACACACAGGGGTGGGGTGTGTGAGTGTGTGTGTGTGTGTGTGTATGATTGTGGATGATTGTGTGTGTGTGTGTGTGTGTGTGTGTGTGTGTGTGTGTGTGTGCGCACTTAATAAGTCCTGTATAAATGAAGGCATGGTGAAACATTTCACTGTACTTCAATTTCCTTTTGAATGTGATATTTTCAGTGACAGGTTATCAGTGATGTCCATGTATAAGGACAGGGTCAGGAGGTTCTTTGGTTTGAATCATCAGGCTCTCAGTGTGGTGTTTGCAGGTTGCCCATGGCAGCTCCCTTCAGATACACTGATTTCCTCAACACAGACACACAGGGTTCGGGTTCATTGGAGAGTCTAAATTGCCCCCTCACTGTGAGTGAATGGTGAGTGAGTGCCCTGTCCAGGGTGCAGTCCGCTGTGGTACTGGTGTGTAGGCACAGGTTAGATGATGGATGAATGGATGCGTAAGGACAGGATTATCTTGGGAGAAGGTTGAGGTTTTAGCAGTCCGCTGTGGTACTGGTGTGTAGACACGGGTTAGATAATGGATGATTGGATGCATAAGGACAGGATTATCTTGGGAGAAGGTTGAGGTTTTAGCAGTCTTTTACCTGAGGTTTTACCTGTGGTACAGGTGTGTACGGGGCAGGGGCGGCGCTCCCCTGAGTAAGGGGAGAGGAGGTATGACCGCCGGTTTTGGCACTCAGACCGGGTGACGCTTGTGCACTTATCCGCCCTCACAGCGAGGTGCTTTTGTGGGGAAAGTCAAAGCGTAAACTGACACCCCTACCCTGGGGGCCAGGAGTGAGGGAGGCAGCACTTAGAATGATCCGGATATTCACAGCCCTCTGTGATTTGTCGTCACTTTTAGAGGGGCCTTACATTAGGTGGCCATTGGATTTAGTCTAATCTTATCATCTTACATGGATACAACTACTCCTAGTTCAATAACATACTAAGACATAAATATTGTATATAACAATATATTCACAAGGGAGGTTGTTTGGCGGTTTGGGGAGCTGGAGATCCTGGACCAGGGCAGTGGGGGGGGGGGGTGGGGGGGTGAGTGAAATATTGATCATAAAAAAAACATTATATACGGTGCAGTCCATATGTATTTGGACAGTGGTACAATCTCTGTTCTTCTGGATCTGGACTCCAGCAGATGGGAGATTTAATTTGAGCATTTACATCGAAATTGGAATTATCCATGTTGGAATTACATCCCTTTTTATACATAGTCCCCCCCCCCATTTTAGGGGACCAAAAGTAATTGGACAGCTGGCTTCTCAGCTGTTTTGGATTAGCCGGGTGTATTCAATCACTCTCTGAGTGCAGGTATAGATAAACGAAGCCTTCAGTATCTCGTCTTGATTCGAGGCGTTTGATTCCCTTTGGTGTCTGTTATTGATGTTTGTCAGCACGAGAACCAGAATTCTGCCGGCAGCGACACGCAGGGCCAAAGAAGCGAGCAAAGACACACAAACTTGCTTTCACAGCCGACCGGCCCGGTTTTATTCCCTGCCAAAACGGCGCACAGCTAATCCGAGGTGGAGGACGCCTCGTTGAACTTAAACGTGGGTGGCTAGGCCTAGCTCAGACAACAAGACCATTCCTGTTTACAGCCAAGCCCTGTCTGCCCACTGAAGACCTTCCCCTCGCAACCCTCAGGAAAACTGAGTCACAAAATGACTCACCCACATAACTAACAGCCATTTGCCTGCTACAGCAACACCTCCCTCACAAATCCCTCAGGAGCGCAATACAAAACACAATGCAATCTGGGACTGATTGAGAGGGTGGATGGTTTTTTTGTATTGTGTTACCAAGGGATGTTTATAACCAGACATTACATTAATGGTATTTGGCAGATTCTCTTATTCAGAGCGATGTACAGTTGATTAGACTAAGCAGGAGACAATCCTCCCCTGGAGCAATGCAGGGTTAAGGGCTTTGCTCAAGGGCCCAACGGCTGTGCGGATCTTATTGTGGCTCCGGGAATTGAACCACCGACCTTGTGGGTCCCAGTCATGTACCTTAACCACTACGCTACAGGCCGCAACAGACGTTAATGTCACCGTAAAATGGAAGTTAAAGCGGCACTAGCTTCCACAAAATTACATATACGCAAGTCAAACAAATTTTTCGGGGGGATTCAAGTGGCCCCATTTGACTGAGGGAAGAACGCTTGCTGTGTTTAAGGACATTGATTGGAGGGGAATGGAAAATTGACAGACATTTGATCAACATATACGTGCAAATATGGCACAAAAATTAAATGATAATAAAGAAATCTGGCGTTAAAACTACACGTATCACAATGTTATTCATTTTATGGAATAAATACTTTCAGATGAGTTTGTATGGTTATGAAGGACTGACTAAATTGTGCATTTTGATTTCAGCTGGAATTGCTTCAACAGGAATGCTCTCGTTGTCTGAGCTAGGGCAGAGTTCAGCGATTGAATCCAGGATTATTCTCAGGGTAACCGTTGCAAATCATCCTTATACACCAATGCTGCATTTGAAAAATGTTTAGAGCAAAACTAGGATGCAAAATATTATTTTTATAAAGCTACTTTAGTTTCGGTACTGCACATGAGTTTGGCAGTATTTGAGGTTATGGGGGGGGGAGTTTCTTAAATGTGACACTAAAAAGTTATAGCTTTAAATAGCTAATAAATAAATAGCTTTGTTATCAGGGCTAAATTCCACCCTTAGTATTTTTTATTTTTTTAAAGAGCAATGCAAAAGAAGCTGTTTCTCAATTCATCATCATCATCATTAAGAACACTCTGTTTTCCTTTGGGAAAGTTAGCGTTGGGAGTACAACTGCAAGTCGTATGATGTCATTGCAGTGCAGGGCCAGGACGGACGATTGCGCCTGGAGAAATAAATGAGTTTTGGGAAGGGGAGGGGTTCTCCTCCGGGTTCTGAATTCTGGAAAAATCCAGACATTTTCCGCGCTGCTGCCGATTGGAGTCGTACACAAAGCGGCCGGTTTCAGTTTTTATATTTACAAAGATTTTGCTTTCCGGAGAGTCCAGGGCTCCTTCGTGGCTGGTGAGGGTGACAGAGGTGCAGGTGCGTCGAGTAGGAGCTGCCTGCAATAAAGCACAGTACGACAAGTTTGAGAACTGCCGGAAGTTGTTTTAGAATCTCACTTGAGCGTTTAAACCTGGGGTTTCCAAACTGTGGGTCAGGACCCCACGTTGGGTCGCTCGACTTCAGGCTTTTTCTCTTTTTTCTCTTTAAAATATGGGAATCTAGGCCACTACCTGTTTAACTTTACGACACCCCAACTATAATAAAGCAATGAGGGAGGAGAGGTTGTAGTATGTTGTAGTATGTAGTATGTATGGCTAAAGGGTGTTGTTAGGCTGTGTTAAGATGTGTGTGGGTGGGGTGTTGGGGCCGTGAAAGTTTGTCAACATTAATTTGGGGTCACATCAGAAAAATGGGGCGGCACGGATGGTGCAGTGGGTAGCACTGCCGCCTCACAGCAAGGAGGTCCTGGGTTCGAATCCTGGGTTTGCATGTTCTCCCCGTGTTTGTGTGGGTTTCCTCCGGGTACTCCGGTTTCCTCCCACAGTCCAAAGACATGCAGGTTAGGCTGATTGGAGAGTCTAAATTGGCCATAGGTATGAGTGTGTGAGTGAATGGTGTGTGTGCCCTGCGATGGACTGGCGACCTGTCCAGGGTGTATTCCTGCCTTTCGCCCAATGTATGCTGGGATAGGCTCCAGCCCCCTGCGACCCTGTTCAGGATAAGTGGGTTCAGATAATGGATGGGATGGATGGATCAGAAAAATGTTTGGGAACCCCTGGTTTGAGCTGTGTGGGGTTATCTAACCCCCACGGAAGATGTGCAGGAGCCGAAACACTCGTAGACGAATCAGAATTTCGCATCCGTTCCGACGTTTTCCTCAGAGACGCACTGAGGCGGCAACACAATGTCAGAGTGGCGCTTCTTAAACCGCCGGGCGATTGCTCGCGCCCCCGCGTATAAATGTGTGTGTGTGCGCGTATCAATTTCGTCTGGAGAAACTCCTCTCTGCAGGACGCACGGTCAATACCATCCGTCAGCGCTCGGCGTGACCTTGCCTCCTAAAGGTACGGGCGCACCCAAAGCGTGCCAGAAAAATACAGAGCCCTTCGTACTTCTGACAACTTACGATCCCTGACCGCGTCCTGATAAATACACTGCCCGGAGTGAATCCCATTCATACGGCGAGTCGTTTAAATCCTGAGCCGACTGCGTGATTAGTGTCCATAATAATATTGATAACTTTATTTGTGGAGCACCTTTCATGTAGAGAAACAAGCAAGTCTGTAATGTTGAACCAATTTCTGAACCATTGAGCATAGTTATAGTAAATATCTTGTTTGCAGATAATTACTGTATGTGTACTTTTGTTCTGTTGTCTTGGATCCTTTATAACTTCAGCACAGCTGAAAATGCGGGGGGGGGCTCAGCACAAAAAGAGCTCCTTCTGTACAATGGTAAAACACGCATGTAAATACCATAGAATAAAAGCTAGTTGTCTGTACTGGTGTCTCAGAAAGCATAGATAACACATTCCACACTACCATTCCCACACATTTGGAGGCCACTGCATTTCAAGAGACAGAAACAAAACGCTCACCTGGATAGTATTCCATGGTTACCAAAGTTGATCGCTGTCAGCAGAAATCTTCACAAAGTTTCATTTTGGCAAGCAAACAAAAAAAAAAAGGTTTTACAAATTTTGTGTACATTTACAAATTTACGGTTGGTTAGACAATGCATCCAGGCCAGAAAAAACAGCACAATAAATAGGTTTGTAAATTATATGTTAAACATCTGACACTTAACCTCTCAAAACCTTTTGCATAGGACACACCATTGGCATCACACATCCATGTCATATTCACATTTATGAATCATGTTTTGGGGCGTATGAAATGCGTTTCTGGGTGTACCTTCATGAAGCATGTTTTGGGGTGTATGAAATGTGTTTCTGGGTGTACCTTTATGAAGCACGTTCTGGGGCGTATGAAATGTGTTTCCGGGTGTACCTTTATGAAGCACATTCTGGGGCGTATGAAATGTGTTTCCGGGTGTACCTTTATGAAGCACATTCTGGGGCGTATGCAATGTGTTTCGGGGTGTACCTTTATGAAGCACATTCTGGGGCGTATGAAATGTGTTTCCGGGTGTACCTTTATGAAGCACATTCTGGGGCGTATGAAATGTGTTTCCGGGTGTACCTTTATGAAGCACGTTCTGGGGCGTATGAAATGTGTTTCCGGGTGTACCTTTATGAAGCACATTTTGGGACGTATGAAATGTGTTTCCGGGTGTACCTTTATGAAGCACGTTTTCAGGCATATGAAATGTGTTTCCGGGTGTACCTTTATGAAGCACGTTCTGGGGCGTATGAAATGTGTTTCCGGGTGTACCTTTATGAAGCACATTCTGGGGCGTATGAAATGTGTTTCCGGGTGTACCTTTATGAAGCACGTTCTGGGGCGTATGAAATGTGTTTCCGGGTGTACCTTTATGAAGCACGTTCTGGGGCGTATGAAATGTGTTTCCGGGTGTACCTTTACGAAGCACGTTCTGGGGCGTATGAAATGTGTTTCCGGGTGTACCTTTATGAAGCACGTTCTGGGGCGTATGCAATGTGTTTCCGGGTGTACCTTTATGAAGCACGTTCTGGGGCGTATGCAATGTGTTTCCGGGTGTACCTTTGTGGTCTTGATCTTGCTCCCCGTCGCACAGCTCCACCCTTTCTGATCTGGGAGAACTTTGCATTCCTCTCCGTCCAGACAGGGATTCATCGCACACCACCACTTCTGCTGCACGATGGAGGCTGCAACACCCACACCACACACACACAAACACACACACACACACAGATGTTTCTATATAGTGCTTTTCTCACACTCTAAGCAGTTTACATCGATGCGGGGGAAACTCTCCTCAACCAACATCAACGTTTAGCACCAACCCGGGTGCTGCACGGCGGCCATTTTGCGACAGAAGGCTCACCACACATCAGCTGAGGTGCAGAGGGAGAGAACGATTTTAAGCCAATTAAACTGGGGGATGATCTGATGGATCGGTTAAGAGAGCTGGCTTGGGAATTGCACCGGGTGTCATGGAATCTTTTAATGACCACGGTGTGGCTGGACCTCTGTTTCACATCTCATCTGAAAGATGTCGTCTCCTTTGACCTGGGTTCAAATAGTATTTGTTTCGGATTCAAAAACTTTTCTGGATTTGGGTGTCTCGGTGGCGCAGCCTGTAGAGCACTGACCGCATGCTCATTGCGAGCCGCGACGTCGGCGGTTCGAATCCGACCGTCCGACATTTGTCGCATGTCTTCCCCTCTCTCTCGCTCCCATTCTTCCTGTCTCTCTATACTATATACTGTCCAATAAAGCTGAAAAAGGCCTAAAAAATATCTTAAAAAAAAAAAAAAAACTTTTCTGGATTTGACAAAGCTTGCCTGGTCTATTGGAACAAATGGAATTATCTCAAAAGCGCAAACCCCACCTACGTATACACTCGACAAGATCAACGGAGCACAGAAAACACAGAGTTTGAGAACCATTGAGAAAACGATGGATGTGGAAAAGCGGATCGTACCATCGACGCAGGAGGGGGTCGCCCGGGTGGTACCAGCCACTTGTCCAGGGAAACAGGAGCACTTCACGGTCTGGGATCTTTCTTCTATTCTGTTTTTATTGCAGCAGCGGTGAAGTGCCACCACTTCACAGGTCCCTGTTATGACATGGGGTGCTTCGGGGGTAGAGAGAGAGACAGAGAGAAAGAATAATCTAATCTTGCCCTCTGGCTGTACGTGTTCATTACACAAACACAGGGGGGCCGATGCTGTGCTATCCCACCCTCTAGCTAGAACCACATTCCTCCCAATCACGCCCCTCCGGGTTTCACATCCACTGCCAACGTGGAGGACCACGGAATCAGAAGGGGGGCCTTTTCCATCACCCCTGCCACTTTCTCTTGAGAAGCCCGAAGACTCTGAACTGCTGTTCGGCACACAAGCACAGAGCAGTCTCCGCCACCCGTCGTCGCCTACGTAGTCCGCTCTGTGACCTCCAACAGACCGGCTGCCAGCCAGGGACTCTTGAGTATCCCCTCTCCTGCCTGAGTATCCCCTCTCCTGCCTGAGTATCCCCTCTCCTGCCTGACTTCCTATACTCATCCAGAATGCAGCAGCTCGTCTGGTCTTCAACCTTCCCAAATACTCACACGTCACCCCCCTACTTACTTCCCTCCACTGCCTGTCATGGCTCGCATCAAATTCAAAACATTGGTGCTAGCCTTTCAAGCAGTTAAAGGGTCTTCCCCAGCTTATCTGCAAAAAATCATCAGACCCTACACCCCTGCCAGACCTCTTCGTTCAGCCTCCACAGGCCGCTTGGCACCTCCCCCTCTCCGAACCTCCACCTCACGCTCACGATTACTGTCTGTTCTGGCTCCACGGTGGTGGAACGAACTCCCCGTTGAGGTCAGAACTGTAGAATCTCTCCCCACCTTCAAGCGCAAGCTGAAGACACACCTCTTCAAGCAGCACCTCTCCCCATCCCTCCCTACCTCCCTGTGAACCTTAATTGTTGTCTCTGTGACTCGCTTTGTGTACCGGTATTTTTAGTTGGCTTGGTAAGCAGTGTTTGGATAGTTAACTTTGGTCACTTTTGCTCTGTTTCTTTGTTTCTTTGTTCTCAACAAAGAACAGGTACAGGTGTTGTACAGGTAGCAGTTGAAATTGTACTTCCCTCTAGGGTCTTTCAGCGAACTTATCCCTGGTTATGGGTTTGCACTTTGTTGTACGTCGCTCTGGATAAGAGCGTCTGCCAAATGCCAATAATGTAATGTAATGTATACAACCCCTGCATCGGTGAGAGACGGCCCCCTGTCAAGGAATTTGGTTCCTGAACCAGCAATGTGCATTGAGGTGATCTTGCTATATCTGGGACCAGCTCTGGCTGCATCCCCTCCAGTGAGCTAATGTTCCACGGACCAAGATACAGTTTCCACTGCCCGGAAATCTGCTTCACTTCATTTCAGCAGTGAATAGTCCTCTCTGTGACTATGAATTCTGCAGGACTTCAGCAGTGAATAGTCCTCTCTGTGACTGTGAATGCTGCATGATGTGAGCAGTGAATAGTCCTCTCTGTGATTGTGAATGCTGCATGATGTCAGCAGTGAATAGTCCTCTCTGTGATTGTGAATGCTGCATGATGTCAGCAGTGAATAGTCCTCTCTGTGATTGTGAATGCTGCATGATGTCAGCAGTGAATAGTCCTCTCTGTGACTGTGAATGCTGCAGGACTTCAGCAGTGAATAGTCCTCTCTGTGATAGTGAATGCTGCAGGACTTCAGCAGTGAATAGTCCTCTCTGTGACTGTGAATGCTGCAGGACTTCAGCAGTGAATAGTCCTCTCTGTGACTATGAATGCTGCAGGCAGTGAATAGTCTTTGGTGAAAATGAGCGCTACAGGATTTCACACTTACCTTTCCGGCCTTCTGCTGGCTGAGGATTCTCCCAAAGGGCAATCATGCAGACCATGAGTAGTATTGTCCCTTTGTTTGCTTTTTGCATAAATCTCTTATTCATCCTGGAGGAGAGATAGCAGACACACACATATAATGAGGAAAACAGGAACAGTGATTTGTTTTCTCTGATCTTAATTATAGTTAATTTTATGACCATTAGTTTTTAAAAATGTGTTTCCTCTCTCCATCACATTGCATTTTGCCATTTAGCTCTTCTCCAGAACAACTTATACAGCTTAGGATGTATACAACTGAGTAGTATACTGAACCTAGACAGGAGAAAAAATATGGGCCATCAGCCACTGACTATCCATGGGCTTGTGAAAAGTGCCTTGAAACTGCAGAAGTGTAGTTTACGGGCGCCGCCATGTTGTACAACCAGAGACAGCGCAGGAGGGAAGCTGAGAGAAGCTCCTCCACTGAGCGTGTGGGAGAGAGTGACTGCGCAGTGATGCAGTCTATCCCCGATTTGTCTACCCTGATTTTCCTAATAACACAATATTTAGAGGTCCCAATAGGTATTTTAGTAAAAAAATGTATGCTAAAATAATACTGTCATTCATGAGTTTGATTATATGAAAATTATAATAAAAGATTATAATACTATTGAATGTATTAGAAATGTAAGGAACTATTACACTTCAAATGGGCAGAATGACATATGGGAAAACTGTCTGCACCAACATGCTGACTGCAAAAATGCACATTTGTTTATTTGATATGAAATGACAAATTTAATAGTTGAAGGTCAAAGTTATAGATTTCTGTCGGCAGCCCAAACAATTAGCTGATTAAAGTTCAAACTCATTTTCTGTTATTATGTCACACGGGATAACTTATATTGTGTGCTACCCCATAGTTTCATTTGCAATCTAAAATGACATATTTATGATTTTGATTTTATTTCTTTTAGGTACATAATGTACATTGTCATTGAGCATCATAATGTAATTAACATATTATAAGCTTTTAAAATGTTCTTAAAGAAAATATTATGTCCATAAGTAACATAAGAGAATCAAAAACATTCATTGATTTTTCTAACTATAATAATTATTATATTATTATTTACCATTAGGGATTAATACATGTTTTACAAGTACAGTTTGGTAATAAAGAAATATTTAGAAATATTTTTAAAAGTCATCTCTGCTATCAAGTCATATGTTAGCATATGACTCTAAATTAACATAATTTTAGAAAGAACTAAATATCATCATAAACAAAAATTATGTTTATTTGATTTGAACCCATTTTATTTTTTTCTAAACTGGAGTCCCTTATTATATGAGTGAGAAATGTAAATGTAATTATAGAACTACATTGCCATTTTACACTTTTTCACTCGAATTTTGTTTGCTTTATTTTTTAATTAGCAGACAATACTGTACACTGCGGTAAAATCTGATGATGGTTTAATGGTATCAAGAATTGGATACTGCCCAACCCGGCACCACAGTGGTCAGAAACACCCCTGCTTCTGATGCCCTGAAAAGGGGGAAGTATGTGTAAAAAGGGCAGCAATTCCTATACAGATCACTCGATATGGATGTAAATACAGTCTACATTTCAACCTCATATTCATCATTTCGTTTCAAATCCAATGTGCTGGATACAGAGCCAAAACAACCGAGATTGTGTCACTGTCCAAATACTTGCCGAAGTCACTGTATGTGCAAAATTAGCTTTGATAGCGCCTCATTAAGCTGTTAGCATCAATACATTGGTCCTCTAATTGCTGAATTGGATGCCAGAAATGTTAGAAGAGAGGGAGGGTTTGTTGTGAAGAAATCTGATGTCAAAAACTAAAGTATTTTAAGCCCAAACATTTTGGAAATAATACTAAATATTTTTGTGACATGCTTTTCCCAAGCTCAAAATGCTGAAAAGTCATGCGAGGAGGAGAGTGTTGTATTTACAGTGGATTAATTTTAATATTAATGTCTAAATGCCCGATGGTGTCAGCTCTGGCCTTTCTTGTTTTAAACACTTCATCGTGAATCACTCACTCAGGCTTAACCACTGACACAACCACTAACACATATTCACACTTCACTCACAAACTCACACTTAAACACTAGACACTCATTATTGTCTCAATAATGTTACACAACATACCAACATGACTAAATGTTAATGCAAAATACTTTGCCTCAGTACCACCAACTTAGTCAGATTATAGTTGCAGACTTGTATTAGTTGCTTATGCTACCTAACAAAAGAAAGGACATTTTGGAAAATACCTTCCTAGAAGGTATGGTCGCATTGTAACCTATGATAATTCACAGAGGATTTGGCAACCTTTGCTATGCTAGTTTATCTTCCAACCAGTTAAGGTGGTTGAACACATGTTTAAATGTTTTCAGTTTTCTCCTCGATCTCTAGGCAAAGCAGGTTGACTCTTTACCATTTCTGCGGTCTTCAAATTCTTTATTAGCCGCAAATTGTGACTGCAAATTGTGTCCACACTTTCACTAATTAGGAGCCAACAGATTCATCTCAGTCTTTAATATGATCAGTTAAGACTGTTACCTCCGTGTATGTAATTATTGGCAACACAGCACAATAAGGACACTGTTAACATGGAACTTTTATTTATCGCATCCATAGCTATTTCTGGCATCTTGTGGTTTAAGAGGACCAATAATCCCGTTAAACTTTAAAAGCGCCAAATTAAGAAAAATCTTATGTTTGTCACATTTCTGGGATTGCAGTTGTGGGTGCGGTGAAAACCAGTAGAGAATAGTTGGATGACCACTGCTCTATAATAGTAGGCCTATATGCTCTACATAACTCTTATGTCAGCAATTAATTTGATTTGCCTTTGAATGCCCTTGATATTCTCCAAAAGGTCACACCATAATTAATTGAGTTCACTGAATAGCCTACTGGACAGCATTCGGCTGATAAGGCTCATCGATAACTGATATGCAGATCACTGATTAACGGTCAATCTGCGATACTTTTGTATTATTGTAGTGACACTGAACAGATGGTAAATGTTTATTAATAAAATTGTCCCGAACTTGTAATAACCAAAATGACATTCATTTTTACGCGTGAAGTAACGGGCAGTGTTAATATATTCTGATAACCCATTCCGCTACGAGCATTTATTTTGTTGACCAAATCGCACGAGATACAATAATGTTTATGTGCGTTTTATCCCATTGGGCAATTACACGCGTAAGGTTTAAACAATTTAAACCGGTATTTCAGTTTTTTGTTTTTTTTTAGAAGTTATTTTTAAAGAATGACTATAATCCGCAAATACATTTATGTGAGAGGTAGGCTCCACAAATAATGGAAAAAGTTGGCTTTCCAGTGTTGACTTGTTACTGAGAAACAAAGGAACACCAACATGTCTGCTATTATTGAATATGCTATTGCACACTACAACAGGGTCGCATCAAGACAAACACCCATCTCATGAAATGTACCTGTGTCTGAGCAAAACAGGAAGAACTTAATATCAGGACGTGCTGAACTCAACAAAGATTTCAAAACTCCCAACCACAGCCTACCTGCAGCCGAGCCCCCTCCGCACACCTCGCGCCTTCCTTCGAGTTACAAAACAATCACCGCGCATAATCCATGAGCACGGATTCAGTCTGGAGTTTATACATTTGCTGCAAAAATAAGCGACATGACTTCAACTAAAGCGCACGAGCCCAAAGCTACCAACGCGTTGCGCAAATCCGCGCAATTAAATCCAAACTGGAGGGCGCCGAGTGATCCGCAATGAGAAGAAACCCAATAATAAATATCAAAAAATTCTAAAAACTAATTTCCAGAAATTTATCAGGATAGCCTCGAACAAAAAGGAATGCCCTTGTATCTCTGTAGATGAGCCAATGACTTCTGCGTTGAAGTCAGCCTCCCTCTCAAAGAAGGACACTCAGTTTGCCACATGTGACCACTTGCCAGCCGTGTAACCTATTCTCTTTTCGTCTTATCACTGTAACACCCGGTAGCAGCTTCTCTCAATGCGGAGACAAGATGAAATGTCTCGTTCTTTGGTCTCTATTTAAGATCGTCACAATAAATATTCAGAATAAAATATTCCAGATTGGGCGATCGGAGCACAGTTTGTCATTGAGTGTTTTTGCAGCCGAATGGAAAGAACGCTTCATTGATTTCCCCTTCATCATATCCGTGCTTCATAAAAAATATTATCTTAGAACAGTTTGTGTAACATTGTATCCTACAATTTGGGATATTTATATTTTTTTGCCAAGGTTTTACAGTGGCGCAGTGTTCGCATCTACTGAGATATAGACTGGCACGCGGTGCCCTGCAAAAGTGTCCACCAAAGTTCCACACTTGAATTTATTCATGTTTGGCTCCACGAAATAGTTATGCAGCTTATTTGTGGCGAAAAAAAAATGTCCAGCCAAAGATATCGGTCAGCCATAAAATATCGGCTTGGGTGATAATGATAAGTGAGAAATAATAAAAAATGCATGATATAATTTAATACAAGGCCTACTTAATATTACACTGTAAAAAATAAAAAAATAAAACATTTTAGTCCGAGTTTCAATCGCAATATATTTCGAAGTATTTCTGGTGCAATGGCTCTACCTAGTGGCCACCGACAGAATGCGAACTAAAGAAAAAAATAAAATCCCATCTGCACTCGGCGACTACGCATGTATCACGTTTGGCGAAGGCTTCCTCTTAATGATCTTGTTCTTTCAATGAATCATGAATTCCTCATCACAAGGTTGAAGAAATGATAAACTTTAACTAGAGCTAGGTCTGGTTTTACAGACACAGATAAAGCTTAGCCTTGGACAAATTAGAATTCAAAATAGAATTTAAAATAGAATTTAGTCAAGGACTAGCCTTAATCTGCGTCTGCAAGAACGCAGGTTTCAGAAGAAACTGAGTTTGCGCATGATTGAACTTTTCACTGGATAATGTGATGCATTGCAATGTATGGTACTAAGAAGATGGGTCTTCCCTTCAGAAATAATAATATATGTTGACTATAATGAGCATGGTGTCCTGGGTGTTATGGTTGTCCATTACATCCATGTGAAAAATGTTTGCTCATTCTTCCCGATGACGTTCTTTGGGTGAAGTGTTGCACTGAGCTTCGCCAAAGGTAAAGTTTCACTTTCAAGCCAAAAAAGTTGGACATATAGATTTATCAGATCACAAAATCTGACGTGACAAATCACAAATTGGCTCCGTGTAAGCTATTGAGGGAAGACATCCTTCTTTCCACCCTGCCCTACAAGCCAGAACTGGTTTTGATATTGTTGTTGCTTGCGCACACAGGCTAATATTTCCCATAATGGCCGCAACCGCTTCATAGTTGCTTCTGCCTTCTTGGTGGGCTCAAAAAGTGCAAGAAAATACCATTTGTCACCAGTAGATGGCACCCACGTATAGGAATGGGGAATACTGGGGTAGAAGGGCTTGCAAAAGATTGTTTTCAGTTCGTGTGGCTTATGGCTTGGCTTTCACATCAGGATTCCGGTACTCTGTTGAGTTCTCAACCAAATTGTTTACAACATAGGCTCCGTAACGTTGCATGGTTTAAAAGTTGTCTCTGAGAATTAAGGTACTTTCCAAAAAGCATTTTGCCATTTCAGCAATAATTCCCCAACCCTGGGCCTGTCTGAAACGCATTTCAGCTAAGTAGACGCCCATTGCCTGCCATCAACATGACATTTGCATTTTCAAATCTTGTCAGCCAGACCACATGTTTTCTCATGTGTAATCAGAAATAGACAATCCCATATCAACTAGCTAGGTTACGAGGTAGATTGTAAACTACATTTAAAAGGCATGGCAGTTAACTAGATGGCATTAAAACAGCCATTTTCCACATTGCTCATAACTCAATGCACTTTGTCAGTATAGTGAGTTATATAAAAAAAATATATATATATATCTAGAGTAGATTTTATTCATTTGAAATACTTAAAAGGCCACCCCCTCTCTCTGGCTTAAATAATGTTTCTGTGTTACTTACTATTTTACTTCCAAGGATAAAATGTGTTCCAAGGATAAAGTGATGTTTCTTGAGCCCTTATTTATAATCGGATTCATGTTTATGCAGTCTCTGCTTGCCTTCTCCTTCCACAGAACGAGCTGAATCACCTCAAACGAAGGCCACTGGTCTCTCGGCTGGTCTGTACCCAACCAAAGATGTTTCTAGAAACGCCCTGGTGTGTGTATGTGCTGTATGTTTGCGTTCGCATGCTTGCATGTGTGTCCGTGCATTTGTGCAGGCCTGCATCTGCGTGCTCATGTGCAAACGTGTCTTTGTGTGCCTGCGTGTGTACAACATTTCTGGGAGAACTGACAAATATAACTCAATACCTTAACACACACATATAAAGTAGGCCTGTGTGTATATGCAGTATATTTATGTGTACTTGCTACAAATCCTCATGTTCATGAATCTTTAAAAATGCTAAAACGGTAACTGCTGATCAAATGATTTGTCTGCAGGCATTTGCGCACACTTGAACGGATTCTCTTTCTGAATAAAACGACCGGGCCACGCATGTGAGGGTCTGTGGAACACAGTGCACGAAGGAGCCTGGGGGTCTCTCCACTCTACAACTGGCCCAGCGGCACGATTGAAAGTGCGATTACAGCAGCCGCTCCCGTAGCAACAAAGGCCCCGCTTGTACTCGGTGGGTGCACTTGTAGGACCTGCAAGAATTTCTGTTCAGTATTTATGCAATGAAGCGTTGTAGCTGCGCGTACTGTGACCAGTAGGGGGCAATGCAGGGCAAAGCACTTGGCGACTTAAGAAACTAAACTAGGAGAGCAAGAGATGGGTTTTCTCGTAGAGCAGGAGAGCCAACTGGGTGCTCGTGAAGCACGGACGAAGTTACTGACGTTTTAAAGTAAAGTAAATATGGACAAAATGCTCGTCTCGCGCTGTAACCCAACTGGCTGTTGTGCGCTAGAAGATTCCGTTGCTAACGTTTGTGCCTCCTAACGTTTGAAACTAGAATTAGAATTAGGTGTGGGTGTGAGAGTGGGAGTGGGAGCAAGCTTTCTGTGCCCTTCCACGGGGGCAGTTGTACCACTAAGCCATGGAAACTGAACAGGGGCTTCCTCTCTCGGGGACAAGCCTACACGTGAATAGGCCAGAGGCGGGTCACAGAAGCAGTTGCTCTTCTTCCCAACTGAAGGACAAAAAGACACAGAAAGAGCCTCACACAATTACGAGGCTGCACTTCAGTAGCTAATTCGGACACAGTGGTCTTCCCCAGATCTGATAGATTCCCCAGATCTGATAAAAGAGGATTTCTACCTTGAAAATATTATTAAAAAGAAATATGCTCAGACACAACTATGTGCACTGGCAATCTTTGACTTTTTTTTTTTTTCATACACAGGTATTATTTCTATGATTAGTCATAGGTTATTTACAGGCCTTTTTTTATGTCTGAAAGGACGGTTCATCATCCTGTATTAGGCAGGCCCCTGTCAATTACTACCGTAATTGCTCATTGCCTGTTATTGGTAGCCTAAGCCTTGGTTTACAAATGATCTGAGTCCTTGAATCCAGCATCTCACCGTTCTGTCACATATGAAACGCCCGTTGCCTGGAGACAAAGACATCCACCAAAGGACCTAAACGTCAATAGCGCATTCTCAGTATAATTACATACCACTAATTAGAAAGGTAAACATTCACAGCTGATTATGCAATGTTCCCTCGCATCGATTTCACATCAATTAGCTCGTGTTCTTACACTGATGGACTGTGGAGCTGTAGGTGACCTTTGACCCCTCACACATAATTGGGACGGCTAGCGAGATGAAGTATGACATTGTGGTGAGCCCAAGGAAAGCGCAGCCCCCCCCCCCCCCCCCTTGTGACTCATAATTCAGTTCGAGTTTTTTTGTTATTTTTATCTTCATGCACACAGTTTGCCGAATTCAGCTGATAGAGAAAGCCAGACAGTTTGCGAAAGAGAAAAACGTATCGCTTGCAGGTTTTTCTCAAAGTTAAGGGCAAATAATGATTGAAACCAGGCCACACGCAGATACACAAACACATACTGTAGCCCTGCATGCACGGGGGGGGGGGGGGGGCCCAGGACTGAATAAAACAATGCATTTGATTTATTTATTTATGTATGTATTTATTATGTATTAATGCGACAGAATTCATGTATTGAATCGCGAGTAAAGTGATGTATTTTGGTGTTCCCGGTTCGTAGAGCTGCGTGGCTCTGCCCCATTGGCATTCCCCTCAGCTGCGGGACGGTCTCATCCTTCCCAGGAAACGCCGGTGGGAGTGACAGGTACTAATGGCCGGAGCACACGCACGGGACGCCGAGGCCAGGGCATTGGGGCCGGTGATTAACGAGAGCGCCTTTTCAGACTGGCGCATCCGCGGGCCGCCCCGGTCTCGTTCCAGGCCCCCCAGGCCCCCCCGGAGGGCGGGCTGGGCGGCAGCCCGGCGCTGAGGTCACCCCCGCCGTGGCGCGGTCAGCAGGCCTGGCACGGAGCAGCCCTGGCCCCACGCGGTCGTCCAGACAACGAGTCTTTGCCCCCGCCGCCACCCTCCCCGCGCCAGAACGCCAGGCGAGGGAACGCCACACCTCCAGGCTCCTCCCGCCTGGCCGTACCCCCATACTCACACATCCGGGCTACTCCACACCATTACCCACAATACCACAGACCCTGCTCTGCTTGCAGAAGGAGTTAGAATGCTCTTTGATAATAATAACAACAATAATAACAACAATAACGGCTCTTACCGACATCGGCTCAGGAGGTCAGAGCAGTCGTCTGGCAGTGAGAGGGCTGGTGGTTCGATCCCGCCCTGGGTGTGTCGAAGTGCCCCTGAGCAAGACACCTAACCCCCAAATGCACCTGATGGCAGCCTATCACCGTGTGTGTGTGTGTGTGTGTGTGTGAGTGTGTGTGTGTGAGTGAACGGGTGAATGAGAAGCATCAATTGTACAGCACTTTGAATAAAGGCGCGATATAAATGCCAACCATTTACCATTTAATAACAATACATTTTGTTTCTAGAGTGCTTTCCAAGATACTGAAAGATGCTTGACATAAAAAAGTGTTGGGTCTTTATGGGCCTTCTGGCAGGATGCGCAGATCAGACCTGGGTCAATTATGTAATTGTTTTGGATCCCAATGCTTTTCTGTCCTTGATCGATTTTGCCTGGTGCAACTGAGCCAACCAAGAGAACCAGAAGATTTGCACTTTTTGAGAGTATTTCAGAGGTTCCAATACACCGGACGTAGAAAAGTAAAACAAAGAAAAGTTTTTGAATCCAAAAACAATGATGTAATTGACCCAGGTCTGGTGCAGATGGGCTGTAGGAACTGTGATGTACAGATAGACTGTCTACCTCGCGTATGGAAACTTGCGGCCTGTAAGGTTGTGATTAAGGTACATGACTGGGGACCCGCAAGGTTGGTGGTTCAATCCCCGGTGTAGCCACAATAAGATCCACACAGCTGTTGGGCCCTTGAGCAAGGCCCCTAACCCTGCATTAGGGGGGAGGATTGTCTCCTGCTTAGTCCAATCAACTGTACGTCGCTCTCGTTAAGAGCATC